>NC_030858.1:14345315-14454317 GCF_000208745.1 Theobroma cacao | reverse complement strand
TCTTAATTATCTAAAGTAGTTTTTATTCGTTTTTGTGATTTTATAGAAAAATGAGTTTAAATGGTAAATCCTTATGTTTTATAAGTAAAATGTGATTAAATGAAATGAGTTTTATAAATCATTTTGAAATTGAATGATGATTTTAGAAATTGAGTAATTGGAGACTGTTTGTTTGTGTTGTAAATTTATGGTTTGAATTGAATGACTTATAGTGATATTGGCATGAATGGCTGAATTGGAAATTGTGTTAAAATTGTATGAACTGTTTGTTTTGCCTTAATAGGTTGGGTAGTAATATAATTGCCATGTCATGCTGTCGAAACTTTTATTGATTTGGTGGGATATTGATTAGTCACTGCAGTGGTGGGTTTTCGTGGACCAGCTTATTAAAGAGGGGCACCATAAACCCGATTATATTTTACCTCAGTACGAGAGGCGCGGAAGGTATCTCTTGAGGTAAAGCTTTAGAATTCACTACACGCTAAATTACCACGTGAGGGTGAACTCAGCCAACGCCAAGGAATGTCTATGCTTTTAAACATAAAAATGTGTTTTATGCGTATATGAACTTTTCTTCAACAGCCTTGGCGGACTCGGTTGGATGCCCCGGCCAAGGTATCCCCGAAGAATGAGTTTTGGCACGAGCCAAATTTTTAAGAAATTCATAAGCCATGTTGATTATTTGAGTGAAATGAAATTATTTTATTTAGTTGAAATGAGTTTGAAACGTTATGAATCATAGTACAATGAACTATTTTAAGTTGTCTCCATTTACTCGACTTTAGATATTTTAGATGATGTCTGTTTACTCACTAAGTTTATATAAACTCACCACCCTCCTTTCTACTCATTCCAGGATCAGGACAGTCCGTAAATAGCTGATTACGTCGAGGGTTATTATTGGACTCGCTTCCTTAGAAATTGTAGGTTCATAGCTTTTGTTACCTTTGGTCATTCAGGGGCCCACACGTCATTGTAAATTAAATTACATACTCTGGTTATCTGTGTTACTATATGTATGGATTTATTTTGCTTTTATGCTACAAAAATTATTTACGCAGAGTTCTATAAATATTATTTTATAAGAAAATGGAATATTTCATTTAATATTTTTATTTTATTCTATTAGCTACAATTTCACCCTAAATGAATGTTTTAGACATAAAACTTGTTTTTAGTTATGAAATGTGTAGTTTTCCCTATATATTATATGTTCAACAGGTTTCAAAATTTTTGAGAAAAATGACCAAAATGTCCTTGTGAGACAGAAAATATTTTTTTATTATTGTTTTGATTTGAAAATAGCTTATAATCTTTTAAAATATGATATTTAGTAATTATTGCTCACAAGGGAGGTGCGAAAACTAATATTAAGCTTTGCGAGGTTTCGGTTGGCATTCAAGGTAATGAATGTTTATCGGGACATCGCGGCGGTTGTCACGGGCTTGAGGAGAGTACCAGGTCGTGACAGTAGTCTTTAGATGTCACAAGCAATTTTAAAGCTTTGAAATATTAAATGTTACTGTTGGTCTTGAACTCACAATGTGAGCTCACCTTTTTCAACATTAATCAAGGCTCTAGTAATTGCCAAGAATGGCCTCCCAAGGATGATTAGAATTTGCCTATCTTTTTCCATGTCAAGAATAATAAAATCAACTGGAAAAATAAATTTATCTACCTAAACAAGAACATCTTCAATAATTCCCCTTGGATAGACATAAGAGCGATTAGCCAGTTGCAAAGTAACAGAAGTGGGTTTGCATTCTCCCAAACCAAGTTTCTCAAAAATTGACCAAGGCATTAAATTGATACTTGCACCTAAGTCACTTAAACTTTTGCAAAAAATAAAATTCCAATAGTGCAAGGGATGGTGAAACTACTTGGATCTTTGAGTTTTGGTGGCAGTTTATTTTGGTGAATTGCACTATATTCCTCTATCGGGGAGACAGTTTCAAACTCACCTAGTTTTCTCTTTTTGGAGAGGATGTCTTTCAAAAACTTGACATAGCTTGGCATTTATTCCAAAGCTTCAACAAAAGGAATATTTATGTGCAATTTCTTGAAGACATTGGTGAACTTCTGAAATTGCTTTTCAAGCTTTTGTTTTTGGAGCCTTTGGGGAAGAGGTGGTGAAGGATGGATGACTTGAGAAGTCCCTTGATTTTTAGCCTTTTCATTTTCTTTCTATTGAACTTTAATTGCTTTCTCACACATTCCTTCCTCCTTATCAACATGTCCATTCTCATATGCAACTGCTTTTTCATTCACCACTTCAATTTCTTTTCCACTCCTTAAAGTGATTGCTTGGCATTGTTCCTTACCTTTAGGATTGATTTATATGTGTCACTTGGTAAGGCACCTTGGGGTCTACTGTTGATAGAATTTGTAAGCTGTCCTATTTGGGTCTCAAGATTTCTCAAGTAGGTTCCTTGGTTTGAATTATAGCATCAATTTTTGATATATATTGTAAGAGAAGTTTTTCCATTTAGGACTTCTTTTCAGGAATTGGTGGTCTAACTTGTTGTTGAAAACTAGGAGGCATGATGGGTTTTGGATTTGAAGACCTTACATTGTTGTTCCCTGAAAAGTTGGGGTGGTTTCTCCAATCAGGATTATATGTATTGGAGTATGGATTATTTTGCTGCTTGTTGAAGTTCCCCACAAATTAGACTGATTCAGAATTGCATGGACATTGATCACTTGAATGGCTATCTCCACACATTTCTCAGACTATAAATGAATTTTGAACCACATGAGCTCCAAGTGTGTCAAACTTCTTGGATAACGCAGCCACTTGTGCAGCTACTTGAGCAGTTAAGGTGCTAAGTGCATCAATCTCATAGGCTCCAACAACTTTTCTAAGACCAGACCTTTCTGAAGGCCATTGATAATTATTTGAAGCTATATCTTCTAACAGATTATAAGCATCTGTAGCATTCTTACCCATTAATGCCCCACTAGCAACAACATTAATTATGGTTTTTATCGAACCAATCGGCCCATTGTAGAATGTCTGAACTTGCAACCAATCAGGAATCCCATGATGTGGACATCTTCTTAGTAGTTCTTTAAATCTCTCTTAAGGTTCATACAAGGATTCACCTTCAAATTGTGTGAATAAGGTTATATAGTTCCTTATCTTTGCAGTCTTGGTAGGTAGAAAGAATTTTTCTAAAAACTTTTGAGCCAACTCCTCTCATGTAGTAATAGACCCATTAGGTAGTGAATTAAGCCAACTCTTTGCTTTATCCCTTAATGAAAACGGAAACAGTCTCAATTTGATAGCATCATCAGTTACTCTATTGTATTTGAAGGTATCACAAATTTTTAGGAAATTCACCAAATGAGAATTAGGATCATCATTAGGTAACCCATCAAACTGGATTGAAGACTGAATCATCTGAATGTCAGCTGGTTTAATTACAAAATTATTTGGATTGATGGAAGGTCTTCTAATGCTTTAGTGTAAACTTTGCAAAAGAGGAACAACATAATTTCGTAGTGCTTTATTTTCTTCAGGAACCAAATTACTGGCATTGTTGTCATTGTTGTTGTTATCCTCAGCCATTGTTTGATTTAAGGTTGCAACTTGCAAATTCTCCTTTCAATGTCTTCTGAATGTTCTTTCTATCTCAAGATCAAATGGAACAAAGTTGCTTCTCCTTTGCATACAATGACCAAAGATATTTGTAAGTAAACAAAAACTAATATTAAAATAAGAAAAATAAAATTTGAAGTAAGACTAAAGTGCTTGGTATTAATATTAGTAAAAATTGTAGAAATAATTCCCTAGCAATGATGCTAAAAACTTTTTAGTTAAAATTTTACTACGCAAGTATACGTATCAAATAGATAGTATATAAGTAAGCAGAGTATCGATCCCTCAGAGAGTTGATCTAAAATTTTACTAAGTACTAAAATTATAACAATTTAATCTTATTCAAACAATCAAAATGAATTGATTAACTAAACTAATTAACCAAAATTTAAACTAAAAAGAAAAATCAAATTAATAATAACTTGAGTAAAAATCAAATCAAACAAGCCTAAGATTACAATATCCCTCACACTTCATCTAAAACTTAACTCTCTTCCTTAACTTATTTTAATGAGTTGAATTGTTAAACTAGAGTCCTCAATTATTAATAAGGGTCTCCCGACTTATCTTATAAAAATATCTATTTTAACCAGAATACTATATCCCTATGTGAATTGAAATTAAAATAGACTCATTAAGTTCAGGCACTAATTTGGCTACATATAGCTTAGAGGTATATCCCTATCCTATATGCAAATGAATTAATATGATCACATGCTATGTCATATTAATCTACACTAAACTCTCTTTCTCAAGTTTGCTTAGGTTCCTAAATCAACTTAATTGCTGATCAAGCAATTAAAAACATTAAGAACAAATTAGAATAAACAATTCAAATCCCATTAAAGATAAGAAAAAAAGAGATTAAAAATTTAGATTACATGTTAGTTCAATTGCAATCCTAGAAAAAAAAAATTTTAGCTCATAATTTCTAAAAGAAACTTCATCCAAAGAAAATTAGCCATTAATTCAAGTCAAAGAAAATAAGAAAAACACAAAAGTAAAGAGAGAAAACTAATTGTTGGAGCTTTGTGATCTTGATTCTCCCTCGAATTCTTTTGTTTTCTTCTTTTGTTCTTGGCTCCAAATCTCTAGAATAGTTGTTTGTTTCCTCTCCCTTAAAACCTTTGAAAATGGTCCCTTAAATAGGCTCTAAGTAACCTAATTTCCAAAATCTCTTCAAATTTTTACTTTTGGAAAATTGCCCAGCGCCGCGACCTTGATTTCTTGGCACTGCAGTGCTTGGTTCTTGCTACAGTAGTGCTGCAGCGCTCATCTTCTAGTGCTGCAGTGTTGAGTTCTCAGGAAAATGTGTTGTGTGCTTCCTTTAACTACCACTGTAGCCTTGTTCTTTAGTGCTGTGGCGGTCTATCAACTTTGAACATTATTTTCACCTTGATTTACTCTAAACTAGGCAAAGTAGTAAACATCCTATCTCTTAAATTTCCAATGGATCAAGAATCAAGTCAATTGGACTTCTAGATTGAAAGATATGCTCCAAATACTGCATTATGTTCAGTCCATGCATACTGCTGCAATCCTCTGTTTAGACAAATGTTTTAACCATGATCCGATCAGAACTAGGAAAAGTAGTAAACAAAAAATTTGTATCCCTTCCTTTTATAATTCTAGTGGTCCAAGAATCATCTCATTTAGAGTTTTGTAGACAGATGTATAGCCAAAATACCAAAACATATATGAATGAAACCATCACCATAATTGCACTAATTTTCATCAAATGAGCCTTTTTCATCAAATTTCCTACAAAAGCAATAAGAGAAATGAGCAATAACTACTCTTAAAGTAATTTAAAATAAAATAACATAAAATTTAGCTAAAATAACTTTAATTAACAACTTGACATGTAATCAAACTTAAACTAGAAAAACACCTAAAATGCTACGATCCAAACCTAAAATCTCAAAGATCTAACTACTTAAGCCCTCAAAATGTGTCAAAACAACTCTATATAATAAAGTTATCAATTGTAAGAACAAGGCAAGGAAGAAATAACTAAAGAGAGGTGCCCAAAGGCTAAGGAAACCTCAAGACACAAATGAAGAGTCAACCTTAGAAAGCCTCAAGTTGATCCAGTGGTAAAATGAGTGCAAAATTTGAAGACTGTAAAGCCATAGTCGACCCAATTCTAGAAAGCTCAAGTAAATGAAGAATTGAACTGATGTAGTCGACCTTGGCTTAAGTATAGTCAACCCTGACAAGACAAGAGGGTGAAAAAAGGACTTTACACAATCGTAGTTGACCTTGCCCAAGGTGAAGTTGACTACCACAACTCAGACTCGCAAAAATCATGCTCTCGAGAATTGGATCAAGTAGAGGAATGTTATACTTGACTATAGAGCCCTAATTTAAGAAATTTAAAAACATAGTCAACCCCTAGGAGCATTGTAGTTGACCCTCAAGCTTCAGCAATGATCACATTTGATTTAAGATTGTGTCTAATGGCTCCAAACTTCACACCAGCTATAAATAGCTGTCTTTGAGTTATTTGGAAGTAAGAGAAAACCTAAGATAAAGTTTCAAACCGTATAGAGACATCCAAAAGCTTATTCTCACTCTCTAGCTTCATTTTAGTCTTCCACCAAGCTTTGAAAAGTTCTATACTTTTTTCATTTGAGCTGATATCTCTTCTCCTCACACACTTAAGCTTAAGCTCCTAGCACCCAACTTCTGTAGAGGCATTTTCTTCCTAAACTTTGTACTCCATTGTAAATGTTCCAACTTAACCTTGAAAAGTAATTTGTGGGTTTGTGGTTGAGCTTGTAAAAACCATTGTTGAAAGGTTTCACTTGATCTCATGAAAAAGCATTGTAAGGGTTTCGCTTGATCCCATGAAATGCATTGTAAGGGTTTTGCTTAATCCCGTAAAAAGCATTATAATGGTTTCACTTCATACCATAAAAAGCTATTGTGAGGGTTTCGCTTGATCCCATAAAAAGCTTATTTTCCTTAGTGGATTTGAAATTCCTTGGTGCTTCAAGGGAGTGGATGTAGGCACTAAAGAAAGCTGAATCACTACAAAAATATTGTGTCTTACTTTTATTCTTTCCGCATTGTGATTTATTGCTTGCATTTAACTTAGGAAAATATTTTGCCTAAATTCATTATTTATACTTTGGTTGTATTTAACTTAGGAAAAATATTTTACCTTGATCTATTACTTGTTCTTTTCAATTCATTATTGAAAACTTGTTTAGGAAAATCATACACTTTGTTTTTAACACAAGAAGAAATTTTTGGTTGCAAAAGTTTTGATTTATACTTAGTTATTAAAAGAATTTTTAAATACCAATTCACCCCTATTGGTATATTGTTTATTGAGAATTTTGCATTAACAATTGGTGTTAAAGCTTGGTCTTAAATTCTGTCGGTCTAATCACCTTCGAGAGATCCATTGTGGAAGCTCAAATCGATAGAAATGGAGGTAATGACAACTATACTTGATGAAAGGCAATCAATCCAAAGATCACCTTTTTTTTGTAGGTAATAACTACCATTATTGGAAGAAACGTATGAAAATATTTATGCAATCTATGGACTTAGATATGTGGAATGTTATATTTGATGGTCCACATATTCCAAGTAAGGAGCTAGACGAGAAAGTAGTCATTAAGTCTAGAAAAGATTGGGATGATAAAGATAAGAAATTAATTCAAGTAAATTACAAAGCTTATAATATCATTCTTTGTGCCTCAGGAGCTAGTGAGTTTAATAAAGTGTGAATTTATGAAAATGCTAAGTAAATATGGGATACCTTTGAGACCACATACAAGGGAACTAACCAAGTTAAAAAATCCAAGATTGGATTGCTTACTCATGACTATGAACTATTTAGGATGAAAGAAGATGAGTCTATAAATGAGATGTTTGAAAGGTTTATTAACATTATTGGAGGTTTAAAGGCTTTGGGAAAAGACTTTCCAAGGGCCCAACTTGTGAGAAAAATCTTGAATAGCCTACCTAAGTTTTAGAAATCTAAAGTCACGGCTAAAGAGGAAGTTAGAAACCTTAATGACTTTAAGTTAAAATAGTTAATAGGATCCTTAGTCACATACGAAATGACATTGAAAAATGCGAATAAGTTAGAGGAGTCTAAGAGAGAGGACATAGAGAAAAAAGGAATAACCCTAAAATCAATAGTTGAGGAAGAAAAGAAATACACAAAGAGTGAGAGTGAAAATGAGGACATAGCCGTGATAGCTAGGAAATTTAATAAATTCATGAAGAAAAACCTTATGTTAGTGTAGAAGTCTTATAAGGGGAATATGCCAAGAGGGGATGAATTGGTATATTAAAGTTTCTTTGAAAATCCAATTATAAAAATCAAAATTTTTTCACCCAAAAATATTTTCTAGTATCATAAACAAGTTTTCAATAATAAATTGCTAAACATAAAAATAATATACCAAAGTAAAATGCTTTTCCTAAGCTAAATGCTAAGTATGAAAAGTAAAGAAAAAAATATTTTCGTAAGTGTAGAACAACAAATCAATATATAAAACTATTTTCCTAAGCCAAATATGAGCAATAAATAATAATGCGAAAAATTTAAAAAAAGGCATAGAGAATTTATAGTGGTTAAGCTTTTTTGATGCCTACATCCACTCATTTGATAACCAAGGAATTTCAATCCACTATCAAGGATTCTTGCTTTTTAATGGAACAAAGTGATAACCCTCACATAATCCACAAAGGGATTTCTTTTTAACTGATAAAGTGATAACCTTTACAATAACGTTTTACGAGATCAAGCAATGACCCTCACACAATCCACAAAGGGATTCTTGTTTTTTAATGGGATCAAGTGATAACCCACTAACAATCGTTTTTAAAGACTCAACTATAAACCATCACAAATAGCTTTTCAAGGTTAAGCTAGAACCTTTACAGTCGAGTACAAATTTTAGTAAAACAAGACCTTTACAAAGGTTGGGTGCTAAGACTTTAAGTTTGTGTGTAGAGAAAGAAGAAATTTGAGCTTCAATGAAGCAAGTATTTGGCTTTTCAAATCTTGGTGGAGGACTAAAAAGATGTTAGAGAGTGAAAATGAGCTTTTGGAGCTCTCTTTAGGGTTTGAAGCTTTAGTTAGGGTCTTTTCTTGCTTTTAAATAGCTTAAATGCAACTATTTATAGTTGGGGTAACGTTTAGAGTTGTTAGACACAAGTTTGAATCAAATTTGACTGTTGCTAAAGATTGAAGGTCAACTATAATGCTCCTAGGTTCAACAATGTTTTTTAAATTTATGAAATTAGGGTTCTTAGTCGAGTATAACCTTTTTTTATTCGATCCTTCTCCTGAGAGCGTGTTTTTTTTTTTTTGCAAATATGAACTGCTATATTCGACTATGCCTCATTTATAGTCAACTATGTCTATGTAAAGTCAATTTTTTCATGGTTTTGACTTGTCAAGGTTGACTATCGTTGGACCACTGTCGGCTATGTTTGTTCAAAACTTGATTTTCTTGAGCTTTTCGAATAGGGTTGACTATAGGCACTTCAGGGTCGACTATGACTTTATAATCTTCAAGTTTTGCACCCTTTTTGCCTTTGGATCGACTTTTGACTTGTCTCCTGAGGTTTTCTTAGCTTTTTGGCATTTCTTTTCAGTTATTTCTTATTTGCCTTGTTTTTAATTCAAATAACATCTTAAGACATTTTTTCTCTTGTTTTCTTAGTTGAATATGCATTGTTTGAAATCTTATAAGATGTTTTTTAATGATGCATGGTGTCACGGTCCTCATGTGGCCATAAATCCCACATTGTCGAGATAATGGTCCCAGGGGGTAGAGCCACAAAGTCCCACATTGAAGAGAAACTTGCAGCGAAGAATAAGGGAAGATGTCATGATCCTAGAGAGGGGAGCCATGAATCCCACATTGGCTACGTACTAGAGTGATACTGGACATATAAGAGTTCACACACTTTTAACCTATGAGGCGCCTTTTGTGGGACAAAACTCTGAGGCTAGTGGATAAAGCGAATAATACCTCATAGGGGTTGGTGTGGATTTTGATAGTTGGTATCAAAGCAGACTCTGAGCACTAGCGATGTGCCACTGAGGATAGTGGACCCTTGTTGAAGTGGGGAAGGATGTCACGATCCTTGCATGGATGTGAATCCCACATCATTGAGATAATGTTGCTAGCAGGTAAAGCCAAAAAGTCCCATATCGAAGAAAAACTTTCAACGGGGAGTAAAAGAGGATGTCATGGTCTTAGAGAGGGGAGCCATGAATCCCACGTTGGCTATGTATTAGAGTGATACTGGGCATATAAGAGTTCACACCCCCTTCAACCTATGAGGCACCTTTTGTGAGACAAAATCGTGAGGCCAACGGGCCAAAGCAGATAATACCTCACAAGGGTTGATGTGGACCTTGACACATGGCTTTTCAAACAATTATGTAACCTTAGGCTATTAAAAATGTAATTGAGACAATTTCAAATACTTGACATTAGTTAAGTTCAAGAAAACATGTGATTTTTGTCAAATCAAAACATGATATAACTCAAGGCTAACAATCTCCCCTTTTTTGACAAGACAAAAACATAAGCATATTGCATTTGAAATTTCTTGAAACCTCCCCCTAACTTAATTAGCCTTTATACCCTTGGTGAAAACATTTAAGTGCAAATAAGAAGGGTATAAGAAATGATTATGAATTTTGAAAATTCTCCACCTTAATTTATGCATGAAGTTCAAAAATGTTTTCAAGACTAATTTAGCTAACATAAGAGCATTTCAATGTGCTCATAAACCTTCTCCCCCTTTTTATTATATCAAAAAGGTTAAGAAGTGTGAGCTTAAAACACTTAAACACTAGAAACAATTGTTAGTGATAATCATAAAGTATAAATGTGCATTAAGTTCAATAATGATCTCTAACCATCAAGGTCAAAACATTGAGATATATTTCCATGCAAAATATTCAGTCAAAGAAATCAAGAAATATATTCAACCATTGCAATCAAGGCACATATAGATATTTTCAACCAAGAGGTATTTCCATGTAAGATATTCAATCAAGGTATTATGGAATATATAAATATATGATAAGCAAATCAAGATATATCTCCATTTCATATATTTCAAGGAAGTTAATATGGAGTATATCATCAATCAATCAACCAAGAATGCCACATATAGATGTATATTTATAAGCAAGGTGTGGTTAGGATGAGCCCTGTAGCCAATTGGGATTGGTTAAAGCTTGATTCTAATCATGCAATAGTATTATTCATGTTGAATGATTAGAGGTTTTCCTTTATCAATAAGACATCAATTATAATGAGTTATAAGTCTAATTGGATGAAGTCCATGAGATTAATATGCCATACAAAGGAACTGAAATGGGTTGCAGTTATGAGATCCTTATGCATCCAAGCATAATCTCAAAATGTTCCTAGTCAATGTATCATAGAGATTAGACATCAATGATGCTTAGAGACTGGTATATTCTATGTTCCTTACTTTGGAAGTAAGCAATCAATCTTATAGATTGAAGTATAAAGATACTTGAAACTAGAATATAAGTGCTTTCCTTGGAGAGCAAGTTCACTGAACATGACCTGCTATGAGAAGTGCATTTGGTAATACATTTCAGTGTTTATCCAACACTTCTCATGTGTCAGTTGTGTAAATACTCCCTAGACTTGAGACATCAGGTTGTTTTATATGTGGAGTGCTATGCTTTGTATTCATTTCTATAGGTGCCTAACTAAGGATGCCAAAACAAGATGCTTTTGGGTATAGTATGAAGCATGTGAAGGCAAATGAGTGGTCAAGATAGAAATCATCACCTTAAGTGTTTTAGAGGACATATCTTATCAATTCTTGGTTAACATTAGCTTATTGAAATCCTTGGCCAAGGCGACATGGAGATTATGAAAAGGTTTCATAACTTTCTATAAAGCTAATGCTATAATTGCAGGAACAAATATGGAGGTCAATAAGAGTAGATATTGTACTAAGCTCTTATCATCTTTGATATATATGATGAAGGAATGAATTACACTGATAGACTATACATTAAAAGGTTGTCAAAGAACCCTTTGACTCTCTTAACAATTGGGTGGCCATGATGCATTGCTAGATGCCAATCTTGGTCTATGGAATTGATCATAAATTAATTGATTGAAATTTGTATTAATCAATTAAGTCATTAATCAATTCCATTGCCAACATGTTGGGAACCTAATGGGCCACACACAATAATTGCATTTGAATTAAATTGGGAGAGTGATGATTTAAGTTAGATTTAAATCACATGCTAGGTAATTAACTTCTATAAACTTAATTAAAAGAGTTTAATTAAGTTTTAGATATAATTATAAATAGTTATAATTATAAGTCCTTGATTGAAAAATATAAAGGAAATTAATTTTGATTTTAATTTCCCAGGACTTAATTAAAATAGTTTAATTAAGTAATGGGCCTAATATTATAATGTGTTATAATATTGAGGGCTTAATTGTAAAATTGAAGTTATTTTAACCTAATTATATAAGTCACCTTTTAACTATTTTTCATATGAGAGTTTTTCACAATTGAAGAAAACTTAGTTTTTGTTAGAAAAAGAAAAACGTTTTCTTTTTTTGCCACCATTCCCTTTGTGTGAAAGAAAAAATTGCTTATGAAGCAATTTTTGAGAAAGGTTGGCTAAGATTATGAAAAAGAAGAAAATGACTATTATTGTCCTCTTTGCTAGCATAAAGTATAGTTAAAAACTCCCTCATTCGTTAAAGGTTCAAGTGCAATCGTGTGTATTACCGTTAGAGGCCAAGCACTTGATTGGCTAGGGTTTTTTCTCCTTGTGGTGTTCGCAGGATTGCCTCAAGAAGTGCCATTGTGATTACAAAATTACTTGGCAAGGTAACTTTCTGAATAATAATTTATTTTGTGCTTTTATGTGTTAAATATCATTAAAGTGATCTATGGGTGGAGGCAGGTTTTGGTTGTTTAGTCATAGAGTTATAATTTTCTTTCTGCTGCGTATTCTGAGCATGTTGTCTATAGCCAAACCTATCAGGTGTGGACATTTTATCTATTAAGTTCAAGTTGGATATGTATATATGTAGACAAGCATAGTAAAATATAAAGCATTTATAAGTCTACATATAATCTGAACAGGATTTAGTGATATGTGTACGACTTTATATGCTAGTATTTACATATTTATTCAACTAAATAATGAAGTAATCATGCAATTATCTAATAACAAACAGTTTGAATACAGAACCAATCATGCAAATTAATTCACAAATTTACATGCAAACTAGTATAGTAAGAAACATAGCAATCATTATTCAAGCACAAATATAAGTCATCATTTAGCACAAATTTAAGATGGTGTTTAAGAGACATTACCAATAGAGATGAACAGATTTTACCAAGGTCATTGTTAAAGATTTCAAGTGCTTAAGAATCATATGACAATTTCAATGGCCATCTCCCCCTTAAGCATTCACTAAATCAATTCCAACAAGGAGAATGGATTAAATGGTTAATCATATTAAAGCATAATCTTACCTTCCCTTAAATGGATCATGAGACAAATATGGGGATAAATCATGAGTATATGATAGATAAGCATTACAATAGATATTCAACATGTCAATCTCATACTTGTATATTCAAGGAACTGGTAAAGCATGAGTATTTAAATAAATATTAAATACATGCTTTAAAAACTTATAATTTCAAGAAGTTTATCCACATTAGTTCCAATGCATGTCCAAGATATCATTTTGCGTTAAGCACCTTTTTTCAATTTTCATCATGCATCGTACAAGCACTATCAATCAAACATTTTTAACGAAATTCTCTAAATTATAGAAGAATGACAATTTAAGAGAATTTCCTCAATAATGTCATATTATCATAAAAATATCATCATTTAGCCTTTTTGGAAATCTCTTTTCCATAATATTTTCAAGCAAGGATTTCAATAAGAGTTCTCTTAATTATGTATAAAATTATCAAATTAAGGAGAAGTTTTCTCATCGAGACAATATCAGTACCAATAAAGCATTGCCAAGGCATTTTTCCTTGTAATCATATATAAGAAAATATTATGATCAAGCAAGCACAAGCATGCTTACGAAAGAGTTTTGGCTATCTTCACTAATCATGATTCCAATTTGTTCCATGAAATGCATGCATGATTTCAATAAAAAACATGGGCATATGCAAAAGGATGATCAATAAAGTTCAAGATACATGTTATTTCTCAATGTTTCATAATTCATAAGTGCTACCAAGTGTTATGATATATTGGAAATAAAACATTCAACTCATGAATATATCTAATGTAAGCATCCAAACATCAATGAATACCAATTGTTAAGATTTAAGAAATAAACGTCCAATTAAAGCTCATTGGATATTCATTGCTAACTCAAGCTGTAGGCTATTTTTCATCTTAAACCAAGTGATTTATGATAGCCTATAAACTAATGTTGGATGAACACAAGTCTTTGGAGCATGTAATCATGTAAGCTCATAAAGGACATAGTTAATAGTTAAAAGCACATTCAAAAGATTTTTCAACTATTTCAACATAATATATCATGATTTAACTTGACAATTTAATTTCTCATTCAAGAGCATAATCAAATCAAGTTATAGACCTCAAATCTTAAGGTCAAGCAAGATAAGATATCATGTAAGCATGTAACTTGACCTAAATGATAGATGAACTACAAATATTTTTCATGAAGTTCAATGTGTTCATCATAACCAATTCCATATACAAAATCAAGAAATCAATTTTGAAATAATCAATTAAGTACAATAACAAAGTATATTCTAAAAATTGATTCTAGACCTAGCATTTTAACATTTCAATTCCTCAAGATGATTTAATCAATATGACCATATGCACATTTTATTCTCAAGAAATAATGTTATTTATGCAAGCACATGAGTAACAATAAAATCAATAAATTCAAGCATTTGCTCATGCATTCATTTTCATCAAGAACAAGTCATAATAGCATTTTCAACATGTGACAAGCTTGTTCAAGCTATATATCAATATAAGCTCAAGCATGGCAAATGATTTTCTCCTATAAGCTCATATTAATGAAATTGTAAGTTAAAATTCTACTACACAAGTATACGTATCGAATAGATAGTATATAAGCAAGCAGAGTATCAATCCCACAGAGAATTGAACTAAAATTTTTCTAAGTACTAAAATTAGAACAAATTAATCTTATCCAAACACTCAAAATTAATTGATTAACTAAAACTAATTAACTAAAATTTAAATCAACAAGAAAAATCACAATAACAATAACATGAGTAAATATCAAATCAAATAAGCCTAGGATTATAATATCCCTCACACTTCATCTAAATCTTACCTCTCTTCCTTAATTTATTTCAATGGGTTGAATTACTAACCTAGAGTCCTAAATTATTTATAAGGGTCTCCCAACTCATCTTATAAAAATATCTATTTTTACCAAAATACTATATTCCTATGTGAATTGAAATTAAAACAGACTCATTAAGTTCAGGCTTTAATTTGGCTACATATGGCCTATAGGTATATCCCTATGCTGTACGTAAATCAATTAATATGATCATATGCTATCCCAATTTTAGTTTACACTAAACTCCCTTTCCCAAGTTTGTTTATGTTCCTAAATCAATTTAATTGGTGGCCACACAATTAAAAGCATTAAGAATAAATTGGAATAAACAATTCTAATCCCATGAAAGATAAGCAAGAAAGAGATTAAAAATTTCGATTACATGTGAGTTCAATTGCAATCTTAGAAATATAGTTTAGTTCATAATATCTAATAAAAACTTCATCCAAAGAAAATTAGCCATTAATCCAAGCTTAAGAAAATAAGAAAAACACAAAAGTAAAGAGAGAAAAATAATAGTTGAAGCTTTGTGATCTTGATTCTCCCTCAAATTCTCTTGTTTTCTTGCTTTGTTTTTGGCTCTTTTTCTCTAGAGAAATTGCTTGCTGTATCCTCCCCAAAAACCTCTGAAAAAGGCCCCTTAAATAGCCTCTAAAAGCCCTAGCTTCCAAAATTTCGTAAGCTTGTTGTTTTGGAAAATACGGTGAGCGCCGCAACTCTCATTTTCTAGAGCCACGGCTCTCAAAGGTTCTGCTCAATTTTGTTCTTCTGGTGCAGTACTTTCACTTCGACAAAGATATTGACCACCTCCTGATCAGAACTGGGTAAAGTGGTAAACATCAAAGTTGTAGCCCTGCTCTTAGCTTTTTAATGGTCTAAAAATCATGTCATTTGAATTTCTGTGGTGGGAGATATACTTGAAAAACCAAAACATATGCAAACAGACCACTAGTCCATTATGCACCCTTCTTCACCAATTGAAATTATTTTTGATCCTACTCTTACAAAAACATAAAAATAAATATAAATAACATAAAACTAACATTATTAATGTGAGACTTTATCAAGCTCGATTAAAAGATGATATTGTACCTAGTGGTACAACTAAGTTAAATCAAGCCTTGAACTAGTTCAAATAAAAATTTTAAGAGGAAATTGAAAATTTTGAAACCCACAGAATGGCTTAGAATAATGATTCGGAGTTCAAGGTCCAGTTTGGAGTCCATCAGGAAAATTGACCTATTAGGGACAAAACGGTCATTTTACCATATGATGATTAAATGGAGATTTCTAGTCAAGATTTGATCACATCTGACCAAGAATAATTATATGAGATATAATTATGATTATTGGAGTATAAAATGATGTTTAGCAGTGAAAAATTGTGATTCCCGATATTTTTGGAGCACAAGGGTAAAATGGTAATTTTACCACTAGAGGACTAAACGAAAATTTTATAAAATGATTTTTGCCCCATTTGGTTAATATTGATCAATATTAGTGTTATTTGAGGTTGAAAAGTAGAAATAATGTGATTCCGGTACATTTCAGAGTATAGGGGTAAAATCGTAATTTTTTCGTCTCGAGGGCAAATCGGTAAATTTTTGGCCCCAGCACTTGTCAAGACCAAGGGATTTTAAATGTGGTAGGATTGGATAAATACCAGAATATTTACGATGGAAAATTAAGAAGAAAAAGTCAAAAAGTTAAAAATTGGGCCAATAAGCATGTGACATGTGCCATGCTTGATTATTTTATTATTTTCTATAGAAATCAGCCCATTAAATCCCCAACTCTCTCACCATATTCGGCCTAGGCAACCAGCAACAAGAAAAAAGGAAGAACAAAGGGAAAAACAAGAAAATCTAGGTGGAAATTCAAAGAAAAAGTGAAGAAATCAAGGAAACAAGCTAGGTAAGTTAAAATTTCTTGAATTCTCCTTGATACCTAGCTTACCCATGCTTTTGTTCTTGATTTCCATGGTTGAATATTGAGTTATCATGATGAATTCAATTCTGAAAAATGGGTATGGAAGAGGAATAGTTGTTGGAATAATTTGATTTTAGTCAATGTTAGTGTTTAGGGATATTTAAGCATGGTTATGAATAAAAAACACAAAAGAAATATTTAATTTCTCTAAGGTTCCTTGTTGGTCGAACCATGAGGGCTGAATATCAATGGGGGATTGTTTTTATTTCAAGGAAAATGGCTTGGAAATATGATGAATTAAGGTGAAACGGTTATGTAGAAAAATTTCGGAGCTAGTGCACCAAATGACCGAATTTTTCTATAAGGAACTGTGAGGGTTCTAATGCTGAATTTGGCTTAATTTAAATGGTATGTGGTAAACTAAGGTATTATAGGAGAAATGGATTAATTTGGAGGTGATTTGGACATAATCGCTAATTAATCGAGTGATCGGTCGAATTTAATCGATACCGCGATTAAGTGGTAATCGGACGTATGTTTGCATTTACGTATCAAGTATTAGTAATTTAAATTAGTTTATATCAATTTAGGGACAATATAGTAAATTCCTCAACTTTGTTATTTGTCAAGGTAGTGAGATGTCCGGAAAAGACAAAGGAATTGCACCTGAGGGCTATTAATCCGAGTGCACCCGGAATCCAAATTTTCGATACCGGTGAGTGGACTTACATTTCAAACTTGTTTTGGGGAATATGAAAGATTCTATTCAACTTGTCTTAGAAAATGTACCTTGGGAACAAGCTTTTAGTACAATGATTTTATATTGTGAAAATGTGCTATACAATGGTTTATGTGTTATCACAAAATACATGATATGCATTGGATGCTTCTTTGCATGTTGATTTGGACCCGGCTATGTGCGAGTAGGAGTGTACATAAGCCGTTGCTGACCTGGCTATGTGCGAGTAGGAGTGCACATAAGCCGTTGCTGACCCGGCTATGTGTGAGTGGGAGTGCACATAAGCCGTTGCTAACCCGACTATATGCGCATAAGCCGTTGCATATGAGATGATGATGATGGGATGGTGTGCATGTTGATGATGGGTATATGGTTGTAAATGCAAATATGTAAGCGTTTGTTTTGTTGAATTTGGAAGTTTACATGTGTTACATGTTGCTATTGTTGTTTTAGCAGGATGGCTTGTTTTAAGGGAAAAAGGGTTTGGAATAGTAGTTAGATGAAAATGGCCTTATTTTCAACCGTGCATCATGATTGTCAAATTTCCTAGTTGAGATTGCTTGTTCCCTTCTAATATTCACTCACTGAGTATTGTACTCACGTTTTATAAAAATTCATATTTTTAGATCAGGTGACTGTAGGACCCTAGATCGAGGAGTCCCTGTAGTGCATCTCCTGGGTATGTGTCTGACATTCGATAGTAATCCCTTTTATTGTAAATGTCTCCGCTGGAAGTCATGGGTCCTTTTGTATTGTGAATACAATCTAACAATGTGAATATGTGTATGCAATGTAAATTGCTAAATACATGACTGGCATAGTGCATGTATATTATTATCGATAAATCCATTGTGTTTTGGCTATGTTCACACCTGGGAAAGGTGTGTGTGTATGCATGGTATGATAAATTTGTTAAGCAAAGGTAAATGGATAGGCTTGCTTGGGCTTAGTGAGCTATGCTCATTGAGCTCATGCGCCGATCATGGCCCAGAAAATTGGGTCGTGACAATTAACTTAAAATAAACATTTAAATATAAATTAAACAAAACTAATAAAATAAATAAAAACAACTAAATCTGATCCTAAATCTAGTCTAATTTAGACTAATTAGGTATTTAATCTCCCATTAAATATATGTATTTGATGCACTCATAAAATATCCCTAAACTTGAATCTTTGTTTGACTCCAAGCAAAAGGGAAGAGCTAAAAACAAAACAACTAGCTAGAGATGCAATTCACCAAAGCATGAATTCCCCAATTTTTTTATTTCTCAAAAACTATCCCACAATATTAACTCAAAGTAAAACATAGATAATCATTAAATTCATGCTCAATTCAACTGCAGGTTCATTCTCAAATGGATTTCACAATATTTATGTGTGTTTGAATGATCTTTTTACAAAGAATATCATACAATCTAGATAAGATTATGCCAATGCAAAATTTAGCTAAGTGCTAGAATTTTGTATGTTTGCTTTTCATCTCTCTCTCCACTAATGTAGATTAACACTTATGCAAATATCAATAGGTTTTTATTAAGCTCATAATGTAAGGTTAGGGTCTAGGTATGATAAAGGATATAATGTGACTCAATATCACCCTAAGCATATAATTATTTTAGGACCTATAGAACTTTGTTTTCCTTGACCAAGTACACCATTTTCATCAACTTTTTTCTTTTTGTTCAACACTTCTTCTTTTTCTCTTTTTTTTTGTTATCACAATTCCACACCCCTAAACTTATTTCTTTTTTTGTTGTTGTAGGTAGTGGGTTGAATTCTAATAATTTTTGAATTTTTTTTAGTAACTCCACCTTTCTACCTTTTTCAACATTTAACTCAATCTATATTCCATAAAACAATATACATGCTTAGGAGTGAAGGTTGCAAAATTGGAATTTTGTTTTAAGGCTAAGGTTATTATCATGTGGTTAAACAAAGAAAAGGGAAATTAGGCTCAAAGGGGTATACTAGGGATAAAAGTTTAACAAGGTTAGCTTGAGAGGATCAAACGATCCAAAGATGGCCTAAATCATGTCCCATCCTAAGTGTTATCCAGAATTTCGCCTCAAGAAAGAATCAAACAAATTCTAGAATCCTTGACTTCACTATACTTTTTATCAACATAAACTTTCTCTAAATCACATGATAATTATAAGTAAAAGATTTAGTGTACAAATTATTGGAAATCACATTCTATAATGAAACTAACAAAAGAATATCACAATCACTCAATTCATGTCTATATCAAACCAATAATCAAATTAGCAAGATAATCAAAATATCATCCTAGGATTGGTAATATCATGGCATTGGCAATTTTCATCTCAAGTATTCCTAAAATAAATCCTGAAAACAAAAAAAAAAATTACAAAAATAAACTAACCTAAAACATCACAAAAACTAATAACAATAAAACCCTTCCCCAAACTTAAATTGCACATTCTCCTCAATGTGAAAAGCTACAAAAAAGATAAAAGGAAATTAAACTCCTTTATCAATGGTGGCAGTGCTTTGAAAGCTCTAATTTTCTTTCTCTTCATCTTCATGCTTTCCAAATCTACATACACAACAAAACAAGCTAGGAAGAGGTTATAACTACTTATTTACATAGAAAACAAAAAGTAACTAAAATAACAACTAAATCTAAAAAGATATAGCTTGGGTTGCCTCCTAAGAAGCGCTTCTTTATAGTCACCAGCTTGACTTTGGTTGAGGTCTTCATTCACCCTTTAAGGAGGTTAGAGTTTGCATGGAAAAAGATTGAGGTGTGAAACTAGTCTCCTCCTAAGATGAGGTTGTAATGGCTTTAACTCAAGATTTGGTGCTTGCTCAACCCAAGATGGTGGAATAGGTTGACTTTTACCCAACTTCTGAAATTGAGTTTTTTATTTTTATTTTTTTTAACTTCTCAAATTGAGTTCTTCTTGGATAATGCACTTTTTACTGGTCCCAAATAAATGTGCTAGAGGGGGGGTGAATAGAACTTTTTGGCTTTCACTAAACTTGATTTCTAATTGGGGGCAAATTGGAGGTTAATGATGAGAAATTTGATGTAAGATGAAGGAATGATTTAAGAAAGAATGAAAATGAAAAATAAAATGGAGTAGATAATACACAAAGATTTATAGTGGTTCAGTCAAAGACTTACATCCACTACCTTGATCTTTCAACCAAGGATTTTCTAAACCAAACACTATAAACGATGGAATTCCCAAGCTTCCACCAAGCTTTTACAATGGCTTTTCGCAAGCTCAGCCACAACCTTTAACAATGGTTTTTCAAGGGATCAACTAAAGCCCAAAACTAACTTTTCTTAGGCTGAGTTAGAACCTATACACCCAATCAAGCTAACCCAAGCTTGATCAATCCACTTAGAGTGACTCGCTCACTCTAAGTAATCAAAGAGAACAGAAATAAAAGAGTACCTATGATCACTAACTTGATCTAAATGGTACAAGATGAAGTGCTTAACTCTATTACAAGGATTGGAGTGAAGTGTAGAAAGTACATAGAGAGTTTTTACTATTTTTGAGCTTTTTTTGATCTTGGATGCATCTAATCTTGTTGTTAGCCATTGGGAGTGCCTTATATACTTGAAAAACTAACTCTGATGGATGTTTGACAGTTTCTGACCGTTGAAAAATAGTTTGGAGTCAGTTCTAGCTGTTAGTCTGTCTTCTAGCATTCAAATTCAAATTTTCTAACAGAGTGCTCTTAGTCGACTAACATGCTTCTTAGTCGATTAAGCCTTCTCTGTCTTCTGATCCCAGTTTCTGGCAGTGAGCTCTTAGTAGACTAGCAATGCTTCTTAGTCGATTAAGTCATCTTTGTTTCCAATCCTAGTTTCTAATAGCGAGTTCTTAGTCGACTAACAATGCTTCTTAGTCGATTAAGTCGTCTTTGTCTCTGAACCCAACCAACTTCATTTTTGAATTTTAGTTGACTAACTCCTTTAGTTATTCGACTAAGAGGCTTTTGTTTTTTAGCTTAATTGTAGCTCCTTATTCTTATGAGTTTTGATATTTACTTTTGAGTGATTAATTTATCATTGACATACATTTTCATCTTGAACACTCAAGTAGTATGGTTAGACATAAATGAGTGGGAATGTTTTATTATCATCAAAAACTAATGGAGCCAACAATCTCCCCCTTTTTGATGATGACAAAACATTCCTTGATTAAAAGCACAGTGTCTATTAGTTCTTTTTGTTTTGTACCAGCTAAGGATTTCTCCCCTTGAGTGTGGGCTCCCCCTTAATGTATGCATGATCTTTTGAGGTTATTTATTATCCAACTTAACAAGTGAGCAAGTTTTTATTAATTTCTTAAAGAAAAGAACAGGTGTAAATTCAAACATTTGGCAGAATATCTTCATACAGGCTTATAGAACAATTAGCAATAGGTGACTAATTGTCATCAGCATATTTTCAACAAATCATATCCATTTCAAAAGCAAATGCCATTAACAATCCAACAGAAATATCATGAAAGCATAATCGGCATCCATATTCATTATAAAAACATTTGCCATTCACAATCCAACAAAAATAATCATAAAAGCATAACAGAAATACGTTATCAGTATCCAATTCTTAACAATTAGCAATCCAAAATAACATAGTGTCATAAACAACCCAGTTTCATCAAAATAAGATTTAGATTCCTAAATTACCCTTAAATTACTTCTATTTTTTACTTAAATTTCTTCTACTTTTTATCTCCCCCTTTGCTTTCTATTTCTCCCCTTTTTTGTCATTAGCAAAACAGGGGTGGTCTACTAGTTTAGGAAGAGTCAAAGGGGGTGGACTCATCAGTGCCAAAGTAGACATTGAGGGGTTTAAAAGATCGCATAAGTGAGGATTTTTATGGGGAGGAATCAAGAGAAGATGTGTCTGGAACTTAGAGTGGATCCTAAATAGAAGACTTGACTGAAGGTTTAGCTTTTTTAGCTAATTTGAAGGACATTCTCCTCTTAGGGAACTTAGTTTTTGTTGCCATAGTCTTTTTGCCTTTGCCAATATGTTTGGGTTTATCTTGGGTAAACTCAGCTGCTTTTTTTTTTCTTTATCAGTAGGTCCACTTTTTGTGGTGTGGACTGATTCAGGGGAAGCTCTTGTAGATGTTGGTTTCTCTGCTCTACTATTGGTTGCTTCTTTTTCAGCTTCTTCTTCCCTTACCATGGGGTGAAATATATCCATGATAAGAATTTCTTCAGAATTTATGGGGGATGGTTTATCTGTTTGTGCCTTATCATGCAGTGGAGAATTGTCATTAAACGATCTTACCACTTTTCTGTTATCACTGCCTTCCTTTTCAATTTCAGGTTCATGAGTGGGTGCTTTTCTTGCTGCAGTAGATTTTGGTTCATCACCTTCAGCTTGGAAAGTAGGACTTTCAGTAGCTTGTCTTACTGGTGCTGGACTTGGTGTTGAAAACGTATCTTCAATTTTTTGAATTCTTTCAGACTGATCAGTGAGTTTCCCATCAATTCTCATAAGTAAATTCAGAATCATTTCATTTGAAATCTGAAAGGGAGTTGCCTCTGTCTGAGCAAGGGTGACATGCTTATCCCTTGGAGTATCTTTGGGGGTTTTGGCAAACTTTTCTCTTTCTAGCTTGTACCCTATCTTTGGCAAACTTCCTAGATAGATTGCTTGATCCCTGCTCTTAACTTGGTTCATTTCATATCTGGAGCTCCATATCCCCTTTTTCTTCACCAAAGAGGTGATTATGTTTCCATAAAGCATATTCACCTTGTCAACTTGAGAAGTTCCTTTCATTTTTTCTATCATGAATCTACCTAAATTGAAGGGAGTAGCACTAAAGGCATGCTCCATCAGCCACATGTCTTGAAGGCTTACGTAGTTAAAGCTATTGCTTCTTCCATGAATTGTTGAAGCAATGAAATAATGTAGGATCCTAATTTGAGGGCTTTTAATGAAACTAGCATAACTTTTGGATGAATATCTTTCCTTTTTCCTTGTGATTATTTCCTATAGAGATGAGGGATCATAATCTTTAGGGATTTCATATTCTCTCTTTTCATACTCAACTTTGAGCAGACTTCCCAAATCTGTGGTAGTGACCACAAACTCCTTTCCATTCAGGAACACGTTTAGGCCATCATTAATAAAATCCTCAAGTTCTTTAAGTTCATTTTCATCTAGTGCAATGCTAGCATAGAATTCCTTCACAAGGCTAGCACTATAGGTTCTGTTATTAGAAATGCTCAATTTCTTGAATTTTATCTCTTCAAAATAATCCGATGAACCCTCTTTAATTTCTAGAACCTTATTAAAGCTGTCTTAGTCAATATATTTCCCACATGAATTGGGTGCATTCTTTATCTTCCTAAATCTATCCTCATGAGTTTTATTTCTAAATTTGGTGGATGGAGGATTACCTTTTCTGATGGATTTTTCTTTTTCCTTTTTTTTCTCTGATTTCTGTTCTTTCTTTCTCTGTTTCTTCCCAGTTTTCTCTGTCATTGAAGCTAACTCATCCTTCTTCCTTTTCTTTTGAATTTTGGATGGTGGACTCTCCTTCATGGGTCGTTTTCCTTTCTTATTTTCCAAAATATTACTGGGTAATGTGGATTTGGTAATCGATTTTAAGTAGTTTTAGACTTAGGGTTTTGAGAGTTTGAGAGGAAGAGGGTTTTGGTTTTGAGAGGTGTGGCTTCTGATGTGAGGGAATGAGGGGAGAGGGTGAGAAGTTAAGAGTGGTTTTTTCTTCTTTAAAAACCATCAAACTCCCCCTTTTAAATGCTGTCAGTTACCCCTATTTTCAAAATTAAAAAATTTACCTTTCTTTTTATATTTAGTCAACGATTTTTCCTTTTTTCTTTCACCCGGTATGCCTATCCTTTTTCCTTACATTTTATCATTTTTATTTTAGTTTCTTAACTAACTAAGTTTTGCTCTTATTCAACTAAGTCTATTAACAAAAAGAAACAGAATGCTCTTCGTTGGTTAAGCGATTCTCTTAATCAACTAAGTACCTATTGTTTTATGGATGGAAAGCTCATAAATTTTCTTAGAGCTCCTGTACATTAACCATTCCTAGATTTCTCCTAATTTCATAGAATCTTTCCTCATTCAGGGGCTTGGTGAATATATTAGCTAATTGTTGCAAAGTGTTAACAAACTCAATCTTAATGTCTCCTTTAATCACATGGTCTTTAATATGGTGATGTCTAATTTCAATATGTTTGGTCCTAGAATGCTGAACTGGATTCTTTGAGATGTTTATGGCATTTGTATTATCACAGAATATTGGTACATTATGCATGGTTACTCCAAAGTCTTTTAATTGTTGTTTAATCCATAAAATTTGAGCATAACAACTACCTAAGGAAATGTATTCAGCTTCAGCAGTTGAAAGTGCAATAGAGTTCTGTTTCTTACTTAACCATGATACAAGCATGTTTCCTAAAAGCTGACAAGTGCCACTAGTACTTTTTCTATCTGTTTTACTTCCTCTATAAAGCTTTTGATCAACACTCTTTTCTTTTTCATCTTTATCAAGCCTGGTAGAGGGACTCATTGGAAAGCTGATTGGCTTCAGCTTCATCACATCAAACTTTTTCAGCATGTCTTGAATATATCTTTCTTGATTGATAAAGATACCATCCTTGCATTATTTGATTTGAAGACCAAGAAAGAATTTCAGTTCACCCATCATGCTCATTTCAAACTCACCCTGCATTTCTTCAGTAAAGTTCTTGGACAAAACCTCATTAGTAGCACCAAATACAATATCATCCACATAAATTTGAACAACAATTAAATCATTCAAATATTGCTTAATGAATAGTGTTGTATCTATGCTTCTTCCGATATACCCTTTTTCACTAAGAACTTTGAAAACCTTTCATACCAAGCTCTAAGAGCTTGTTTTAATCCATATAAGGCCTTATGTAATTTAAAAACATAATCAGGTTTTTCAAAGTCCTCAAATCCAGAGGGTTGTTTGACATAGACTTCTTCTTGAATAAGACCATTTAAAAATGTACTTTTCACATCCATTTGAAATAATTTGAAGTTCATGAAACTTGCAAATGCAAGCCATAATCTTATGGCTTCTATTCTAGCAACAGGAGCAAATGTTTCATCATAGTCAATGCCTTTTTCTTGGTTATATCCTTGAGCCATTAGACTAGCTTTGTTTCTGATAACATTACCTTGCTCATCTACCTTATTTCTGAACACCCATTTTGTGCCAACAATTAGGTGATTGAGTGGCCTAGAAACCAGTGTCAATATACGGTTTCTTTCAAATTGTTCAAGTTCTTCTTGCATGGCCACTATCCAGTTTTTCTCTTTTTCTGCCTTTTCAAAACTTTTAGGCTCGATTTGTGAGATAAAAGCTGTGAATTCACATGTTTCTCTAATTCCTCTCTTGGTTTTGACTCATTGTGAAATATCACCAATGATCTGCTCTTATGGATGATCTTTGATATACTTATAGCTCTTTAGAAGATCATTTTGTTGACTTTCAGTCCTTTGCAGATTTTCTAGGGATGGAGGTTTTGCTTCTCTTCCGAGGGAGTTTTCTTCACTGTTTTTCTTGTTTTCTAGACTCATTTTTTCCATTTATCTTTCAAAGTCTTCTGCATCATTTTCATCTGCAAGAACTTCCTTTTGCAAGGCATTAGATTCACAAAAAACTACATGGATAGACTCTTCAACGGTTAAAGTTCTTTTGTTAAAAACTCTATAAGCTTTTGAGTTTAATGCTTATCCTAAAAATATTACCTCATCACTCTTAGCATCAAACTTTCCAACAGAATATTTTCCATTATGCAATACAAAACATTTGCAGCCAAAACTTCTAAATTGAGAAATGTTTGGTTTTGTACCTTTGTACAATTCATAAAGGGTTTTAGAAATCATGGCCCTTATAAAAACTCTATTAAGAATGTAGGCTACTGTATTGACAGCTTCTGCCCAAAAATATTTTGATAGATTGTTTTCACACAGCATGGTTCGAGCCATTTCTTTTAAAGTTTGAATCTTCCTTTCTACAACCCCATTATGTTGAGGTGTTCTAGGTGCAAAAAATTTGTGATCTAACCCCATTTCATTACAAAAATTTTCAAAATCATCTTCTTCAAACTCACCTCCATGATCACTTCTAATACTAACAATGACAAATCCTTTTTCATTTTGAACCTTCTTACAATGATTTGCAAATGCAAGTAATGCATCATTTTTATGAGCAAGGAAGTAGACCCAAGTGTAACTAGAGTAGTCATCAACTATCACAAAACCATATGATTTGCCTCCTAGACTAGTTATGTTGATTAGACTAAATAAATCAATGTGCAGCAATTTAAGAGGTCTAAAGGTTGAAATAATCTTCTTGGTTTTGAAGGAAGTTCTAACTTGTTTACCTAATTGACAAGCATCATAAATCTGATCATTGTCAAATTTAAGTTCAAGCAATCCTATAACTAGATTTTTTCTCATCAATTTTGAGATGGTATGCATGCTTACATGTCTAAGTCTTTTATGCCATAACTAGCTATCATTTCCATCATTTGCCATAATACATGTTTCACAATTTAATTCAAGATCTTCAAGAAATATGACATACATGTTTTTTATTCTTTTTCCTATGAATGAAATTTTGTTAGTACTAATATCTATGACTTCACATTTATGTGAATAAAAACATACGTTAAACCCTTTGTCACATAGTTGACTCTTGCTTAAGAGATTGTGCTTTAATCCTTTAACAAATAGCACATGATTAATTTGAGCATGAGAGTTCTTACCAACAGTTCCTATACCATAAATTCTGCCTTTTGAATCATCTCCAAAAGATACAGTACCTCCCTTTTTCTTATCCAACTGAGCAAACAACATTTAGTTTCCAGTCATATGTCTTGAACAGCCACTATCCATGTACCATGGTTGCTTCTCTTTCAATTGAACTCTTAAACATATGTCTTTTCGGTTTGGCTCAACCTACAAGACAAATTTTCAGTTTTTCTTAACCGGTACCCATGCCTTGATGGGTCCTTGAAGGTTAGCTACTACATAGGATCCTTTTGGAACCCAAATCTTTATTGTTTTCTGCGTGCTTTTTCTTCTATAACAGTCATAAGATAGATGACCAAGTTTATCACAAACATAACATCTAGATGAGAAACTATCATAATTTTTCTTAAAGTATGTGTTTCTTCTTGATGTTTCCTTTTTCAAACTCTTAAGAACAGTATTTTCATCAGTTGCTTTTTGTAAAACTTCAGTTCTGTTATCCAATTCCAATTTCAGAACTTTAAAATTTGTTTTTGAATATTCTAATTCAGTTTGAAGAAAATTTCTTTGTTCAAAAACATAGTTGAACTCATGTCTTATCTTTTCCAAATAATTTTAAAAAGATGTAGTCTTTCTTGTTAAAGCTTTATATTTTGATGCCAGCTTTTCAAATTCATCATAGAGGCATTCATATTCTTCTTGAATTTCATCAATTGAAATATCACAAGGAGCAAAAGATACCTCAGATTCATCATCTCTGGCCATCAAACATAAGTTTGCTTTTTCCTCTACTTTCTCTTCTTCAACATCTGAACTTGAAACATCACTATCCGACCAAGTTGCCATCACCATAGCCTTCTTTGATTTTCTATTTTTCTTGGGAGTTTCCTCCTTCAACATGAGGCATTTTGATCTGAAGTGTCCAGGCTTTTTGCATTCATAACAAATGACATCTTCCTTCTTATTAGATTCATTTTTACTTCTATTTTTCCATGAAGAACTTTGTTCTCTTCTATAACCTTTCTTAGCCAGCCTCCTATCTCTTTGTCCCATAAGTTTTCTGAATCTTCTTGCTACCATAGCTAATTCTTCATCATTTTCACATGATAAGTTATCCAATTCTTCTTCAAGAGTACTTGCTTTTAAGGCAATGCTTGTCTTATTTTCTTTTGCTTTTCTTTTGTTTTCTTTTTCTTCTTCTTTCAGCTCTAGCCCATGAGTAAGAAAAAACTTGCATATTTCATCAAGTGTGATGACATTTAAATCCTTAGCTTCTCTAATGGCAGTCACTTTTGGCTTCCAAGTTGTAGGGAGGCTTCTAAGAAGTCTTTTTACTAGTTCATGTTTAGGAAACGGCTTGCCTAACTGACTAAGTTTATGGGTAATGTTTGTGAACCTATCAAGCATGCTGGTGATGTCCTCACCAGGTTCCATTTTGAACATTTCATAATTATGAGTTAGAAGAGCTATTTTGGACTCCTTGACTTGTGAAGTCCCTTCATGGATAACTCTAAGTTTGTCCCACACTTGTTTGGCAGTGGTACAGCTTGACACTTTATTAAACTCAGTAGGAGTTAAAGCACAATGCAAAGTGTTTATTGCCTTCAAATTTGTCTAGACCTTTTTGGTTTCAACTTCAGTCCAATTAGACTTTGGCTTAGGAATCATTTCACTGGTCATACATTTATGGTTGAAGGAATGAAGGGTTCATCCGTGATGACATCCCACATCTCATAATTTATTACCTTTATATAGATTGACATTTTAGTGCTCCAATAGGGGTAATTTGAGCCATTAAACAGAGGTAGTCTGTTTGTGGACTGTTCCTTAACAACTACTAATTTTGAAGAGCCATTAGGATCTCCTTTAGGATGTTAAGCCTTGAGAAAGAGGGATAGGCTCTAATACCACTTGTTGGTCTTAAATAAATATGTCAGAGGGGGGTGAATAGCACTTTTTGGCTCTCACTAAACTTGGTTTCTAATTTGGGGCAAATTAAAGGTCAATGATGAGAAATTTGATGCAAGATGAAGGAATGATTTAAGAAAGAATGAAAATAAAAAATAAAACAGAGCAGAAAATACACAAAGATTTATAGTGGTTTAGTCAAAGACCTACATCCACTACCTTGATCTTCCAACTAAGGATTTTTCATACTAAATCACTATAAACGGTGGAATTCCCAAGCTTCCACAGAGGTTTTACAATGGCTTTTCATAGGCTCAGCCACAACTTTTAACAATGGTTTTTCCCAGGATCAACCAAAACCTAAAACTAACTTTTTTTAGGTTGAGTTAGAACCTATACACCCAATCAAGCTAACCCAAGCTTGATCAGTCCACTTAGAGTGACTTGCACACTTTAAGTAATCAACGAGAACAGAAATAAAGGAGTACCTATGATCACTAACCTAATCTGAATGGTACAAGATAAAGTGCTTAACTCTATTACAAGGATTAGAGTGAAGTGTAGAAAGTATGTGTAATATCTTGTACTTTGATATAGTGAGTAATAAAACTTATCGGATGCCAATTGAGGTTAATTATAATGTTTAAAAGTGATGAAAGATGAAAGAAATAGTTTTGGATAAAATATTCTGCATGCGAGGAAATAATAATAAAATAATAATATTTTTATCGAGAAATAATTTGTGAGATAACAAGTGATTCGGAAGTAAAATGAGGCATAATAAGGTATTTTGGGTACCAAGGAGACAAAAGGAGGCGAGAGGAAAATTTTTGAAATAAAATAATATTAAAATATTAATATTTTATGCAGTGTCGAAATTTTCCATGAAAGAGGAGTATATGGTAAATCTAAGTGAGGGAGAAGAAGAACAAGAAAATTTAGGAGAAAAATGATATTAATGGGGCCCGCATGTTTTTATTAAAGAAAGATAGCGCGGGTAAATAAATATTTTAAATATTATGGAGACACTATGTTGGGGTACAAACTTTATATTTCGTTTGTGCATATGTAAAAGAAGATAATAGAAGGAAATTGGAGATTTAAAGATTTTGGGAGGACTTAATTAAAAGGATGAGAACCTTAAAAGGCAAAAGGGTAATATTTTTACAAAGCTTGGTCAAAGCTTCCAAAGGAAGCTTTGACTCTTCTTTTTGTTTCTCATGGCCGGCCATCTATGTAAGATTGTTGGAAATGTAAGGTTTATGTACAAAAAAAAAAAAGAGAAAGAAAGGAAAAGACAAAAAAATTTACTATGTATTACTTGACTAAATGAACAAGCTTTTACCTCACTTTTTGACTTCTTCTTTTTCATTCATATGGCTGGCCACTTGAAGCCAACTTTTTTATTTTACTTTATTTTGTTCTTATCCCAAAATATTTCTAGAAACATCATCACACTCATTGCTTTTTTCCTTCCTTTTATCCGCCACACCAATAATAAGGAAATTGGCTTTGTTTTGGCAAGGAAATCGTGCCCTTAGAAAGAAAATAAGTAAGGTTGGTTGGAAGAAAGGAGAAAGGAAAAGAAGAAAGAGAGAAGTCAGTTGTGAGAGAGCAAAGGGAAAGCCGAAGAAGAAAGAGAGAAAAAGAGAAAGGGGAAAGCCACCGGCCAAGGGAGAAAGAGAGAGGCTTTGTGCTACAATTTTTTAGAGGGAAAAAGAAAGAGTTTTGTTGCAAATTTTGAGAGGGAAAAGAAAAAGTTTTGCTACAAATTTTGAGAGAGAAAACAAGGGCTGGTTCTGGTGGGTTTGTGAGGGAGTAAACAAAGGCTTGAGTTGTCGATTTTGAGGGTGAGATGAGCAACTTTGGCTGCTGATTTTGAAGGCTGAAAGGAGCAACTTTGGTTGCTGATTTTTGAGGTTTTGGTTGCCGATTTTAAGGGTGAAATAAGCAACTTTGGCTGCTGATCTTTGAGGCTGAGATAAGTAGCTTTGGCTGCTGATTTTTGTGGTTGAAAGGAGCAGAAAATTACTGTCGACAGTGAGAGAGAGAGAGAGGAGAAAATTGTGGCTGGCTTGTGAGTGTAAGAAAAGAAAAAAATAATAAATAAATAATAATAATTATTCCTTTGGGCCTCCAACAATACATTTGGCAAGGAAGGTCTGGTGGGCTACAATATTTTACTTGGATTAGCATCTAAGCCTAAGTGAGGTAAAATTTAAAATCAAGCCTTTTCTTTATGGATCCATTATGAAGTATGTTGTTTAGGTTTAGTCCAATTCATTGGTTTGAATGTGTGATAGAATGATATAGAATAAGTTGAATTATTTGGTATAAATGTTATAGAATTGTTAAATAATATTTAATATGAAACTAGTGTAAGTACAATGTATGAAGGTAAATATCAATAATAAGAAAATCAATAATAGATTTAGTTAGTTTTAAAATAATAATGGTAATAGTAATAATAAATGAATGATGAGGATGAAAAATGTGAATTAGATTAAGGACTAATTGATTTAAGTGCTACCATATGCGTGTATAATTAAATATGTTGAGTTGGATTGTTGCTAGGGAGTGTCAAAGTAAAGGTAGTGCACTATAGTGGGGCGTCGGAGGAAATAACAAGCGATCGGCAAGTAGGAATAGCTAGAGACACCTCCGAACAAATAGCGACTTAATATCTCGTTGTTGCTGGGTGAGTGAAATTGCATTTCAAAAAAAAAGTTTTGGAGAGTGTCCACATGTTTAAATAAATCATTTGAAAGTTTTATTTGTTTTTGCTTCAAAAATATACTTAGGGAACAAGCCCTTGATGAAATGTTTCTATCTTGTGAAATGTGCAATATGAATAGTTCATGAGTTATCACATTATATTGATATGTGTATTATGCTTTGGATGCTCCTTTGTGTGATGATGATGACCCAGCTATGTGCGAGTAGGGAGTGCGCATAAGCCGATGATGACCCGGCTATGTGCGAGTAGGGAGTGCGCATAAACCGATGATGACCTAGCTATGAGCGAGTAGGGAGTGCACATGACGATGAATGAAGTGGGGTGGTGTACATTTTTATATATGTATATGTGATAGAAAGTTTATGATTATAATATGTGATTGAAATGAATAATGAGAAACTTGATTATTGTCAATGTATTCAATTTAATGTACAATGTGGCATGAATGGATCTTCCTTGTGGTAGTGAAAACCCCTTAGATTTTATCTGGCCAGAATTTCGTTTCAGCGAGAATGCCTTTTCGCTACAGAGAGAATGCCTTTTCACTACAGCGAGAATCAATCTATTATGCTTGACTTGCTTGAATTCTACAAAAGTTTTCACTCTTTAACTTTTTGTGGTTCATGGATCCTTCATCATCAAGTGATTGAACAACCAAGGGTTAGAAATGAGGGGTTTTAATAAGAGTTAAACTAAATTGCATTGTTTTTTGAACTAAGTGCATCATGATTTCTAAACTTTCCTTAACGTTGCTCGTTCCCTTCCTATGTTCACTCACTGAGTTTGTACTCACGTTTTTAAACTTCATGTTTTAGGTTTCCTGAGTTAAAGGTGATTAGATCCTAAGACGAGGTGCTCCTCCCTATCCATTGCTCGGTAGGTTTACCATGACATTAGATGTTAGCAACCGTGCCCAGAGTCACTACGTTGACGGTCAAGGTCTAATTATGTATATATGAATACTTGATGTGAAATATTAAGATTCATTTGTTAATCTATATATGTATATAATGGTTAATGATGCCATTATGAATGCATGATTGGGTTTTATGAATTGTTTTCAAAGGAGCTATACTTGAACACTACAAATTTTGAATTTTAACGAAACGTGGATTAATGTATAAGATTATATAAATAGGCTTGCTTGGGCTTAGTGGGTTAAGCCCATTGGGCCCTTGCACCGGTCATGGCTTGAGAATTGGGCTGTGATAGTATGCAGAGAGTTTTTTCTATTTTTGAGCTTTTTTTGATCTTGGAAGCATCTAATCTTGTTCTTAGCCGTTGAGAGTGCCTTATATACTTGAAAAATCAACTCTGATAGATGTTTGATAGTTTCTGACCATTGGAAAATAGTTTGGAGTCATTCTAGCCGTTAATTTGTCTTCTAGTATTCAAATTCAAATTTTCTGACAGAGTGCTCTTAGTCGACTAACATACTTCTTAGTCGATTAAGTCATCTCTGTGTTCTGATTCCAGTTTCTGGCAGTGAGTTCTTAGTCAACTAACAATGCTTCTTAGTCGATTAAGTCGTCTCTATTTCTGATCTTAGTTTCTGGTAGTGAGCTCTTAGTCGACTAACAATGCTTCTTAGTCGATTAAGTCATTTTTGTCTCTGAACCCATCTAACTTCATTTTTGAATTTTAGTTGACTAACTCCCTTAGTTATCTGACAAAGAGGCTTTTGTTTTGTGGCTCAATTGTAGCTCCTTATTTGTATGAGTTTTGATATTTGCTTTTGAGTGATTAATTTATCGTTGACATACATTTTCATACTGCACACTCAAGTAGTATGGTTAGACATAAATGAGTGAGAATGTTTTATTATCATAAAAAACTAATGGAGCCAACACTTTTAGTGCAGCCTTTAAAACATATGTAACATTTGTAAGTTCTTCATTTTGGTCCTTGGTTGTTGCATCTTAAACCAAACAAACTTCAAGGAGTTTCTTTGGACTTTCCATATCAACAACCTTTTTAGGTGACTTATCAACTGTATCTAGAAAAGGAATGAGAGGCACATATGGCTTGACTTATGGTAGTGTAGATACTTCTTCCTCTTCGTTAGTTTTTTCATCTTGAACTTGATTGCTAGAAGTATTTCCTTGATCAACTTTATCTTCATCATTTACCACATTCTTGCCATTTACCTCATCAAGATGCTTACCAGATTCTTCTCTTCTAGGATTAGGCTCAATGTTCTTTGGTAAAATTTCTTGAGGCCTATTGTTGATGTAATTAGCAAGTTGGCCTAATTGAGTCTCAAGATTTCGGATTGATTCTCCTTGACTTTGAATGATGGCATTATTCTTTGTCATGAATTGCATGAGAACATCTTCTAAGGTAGGCTTCCTTTTAGGGACAAGAGCTCTAACTTGCTACCAAAAACCATTATGGAAAATAGGTTGTGATGAATATGTAAGACCCTGATCATTTCTTCAAGAAAAGTTTTGGTGATTCCACCTTGAGTTGTAATTATTGGGGTATGAATTGTTTTGCTGCCCATTGAAGTTTCCATTAAATTGCATTGATTCATAATAAGTTGGACAACAATCACTTGAATGCCTATCTCCACAAAGCTCACATGCCACAAAAGGACATTGAAAAACATTAACACCCCAAGTGTCAATTTTTTGAGACAAAGCATCTACTTCGGCTGCCAAAGCTCTAATAGCCAATTCATAATTACTAGCAACCCTCCTAGGCACAAATTGTTTAGATGTCCATTGATAGTTACAATAATTCATCACCTCAACCAAAAGTACTTGAAAATAAAATAAAAAAAATTTAAATCAAGACTAAATTTGCTTGGTATTAGTATTAGTAAAAATTCTAGAAACAATTCCCCAGCAATGGCGCCAAAAACTTGTCAGTTAAAATTCTACTACGTAAGTATATATATCGAATAGATAGTAAATAAGTAAGCAGAGTATCGATCTCACAGAGAATTGATCTAAAATTTTACTAAGTACTAAAATTAAAACAAATTAATCTTATCTAAACACTCAAAATTAATTGATTAACTAAAATTTAAATCAACAAGAAAAATCACAATAATAATAACTTGAGTAAATATCAAATCAAACAAGCCTAGGATTACAATATCCCTCACACTTCATCTAAGTTTTACCTCTCTTCCTTAACTTATTTCAATGGGTTGAATTGCTAACCTAGAGTCCTAAATTATTTATAAGGGTCTCCCGACTCATCTCATAAAAATATCTATTTTAACCAAAACACTATATTCCTATGTGAATTGAAATTAAAACATACTCATTAAGTTCAAGCTTTAATCTGACTACATATGGCCTATAGGTATATCCTTATCCCATATGCAAATCAATTAATATGATTATATGCTATCCCAATTTTAGTTTACACTAGACTCCCTTTCCCAAGTTTGTTTATGTTCCTAAATCAATTTAATTGGTGGCTAGGCAATTAAAAGTATTAAGAACAAATTGGAATAAACATTTCTAATCCCATTAAAGATAAGCAAGAAAGAGATTAAAAATTTCGATTACATGTGAGTTCAATTGCAATCCTAGAAAAATAGTTTAGTTCATAATATCTAATAAAAACTTCATCCAAAGAAAATTAGCCATTAATCCAAGTCAAAGAAAATAAGAAAAACACAAAAGTAGAGAGAGAAGACTAATAGTTGAAGCTTTGTGATCTTGATTCTCCCTCCAATTCTCTTGCTTTCTTGCTTTGTTTTTGTCTCTTTTTCTCTAGAGAAATTGCTTGATGCCTCTTTCCCAAAAACCTCTGAAAAAGGCCCCTTAAATAGCCTCCAAAAGCCCTTGCTTCCAAAATTTCATAAGCTTGTTATTTTTTGAAAATACGGTGAGAGCTGCGGCTCTCATTTTCCAGAACCATGGCTTTCAAAGGTTCTACTCAATTTTCTTCATTTGGTGTAGTACTTTCGCTTCGACAAAGATTTTGACCACTTTTCGATTAGAACTGGGCAAAATGGTAAACATCAAAGTTGTAGCCTTGCATCTTAGCTTTCTAATTGTCTAAAAATCATGTCATTTGGACTTCTGTGGTGGGAGATATGCTTGAACAACAAGAACATATGCATACAGAGCACTAGTCCATTATGCACCCTTCTTCACCAATTGAAATTATTTTTGATTCTACTCCTACAAAAACATTAAAATAAATATAAATAACATAAAACTAACATTATTAACTTAAAATAAACATTTAAACATAAATTAAAATAAATTAATATAAAAAATAAAAACACCTAAATCTGATCCTAAATCTAGTCTAACTTAGACTAATTAGGTATTTAATCTCTCGTTAAATATATATATTTGATGCACTCATCAGAAATCAATTTAAGTAGTGAAATCTTGTTATACTTAAATCATAATCTTATCATCCTCATCAAATCATTTATGTTTAAGTGTAAATGAATTCCATGCTCACATTCCTTGTAATCAACAATTTTGCACAATCAACACTCAATCATATATTTTCATGCAAATGCAACATGAACAACACTCAATGCTCAACAACTAATTCATAATCAATAGAATTTCATCAATCAAGCATTCTTCAAAATTAAAAAGAGTAAGGAAATAGATATTACCCATATTTATTTTGTGTTTAATCTTGAGTTTGTTCTTCCTTGGGTTTCACATGTACTAAACTCATTTTCACTTAAAATATGGTATGCAAATTTGCTTTGGATCCTTCAGGGTTAATCTCAAAAAATGTGTTCATAAAATGAATATCAATGGGAATGATTTTAATAATGAATGCACTAAAAAATTGACAAATTTATGAGACTTTTTACTTTTAATAACTTTTTCTTTTCCTTTAACAATATTCTTTAATTTCCTAATTTCTTTGAAGTGTCTCAACATCAATTTTTAATTGAATGTTTTCTTCCATTAATGATTCATTTTTTATCTTGAGCTTAGAAATTTCTTCTTTATGGCTAAAGCTAAGATCTTGAAATGTGAGAATTAAGTCTTCAAATATACTTACCAATTCATTATAGATTTTGGTAAGCTATAAATGATTTTCTTTACAAGTTGTGCACTTGGGAAATCTTTTCCTAAGATTTTTAAACCTCCTACAATATTAATGAATCTTTCAAGCATGTCATTAATTGACGCACCCTCTTTTATCCTAAAAAGCTTATAATCATGTGTAAGTAATCCAATCTTGGATTCCTTGACTTGGATGGTGCCTTCATAAGTGGTTTCTAAGGTGTCCCAAATTTGTTTTGCATTTTCACACATAGACACTTTATTAAACTCACTAGTTCCTAAGACACAAAGAAGAGTATTACAAGTTTTGCAATTTATTTGAATTAATTTCTTATCTTTATCATCCCATTCTTCCATAGACTTAATGACTACTTTGCCATCTACCTCCTTACTTGGAACATGTGGACCATCTGATATGACATTCCAAACATCTAACTCCATAAATTTAATAAACATTTCCATAAGTTTCTTTTAATAAGGGTAGAACTTACTTACAAAAAGGGGTGGCCTTTGGATTGAATGCCCTTCACCAAGTATAGTTGTTGTCACCTTTATTTTGTCGATTTAAGTTTCTACAAAGGATATCTCAAAAGCAGTTAGACCTACAAAATTTGAGACCAAGCTCTGATACAAATTATTAGTGTAGAAGTCTAACAAAGGGAATATACTAAGAGGGGGGTGAATTGGTATATGAAAGTTTATTTGAAAATCTAAGTATTAAAATAAAACCTTTTTCACCAAAAAATATTTTCTAGTATCAAAAACAAGTTTTCAAAAAAATTTTTGCTAAACATAAAATTAATATACTAAAATAAAATATTTTTCCTAAGTTAAATGTTAACTATGAAAGGTAAAGGGAAAAATATTTTCCTAAGTGTAGAACAATAAATCAATATTAAAAACTATTTTTCTAAGAAAAATATGAGCAATAAATAATAATACAGAAAATTAATAAAAAACACAAAGAATTTATAGTGGTTTGGCTTTTTCGATGCCTACATTCATTTTCTTTGTAATGAAGGAATTTTAATCCACTATCAAGGATTCTTGCTTTTTAACGAGACATAGTGATAATCCTCACACAATCCACAAAGGGGATTTTTTTCTTTTTAATAGGATCAAGTAATAACCCTTACAATAGCTTTTTCACAAGATCAAGCGATAAGCCTCGCACAATCCATAGAGAGATTCTTGCTTTTTAATGGGATCAAGCGATAACCCACCAACAATGGTTTTTAAAGGCTCAACCATAAACCCTCACAAATAGCTTTTCAAGGCTAAGCTAGAACCTTTACAATTGAGACAAATTTCAGCAAGAAAATGCATTTACAAAAGTTGAATACTAAGACTCTAAGCTTGTGTGTAGTGAAAGAAGAAATTTCAACTTTAATGAAGCACATATATGGCTCTTCAAATCTTTGTGGAAGACTAAAAAGATGCTAGAGAGTGAAGATAAGCTTTTAAAGGTCTCTTTAGGGTTTGAAGCTTTGGTTCAGGTCATTTCTTGCTTCCATATAGCTTAAATGCGGCTATTATAGCTGAGGTGAAGTTCAGAGTTGTTAGACACAAGTTTGAATCAAATTTGATTGTTGCTGAAGCTTAAGGGTTGACTACAACGCTCCTAGGGTTGACTATGTTATTCAGATTTCTTAAATTAGGGCTCCATAGTCGAGTATAACCTTCCTCTATTTGATTTATCTTTTGAGAGCGTGTTGTTTGCAAATCTAAGCTTCTATTGTCGACTATGCCTCCTTTACAGTCGACTATGTCTACATAAAGTCAACTTTTTCATGCTTTTGACTTGTCAGGGTCGACTATACTTGGGCCTAGGTCAACTATGTCTATTCAAAACTTGATTTTCTTGAGCTTTTTGGAACAAGGTTGACTATAGACATTTCAGGGTCGACTATGGCTTTATAATCTTCAAGTTTTGCACTCTTTATACCTTTGGACTGATTTGAGCTTCTCTAAGATCGACTCTTAATTTGTGTCTTGAGGTTCCCTTAGCTTTTTGGCGCTTCTCTTCAACTATTTCTTCCTTGCTTGTTCCTATATTCAAATAACATCTCAAGGTATTTTCACTCTTTTTTTTCTTAGCTGAATATGCATTGTTTGAAAGCTTACAAGTATGTGTTTGTTGTCGATGTTGCACACGTAACTATACATATCGAACAAGTAATATAAACAGTAAGTCTTGAATCGTATCCCATAAGAATTTTTTCCTAAATCTTCATTAAGTACCAAAATTATAACAAACTAATCTTATTCAAATAACTCGAATTTTTAGAAAACTAATTAAAACTAAATTAAATATACACTAAATGAATTAATAGAAACTAAAAATTCACCTGAGAAAAGCAATAGACTAAAACCTAGAACAATGGGTTCATTCAACACTTTATCTAATATCAGCTTTTCTTATTATTTATATTCATAGATGGTTTTGCTAACCTAGAATTCAAAGCTATGCACAAGTCTTTGTCTAGATGCGTGCACAAATACCTAACTTAATTGGGTCGCTATATGCCTATAGCAATCAATTAAATAAGGTTTATTAAGTTAGTATTCTAATTTAGCTATATATGACAATTGGCATATGTCTACCCTTATCCTGAACCAGATCATCTAAGTTACGTGAACATTCACCATTCAAACCTTAGCCAAATCTAAAATCTTTCTATCGAGTGTCAATTAGATTCATAAATTAGTTAATTGTTGGCGAAACCATCAAAAGCATTAAGATCAAATTTGAATAAGCAAAACTATACCCATTCATAATAAATAAAAGAGACACTAATATTCAGATTACATGTTAAAATCTGCCAGAATCCTAGAAAAACAAATTAGTTCATAATATCTAAATAAAAAATCATCTAAAGAAAATTAGGCATTAATCCAAATCAAAGAAAATAAGAGAAACACAAAAGTAGAGAAAGAAACTAATGATTGAAGCTTTTGATCTTGATTCTCTCTTTATATCTCTTGCTTTCTTGCTTTGTTTTTGGGTCATTTTCTCTAGAATAGTTGCTTGCCATCCTCCCTTAAAACCTTTGAAAAAGGTCCATTAAATAAGCTCAAAAGAACCTGTTTTTCAAAATCCTCGTCAAGAGTTTTAATTTTGGAAAATTGTGTGATGTTGCAGCATTGCCCTCTTTGGCGTTGTGGCGTTGCCTTTTTTGGCATCGCAGCGCCGTGTACATAGGAATTGTATAATGCTTATCATTTTTGTGATGCTGTAGTGTTGTGGCCTTTCTTGCATAGTCATGGTGCTACTTCCTTAGCCCCGCGATCGTGTACTTGATAATCCTATGATATAGAGTTATTTAATCACATTTTGGATGCTGAATTAGCTAAGTCCTTATGAACGTCTGTTAGTTTGAGTTAGTTTTTATGTGTTTTGGTTATTTAGTTTAAGATATGTTGAAGTAGTTAAATTCACTTAATTTCAATTCATTTTAATGTTGAATTTCTCAACTTAAGCCAATATTGATTTAGTCCTTGTTTTGGTAGGTGTTCAAGTGCATAAAAGTGTATAAAGCTAAATGGTATTGAATTACGCAATAAAGACTAAACTCAAATTTTAGCTAAATATGTTGCAGTAATTTGGACATAACTCAAGATAAAAAGATTCAATCAATGTGATTCTTAGACAATAAAAAAGATAAGAGGTAGACCTACAACGTTCATGTTTACCACTCTTCCTAAATCAACCTCGAGATAGGAGAAAATCACATTTCAAGATGAGTTACTGAAGTAGTTTCTACGCCAAGGGTCTACAAAAAGCAGTACCACGGCCAAGAAGTACTCAAGGCTGCAGCACCTAAGGGACCATCACTATTTCCATACAAACTCTCGAGAGGCTAGTGTTGGGGCGGCCAAAGAGGAGGGCTGCAGTCCCCGACTGAAGAAGACTAAAAAGAAATAAGGGTGGAGCACCGCTGCACTCTAATGTGGATTAAGTGATTTCAGCCAATCATGAATTGAATTTTGAAGGTTTTTTGGAGGCTAAAAATATGTGATTTTCAATAACTGATTAAGAGAGGACTTACAGTGAACAAATGATAGTTTTTGAGAGAAAAGAAAAAAGCTCTCCAACAAGAGAAACGAAAGAAATTGAAGACAACCAAAGATCGAGAATTGAAAAAGGCTTTGTTATGCTTTTTAGTTCTTCATTTCTTCCTTGTTCTTTTGCTGTGGAAATGATATTTTCTTTTGAAATGGTTATGTTTGCTGCAGAAATGATAATGAGCTAAATTTGTTTTCTAGGATTATGGTTTACTTCATTATGTAGTTTGAATATATGATTTCTCTTTGCTTAGTATCAATGGATGTTGCATGGTTTATTCAATCCTATGCTTATTGCTTTTCACTGCATGATCCTTACTTGAAGTGCATTAGGTCTCTAAATGTAACTAGACAGAGGGAGTTTAGAATAAATCATAGTTTTGAATAGCCTATGTTCAATTCACTTTGGAGTTAGGTGATAGTTTAGTATTTAGAATAGACATATACCTAAATACCTTAGGCAACCAAATTAGAACACGAACAGAATGAACCTTTTCTAATTAATTTACATAGACATATGGAATTAGCTATGAGAAGCTATGTGCGCATGAACTTGATAAAGACTTGTATAGAATATGGATTCTAGGATAGCCTTGTACCTATATCGTCATAATGGGCCTGGCCCATTAGATTGGCTCATTTTTTATTAAATATGGGGTGGGTTGGGTTTGAAAATTTAGGCCCATATTAGAATTGGGCCTAAATGAGCTAGCCCATCAAATCAGTTGGCTGGGACGAGCCAGCCCTATGGCCCTAGAAAAAATTAATAATTTTAATTAATTTAATAATTTTATATATTTAACTATTTAAAATTAATAATTTAGTTACCAATAGTATTGCTTATTTTATACATTTTAATGTGTTTAATCTTTACTTATCAAATTAATAATTTTAATTTATGAATTAAATCATAGAATAATTTTATTAATAGAAAATTTATTAAATAAAATTACAAAAATAAAATTTTTTTGAAAAAAAAAAGAAATAGGCTGGCCCAACCTAGCCCATGGGCTAGCAAAGGGTGGGCTGGGTTAAGGTTTTGATGGCCTATATAAAAAATGGGTTGACTTGGCCCAACCTATATTTTCTTAACCCACAAGGGCTTGGGCTGGGCTAGGCTGGGCTAACCTATGTTGACAGCTCTACTTGTACCCCATTAATCTAAGTTAAGGAGAATGATTAGATTCAAATGAAATATTCAGAGACACCATAATCTTAGGCTTTTGAATTAATATTTTTCTTAGTGAAATTTTATTCTTCCTCATTTAGTTAATTTTACAAATTACTTTTAACTTAATCAATAATTCATAATCAAGTGCTTGGATAGAATAAACTTTTCTATAAATTTAATACTTAGTAGGTATAGGTGCAAATCTCTATGGGAAACAATACTGAACTTACCTTTATATTACTTGTACAACCATGTGCTTTTGCATGTATTGAACCGACATCAAGTTTTTGGTGTCGTTGTCAGGGATTTGTTTTCCTATTTATCTTTACTGATATTAAATTAAACAAATTTTTTTAAAACCAAGATTTTCTTTTCTTTGATTTTTTCAGGTGCATTTCAACATTATATGCCTATAGCAAGAAACTTAGAAATTATCTCGTGCAACTTAGAGATCAAAAGGACATTTTGAAGATTGAGATGAGAAAGTCAACATGGTTCTGTTTCCTCAATACAATGGCTGAACAATTAAGTGAGTGACAAGTCCAAGAGACGGTAGTTGAAGAAAATTAATTGTTGAAGGACTGTGCCGTTCCTTTAGTCCAATGTATTCCATCAAGCATCAGAAGGCCAACCATTCAAGCAAATAATTTCGAGATCAAGCTGACCATCATCCCTATGATCCAAACATCAATCTCGTTTGGGGGTCTACCAAATGATGACCCAAATGCTCACATATCTAATTTCTTAGAGATATGTTACACATTTAAACACAAAAAGGTCACAGATGATGCCATCCGATTGAGATTATTCACATTCTTGTTGCGAGACAAAGTAAAGGTGTGGTTAAACTTGTTGCCTATTGGTTCAATTACAACCTGGGATGACCTTGCTCAGAAATTCCTTACTAAATTCTTTCTTTCGGCAAAGACAACAAATATGAGAAATAATATTACTTTGTTTACACAATTTGATGGTGAATCGCTATATGAAGCCTAGGAGAGACACAAGGACCTACTTAGGCGATGTTCTTATCATGGCCTTCCAAAATGGCTTTGAGTCCAAACATTTTACAATGGTTTGAGTGGTCAAGTAGGAACCACTATTGATGTTGTTGCTGAAGGAGCTCTCATGGTGAAGTCCATTGATGACACATATGACCTATTAGAAGAGATGGCATCGAACAACTACTAATGGCCAATGGAGCAATCTACACATAGTAGAGTAGCTGGAGTTCTTCAAGTGGATGCCATCACTGTATTAACCATATAGGTAGCTACTATAACTAAAAGTTTGATACTTGCATAAAGCTAGAATCCAAAGCTACGTACAAGTCTCAGTCGAGATACTTGCACAAATACCTAACTTAATTGAGTCACTATATGTCTATAGGAATCAATTAAAAAAGGTCATTAAGCTAGTGTTCTAATTTGGCTATGTATGCCAATTGGCGTATGTCTACCCGAAACGCAAATTAGATCACCTAAGTGACATGAACATACACTATTCAAATCTTAGTCCAATCTAAAATCTCTTTGTTGTGTCTCAATTAGATTCACAAATCAATTAATTATTGGCTAGACAATAAAAAACATTAAGAACAAATTTGAATAAGCAAAACTATACCCATTCATAGTAAATAAAAGAGAAACAAATATTCAGATTATATGTTGATATCCAACACAATCCTAAAAAAATAGTTTAACTCATAATATCTAATAAAAATTTCATCCAAAGAAAATTAGTCATTAATCCAAGTCAAAAAAAATAAGAAAAACACAAAAGTAGAGAGAGAAAACTAATAGTTGAAGCTTTGTGATCTTGATTCTCTTTAAAATTTTCTTGCTTTCTTGCTTTGTTTTTGACTCTTTTTCTCTAGAGAAATTGCTTGCTACCTCCTCTTTTCAAAACCTCTGCAAAAAGCCTTTTGAATAGGCTTCAAATGTTCTAGTTTCCGAATTCTTATCAAAAATAGATTTTGGTAACTTGTTAGGCATCGCGGCCTTGTCTCTTGGGCACCATAGTGCCCTACTTTTGGGTGGCACTATGGCGTTCCTCTCTTATGTTGTCTTTCCTACACTGTTTCATCTTATGATGTTATTTTTACCTTCTTTTAGGTTGAACTAGGCAAAGTGTAACATAAAAGTTGTAATACTGTCTCTTAGATTTCCAATGGTCTAAGAATCACAACATTTGGACTTCTTAATTGAAAGAAATCGTCAAAATACCACATCATATTTAATCTATGCAAACTACTACAGTATTTTAATGTTGATAGGGAGTTTTACCATGATCCAATTAGACCTTGAAAAAATGATAAAGACTAAAGTTGTAGCTCTTCCTCTTAGCTTTCTAGTGCTTTAAGAATGACCTCATTTGGAGTTCTTTGGAGAGAGTTATGGTCAAAATACCATAACATGTTTAGGAAATTCCACACTTAATCATCCTTGCTCGGTTCACCTTCATGAAATTTTATGCACTTGCACACCTTCAAAACAAGGACTAAATCAATGATGGATCAAATTAGGACTTTTAACATAAATATGAGCTAAAATTACTAAAATTAAACCATTCCAACATGTATTAAACTTAATAACGAAAAGCATAAAGGCTACCTAAAATTACTTTAAAACACAAGGACTTAGATATTTTTTATAATCAAAATGTGGCAAAATTATCATTCAACAACAAGTTTTTGTCGCTGTTGCTGGGGATTTTTTTATTATTTGCTAATATTAAAATTCCACAAATTACTCTTAATTTAAGTTTTATTTCTTTGTTTCACAAGTTCATTTCGTCGTTGTATGAGAAAAGCCAAAAGCTTGGAAATTGTACCTAGTGATCCATAATTAAAAGAACATTCTGCAGACTTTGACGAGAAAATCAACAAGGTTTTGCTCAAATAAATACAATGGCTGATCGACAGGATGAACAACAAATCTAAGAGCGAGTAGTAGTAGAAAATCATTGCTCAAGGAATTATGCTGTCCCATTAATGCAAGTGATTCCATCAAGCGTTCGAGGGCTGGCTATTCAAGCCAACCATTTAAAGATCAAGCTGGCCATCATCACCATAATTCAAACTTCAGTCTAGTTTGGGGGTTTACCAAATGATGATCTAAATGGCCATATATCAAACTTCTTGGAGATATGTGATACTTTGAAACATAATGATGTCACAAATGATGCAACTCATTTAAGGCTTTTTATTTTATCATTGAGGGATAAAGCTACAATATAGTTGAATTCGCTACACTTTTAGATCAATAACAACATGGGCTGATCTTGCTCAAAAGTTCCTTGCTAAGTTCTTTCCTCAAGCTAAGACAGTGAAAATGAGAAATGATATCACATCATTCATGCAGCAAGATTTTGAATTGTTGTATGAGGCTTGGGAAAATACAAAGAATTACTTCGGCGTTACCTTCATCATGGTCTTCTAAAGTGGCTGCAAGTGTAAACATTCTATAATGGTTTAAGTGGTCATGCTCAAATTACCATTAATGCCACTACAAAATGAGCTTTAATGGCTAAATCAATTGATAAGGCATATGATTTATTAGAAGATATGGCTGTAAACAACTACCAGTGGCCATCAAAGTGATCCATTCATAAGAGAGTAGGTGGAGTTTATGGTGTGGATGCCTTTTCAAATTATCTGCACAAGTAACAACTCTAACTAAGACAATTGAATCTTTTGGTATTGACAATTCAAAGTCCATTTGTAGCTTGTGAGTATTGTGAAGATGATCATGCAAGTTATCAGTGTCTAAGTTTGACAAAAATAATGCAATTTGTGGGGAATAAACAGTAGAATAACCTTTACTCTAACACTTACAATCTAGGGTGAAGAAACCATCCAAATTTTTTTTAGGCCAATAATGAAGGATCATCCTCAACTTCAAAGCTGAATGCACCTTCGGGATTCCAACAGCAAGCAAGAGTGCCTAATTCTTATAAAGAAGCCAGCTGTGGAGGATTTGCTAAGTCAATACATGACACAAACTAATAGCATTAACCAAAGTCAAGCAACACCACTACAAAACCTCGAGATTTAAGATGGTTAACTTGCCAACTTACTAAACAATAAAGCTCAAGGGACCTTACCCTATGATACAAAAATGAATCCTAGGAGAGAAGGTAAGGAACAAGTTATGACAATCACCCTGAGGAGCGAAAAAGAGGTTAAAAGTAGTATTAGGCAAGCTAAACTTCAAGATAAGCTTGTTGAGAATGAAATAATGATTGAGACAATTGACAAGAAAATTCAAGAGAAGGAAGCAAAAGCAACCTTACCACCATGACCTTTTCCCCAACACTTTAAAAAACAAAAGCTTGATAAGCACTTCCAAAAGTTTCTTGAGGTATTCAAAAAGCTTCACATCAACATTCTTTTCACAAAAACTTTAAAGCAAATGTCGTCATATGTAGTCATATGCCATCATATCAACATACTCAACTGCAGTAGTCTAACATCTTTCAACATGATTTTTACCATGATTTGGGTCAATGTAAGCCCCACAAGCTAATCGATTTATGCTTGTAAAACACTACATTAATTAGTCATATTTCATGTTAAATACATTATGGATATTTTATATACTGTATGAGGTATTCCTTTAGCCATTAATATATTTATAAAGAGTTATGAGAGACTTGTGTAGATAAAGTCGTTGAAACATAATGGCCTTGCAAAGAAATTTTAAAGGTTATAGTTATGAGATTCTTATGCATCAAAGCCTTGTCCCTAAATATGTTCTTGGTCATTATATTGTCAAGAATAAGGACATTGACAATGCTCAAAGATTGGTACATGCTAAGCTTCCTTACTTTGGAAGTAAACAACTAATCTCATAGGTTGAAGTATGTGAAATACTTAGGGATAGTATGTGGGTGCTTGTTAAGGAACAAGTTCATTGAACATGAACTACTATAAGAGTTCCATTTGGTATTCCACTCAAGTGTCTATGGAAATACCTTCATGTGTTAGTAGTGTAAGTAACCCATCGACTTGTGATGCCAGATCATTTGTATGTGAATTGTCATGCTTTGATTTCACCACTACGGGTCTAGAGTCGACCAGATGCCTAAATAGGGCGCTTTTGGGTATGACATGAAGCATGCAAAGATGAATGAATAGTCCAGAAATGATTCATCACCTCAAGTGATTTAAAGGGGACATATCTCATTTACTCTTGGCTTATATTGACTAAAAGTCCTTGGGCCAGGCAATCTTAATAGGTCAATATGGAAGCTGCAAGACTAATATGGATAAGTTAGAAGGTCGACATCGAGCCAAACTTTCTATCTATCTGGGATATATGACAAAGGTTTAAATTACATTGAAATACTATACACCAAAAGGTTAGTCAAATCATATTGACTCTCTTGACATTTAGGTGGTCATGATGTATTGCTAGATGTCACTCATGATCTATAAATATAAATATAAATATAAATTCTTAATTGAATTAATTTATATTTATTGCCAACATATTGGACTCTTAATGGGTCACACACATAACCTGAATTATCAAAATTAATTTGAGTTTAATTGGATGTGATCTAATTGATTTATAAAGGCTTAATTTGATTAATTACTGGGCTAAATCAAATATGATTTTATAGAGTATTAAACAAAGGCCCAACTAGCCCAAAACATCTTCTAATCTTTGTTGGATATGAAATAGGTCAATTCACTCTATCACTCTATAAGAGAATCCTTTAGCCGCCTCTTGAATGTACATAATAGTTCTATATTATTTTCTTATCTGTTGAGATAGGATTATAGCCAAAAAGAGAGAAACACAAAGGTGCTTAAAGTTGAGATCTTAGTAGCATAAACTTTGACTTAGGGATTCACACACCCTAATGAAGAGATTTTGACAAATCAATATATCGATCACCATTAGAGGCAAGACAATTGTACAATTATGGTTTGATAAGTCCTAGTTGGTGTACAAAAGTCAAAAACCAAAAACCCAAAGAGGACTCCACCAAAGAAAGCAAACATCAAACTATCAACTATGTCGAAATCTTTCTTATGTGGTTTTTCTAGATTAGTTTCAATTAAATTGATCCATGGCTTAGGGGATTAAAATTTTAATATTCTGCTACATATGATCCATCTTAGCATGATTCGAATCCCCTTCAGTGGTATCAAAGCCTCATTTAATTGATTTAATCTAGTTTTATGTTTAGTTGTTGAAGATTACAAAAACTGTTTTTGTTTATATGTCTATTTGATGCAAAATTTGAAAAAACTTTTTAGAAAAATTCTGAATGGATTTTTAAAATCTGATTTATGTTTCAAAAGGCGTTTAAAGTCTTGATTTATGGATTTAAAACCTAGATATAATAAGTCCTTAAAGATTTTATAGGTTTGTTTTAAGAAAATTTAAATCTGAAAAATCTTGCAGCATAATGTGATCTGCTTTGGAAATTCTTTTGAGGGACTTAGGAAAGGAGTTTGTGCGTGATTTTTTAAGGGTAGAAGGTCAAGAGAATGATCTCAACCTTTGAAAATTTACAGCATCTAATCACCTCGTTTGGGTGGTGACCTGATGATGTTTCTGCACAAACAGATTGCTGGAATGTTATTCTTGTGTGACATGGACTCTTGCAAAATCATGGTTGTTTGTACTCCAAATTTGCTAAGGTTTTGAGAGGTTTCTAGCATGATGTTTGGGGCATGAGATACCTCTGAATTGATGCCAAAATTGCAGCAAACAATTGAGGATGGAGCTCCAAAGAATTTGAGACAGCAAAGGTAATGCAGACTCAATAAAATTGTAATAGCTTATGCGATTTCTTCTCTATAATTAGGAGTTATAATAATTCGGTTATGACTTGGATTTAGACTCCTAATTGTAATGGAATATATCCTAAAGAGTTTAGGATTGCCTTAAATTAGATTTTAAAATCAAATTGGCAAAGAAATAGGACTCTTGGCCATAAACATCTAATTCTAATTGGACTAGTATTGTAAAATTGAGGACAACAAGGATTAAATTTTCAAATAAGATTAGAAAGCCTAATTGGATTATGATTCCTTGTGAATATTAAATTTCTAATATGATTAAGACTCCTATTGAGAATAAGGGTCAAATTTAAATTGATAGTCCTTAAAGGTTTAGGATTACTAAGTCTATACTCAATTGAACTCATAGTAGAACTAGGAATTCTAAATTAGCACAAGACTTGTTATGGGATTAAGACATCAAATTATTTGGATTTATATTTTCAAAGGATGAGTGATATTATTGCCAAATGACATATAAGATCTTCAATTTGAACTAAACATAAGTTTTATATGTTCATTACATGAATATGAATGTATGAGGATGATTATAGACTTACACTACTATAATGTGTTATGGATGGTTATGGTTGAATGCATTTGGTATTTATTTTATAAATAGGGAGTGTGTTCCATGCCATTCCTCTATTTTATTCAAGAGTTGTAAAATTCTCTCCTCATCTTACTCCCCTTAAATGTAACTTAAGGTTTCTTTACAAATATGTAATTAGAATTCATAAAATTAGATTAGGAAGAAAATTTTGTAATTCCAAGAATGAAGGACGAAGGCATCAAGGAGACATAGAGATTACAAGACTACAAGATATGGTGATATTTGTATGTAATCCCCTAGGATTTGACCAAACTAATTTCCATTGATGGCTCAAGGAAGCTAGATTAGGTAAAGTCCATAATCATCCTATGTAGTTGGCATGTGATATATAAATGCTATGCATGCTATGTATGATGAGACCTTAATTACAACAACAAAACCCTCATTAAAATATTGCATCACATGCACAACATGATCAAGTTGCCTTCCACCATATAGCAAGATAACAAGGCTGCTCGTTTAATTGGAGGTTTGTTGAGTCCCTCAAGCTCAAACTTTTAGACAAGTACATTTGAGCTATACATGGGTCTTACTCAACTAATACTGTGTCGTTCGAAAGTCTCACACTTGACTACATGGTATTAGAGGCAAAGTTAGGCAAAATGCATATGATGCATTTAGACAAGGAGTTGTCACCTAATAAATTTAAGAGTTGCTTAGAAATGCAATCAATAAGTTATGTTATCTACCCAATTAGGCTTATTGTGATTTGTTGCGTCAGTCAAGGTTGCAATAAGTTAAAAAAGGTTTTAGCTCACTAGAAATGCCTAGTAGAGTTTTTGTGTTATAGTGGAAGGCTATTATTGCAAAAAAATTAGTGGGAGAACCAATGCATGATTTAATTCCTCGCCTTAAATTGGTTAAGAACATGAAAGACTAATATAATTACTTTATTTATATTTATAGACTGTTAGGATTGGTATAATAATAATCTCTACTTTGCTTAGCACACTTGATGTAATCAACCCAAAACTTTTGGACTGGTATATCACTTTGAGAAAAGTTCTTAATAAATGGAAGGGTGCAATCTTGACAAGTAAAAAGATAAAATTAAACATGATTGAGCTTAACCTTTCTGTTGCCAATCCTAAATTTTGAATAATAGATTCTAGATGTGGATTGCATTTTTGCACTAACATAAAGGCTTTAGGGGATAGTAGAAGGCTTGATAAAAATGAAGTAGTCCTAAGAGTGGGTAATAATTGTAGCAATTGTGTGAAATCCAACCTGAAGTAAAAGGATAAGTTAGGAAATCCTTAGGTGAGCATTTAGATTGCATATTTTGACTATGAAACTTAGTTTTACCCTTCAAAAGAATTCACTGACATTTTATGTTATCTGTCACTTTTAAAGCAGAAAATTTTCTACGTATGGGAGGGGTCAAAATTTGTGATTTTTATAGAGCAATCTTTTGAAAATAAAAAATGACAGTAATGATTCCCTTAATTTTTAGATGACCAAAAATGAATTTTTCATAATTTTTTGTGTACATTTGCTATGGTAAACAAGAGTTGCAAATTTAATTTCAATTCGATTTTGTTTTTGAAACCAAAATTTAGATTTTGATTTTTTTGATATTTTTATTGAATTCAAATGGGGGGTTGTTTGCTTATTTACATTAAATACCATTTAAGTAAATATCCCTTTTACTCTCTCTTTACTTAAGATATTTAATATAAATAAGTTGGGCAAGTTTTAAAGGTAATCTATTTCAGAAACTGCATTTTGTCTCAAATGTATCGATACATGTTCATAATGTATTCGTACATGAGCCAATGTATAGATACATTTATTCGATTTAAAAAAAAAAGGGTGAAAACATATTTTCACACCCTAGCTTATAAATACACCACATTTTCTGAGAGTTGGCAACCATTAGCCGTATTTTAAGGATAAAACCCTAGCTCTTAAGCTTTTCCAACCCATTTTATCTGAAAATCACCATTTTTTAAAAATTTGAGCTTGGTTTTGGGTTTTAAATGAAAAATGAGATTTTTCCCACTCTTGAATCTTTAAACCTTGGATTTTTTATTTTGAAAATATTGTTTATTGTTGTAGAATTATTGATGTCTATGAACTAGAGGATTTGGGTGGATTTTCTCGCTTGTTATAGCTCACCTAAAGTCAGAATATTGATTTTATGGGTTTGTACAAATGGGTATTTTGATGAGCTGTAGATTAAGTCTAGAAAATTAGTTTAGGTGAACCCAAATAGTTTGAAATAGCATAGAACGATTATTATGCATTTCCTAAACTAAGTATTAACGAAAAATATTTATTTGGGTATATAGGAACTATTGAAACTTGAAAAATTTCATTGAAGTAGACTTTCGAGTACTTGGTAGAAATCAACTTTTGAGGTGACTGGGTGTACCACTTTCAAAACTATTTGAGCATGTAAAGTTGAAAGCATGATTGCGTGATTTAATGGATTTGTTATGAGCATTGTTGCCATAAATATTTGACTAAGGAAAAATATGGTTGTGGACAAGAAAATGTTTTGAAATGGTTTTCAAAACTATTATGTATAATTCAATATCCTACTATGTAGTAGTTTTCGATAAGGGGGGACAAGAGCTTTTAATGTTTTGAGCAATTCCCTCAAGTTCTTTGACGGCTAGTGTGGATACTGTTGTCAATTTTTCACACTTAAGTATACGTATCTAATAAGTAATATATCGATGAAGTAGAGTATTGTTGCCATAGAGATTTGTTCATAAATCTTTACTAAGTACTAAAATTTATGACAAATTAATCTTATTTAAGTAACTAAAGTTTTCAAAAAATTAATTAAAACAAAATTAAAATAAGCACTAAATTAACTAGCAGAAATTAAAATTCCTGGAGAAATATAATATATTAAAACCTAGGATTATGGGTTCATTCATCACTTCATCTTATACCAGTTTCTCTTATTATTTACATTCTTGGGTAGTTTTATTGACCTAAAGTCCAAAACTATGTACAAGTTTCCGTCGAGATGTTTGCAAAAATACCTAAATTAATTGGGTTACTATATGTCAATAGGAATCACTTAAATAAGGTTCATTAAGCTAGTGGTCTAATTTGGCTATGTATGGCAATTGGTGTATGTCTACCCGAATCGCAAATCAAATCACTTAAGTGACGTGAACATACACTATTCAAACTATTGTCCAATATAAAATCTCTCTATCAAGTCTCAATTAGATTCATATATCAATTAATTATTGGCCAGGCAATCAAAAGCATCAATAACAGTTTGGAATAAGCAAAACTATACCCATTCATAGTAAATAAAAGAGAAACAAACATTCAGATTACATGTTGAAATTCACCACAGTCCTAAAAAGATAATTTAGCTCATAATATCCAGTAAAAACAATATTCAAAGATATTTAGCCATGAATTCAAAACAAGAAAACAAGAATAACACAAAAGAGAGAAACAAACTAATTATTGAAGCTATGTAATCTCAATTCTCTTGTTTTCTTGCTTTGTTCTTGGCTCCTTTTCTCCAGAATAGTTGATTGTTGCCTCCATCTCAAAACCTTAGAAAAAGATTCCTTAAATAGGCTCCAAGTAACCTAATTTCCAAAATCCCATTAAATTTTTATTTTTGGAAAATCGGGGTAGTGCTATGGCCATAATTTGTTGGCGCCATGGCACAGTGACAGACTTTGGTAGTGCCACGGCGCTACTTCTTCAATGCTGCGGAACCATGTTCTTGAGTTTTTGTATGATGCTCTTTTCAAGCTCAACATCGTGGCCATGAGTAGCTTAGCATCATGGCCTCAGTTGCCCTACTACCTTGTGTAGAATTGCATCTATTGAGCATCGTCAAACATGATTTTCACCATGATAGGATCAAACTAGGGAAAGTGATAAACATGAAAGTTTTCACCCTATCTTTTAGCTTTCCAATGGCCTAAAAATCACGTCAATTAGACTTTTTCAGTTAAAGATATGCTCCCAATACCACATCATGTTCAGTCCATGCATACTACTGCAGTGCTCCAACTTAGACAAATATTTTGACCTTAATCTTATTAGAACTGGGCAAAGTAGTAAAATAAAAATTGTAGCCATTCCTCATAGCGTTCTAGTGGTCTAAGAATCACTTCATTTGGAATTCTGTATAGAGAGATATGGTCAAAATACCAAAACATATACAAATAAAGCCATCACCATACTTGCACGGATTTTCATCAAATGAGCATTTTTCATCAAATTTTCTACAAAAGCAATAAGAGAAACTAGAAATAACTACTCTTAAAGTAATTTAAAACAAAATAATATAAAATTTAACTAAAATAACTTAAATTAACTACTCAACATGTAATCAAACTTAAACTAGAAAAACACCTAAATGCTATAATTGAACCTAAAATCTCAAAGATCTAGCTACTTAAGCCTTTAAAATGTGTTAAAATAACTTGATATAATAAAGTTATCAAACCCCCAAACTTATGATTTTTCTAGTCCTCGACTGAAACATAAAACAACATGCAATAACTTAAACATGAAAATATTTAACTTGAATTCAATTACACCATTTGATTAATCACCTTTAGTGTCCTCAAAAGTTAATCCATATTCATAACTCTAGGCAACACACAATATTATTCAAGTTCAAGTCTCAACTTAAATGCAAGCCTATCATTAAGTGAAATCTAGTGTGTGTACAATTTTTTCACATAGAACATTGTACAATCCAGATAAGTTTATATTCATGCAAAATATAAATTAGTAATTAAATTCCATAAGTTTGCTTTTCATCTCTCTCTCCACTAATGTAGACTAACACTAAATTAAAGATCAACAAGACTTTAATTAGCTTATAATGTATGGCTAGGGTTAAGGTGGGATATGGGATAATGAATAGCTCAAATCACCCTAAGCACATAGTCAATCTAGGACCTATTCAAAGCTTTGTTTTCCTTCATCTAATGTACCCTTCTTTCATCAACCTTTTTCTTTTGTTCAACACTTCATTCTTTCTTTCCTTTTTTCTTTTCTCAACTTCATACCCCCAAGCTTATTTCTTATATTGGGTAGTGAGATCAATACAATCATATTTTTAAACTTTTCTATATTTTTCATCTTTACTACCTTGTTTACTATCTAGCTCATAACGTTTCCTAAATTGACTTATGCACTTAGGTATGAAAGGTGCAAAAAGTTTTTTGGAAATATCTATACAAGGGTTTAGGTTAAAAATTAAATGTTTAGACAATGAAAATGTGTCATTAGGCACAAAGGGGAAAACTAAGGATAAATTATGTCAAAGAATGCTACAAAAGGCTCAATCGGTTCAAAAATGGCATAAATAATCTCCTTAACAAAGTATAGCTTAGAATTTCACCTCAACAGAGAATCAAAAAAATTCTAGAACTTGGTATATAATTCAAAAATTCATATTCACACAAACCTTCTCTAAATTTGTACAATGAATCTAAGCAAAAGATATAATACTCAAATTGTAGAAATTTCATCTTAACAATAAGCTTAACATAAGAATTTACATAATACTCAAACAGTATTCACATGTTTCAAAGAATCAAGATAAGAATATAACGAGGTTCTCATCATTGGATAGGTAAATTAAAAGAAATTGACACAATTAAATCTAGTTCAAGTTTTTAAAACATTCATAAAATTAAAAAAAATTGATGAAAATAAGCTAACCTAAAAATATCACAAAAACTAATAACAATAAAATCCTCCCCCAAACTTAAATTGCACATTGCCCTCAATGTGAAAAGCTAAAAAGAATAAGAAAAAGTAACTCCCCTATCAATGGTGACAATGCATTGAAAGCTCTAATTTTCACCCTCCTTACCTTCATGCTTTCCAAACCTGCAGACTCAACAAAGCAAACTGTGAGAGGTTATAGCTACTTATTTAAAAAAAAAAATAATAACTAACTAAAATAACAACTAAACTTTAAAAAATATAGCTTGGGTTGCCTCCTAAGAAACGCTTCTTTATAGTCACTAGCTTGACTATGATACCTTTTTTTTGCTGTCGACGAAAGTACTTGTGGATATTCGACGATCCAATTCACCTCCCAAGTACTGCTGGAGAAGCTACCCATTCACTCTAAATGTTCTAGTAACTTCACTATAAATATCTACTACACCACACTGATAGACCTTAACCACTTTATACGGACCTGACCACTTTGATTTTTGTTTCCATGGAAGGAGCTTAACTGATTTGGTCAATAACACTAGTTGTCCCACCTTAAAATCAAGACTAATTGAGGATGGAGGATCATCGTTGTTGATTTCTCACGCTAGTGCACATATTGTTAACAAATTTTTGGCATCGTTGCCATGGAATTGATTTTTAATTCTTTCTTGTTAATATTAATACCAAGCATTTCTAATCTTACTTCAAACTTTCTTTTTATTTTTAGATACTTTTGATTGAGGTGATGAACTATCAGTGGCCATCTGAACAATTTGTGCTTATGAGGGTTGCTAGTGATTATGCATTGGATGCAATCAGTGTTTTAGCCACTTAAGTAGATGTTTTTTCTCAAAAAATTAACGTTGGGGTGATAATGTTTTTCAAAGTTTTTTTGTTACATGCGAGTTTTGTAGAGATAGGCATTCAAGTGATTGTTGTCCATCCTATTACGAATCAATGCAATTTGATGAAAGCTTTGATGGGCAACAAAATAAATGATACTCTAACAATTACAACTCAGGATGGAATAGCGAAAATTTTTCATGGAGTAATGATCATGGTCCTACATATTCATCACAGCTTATTTTCTATAATGGTTTTCAGTTACAAGTTAGAGCTCCTATGCTAGAGAAAAAGCCTTCAATAGAGGATATGTTCATGCAATTCATGATACAGACTAATGCCTTCATGACAAAGACTGATGACTTCATGACAAGGACTGATGCCATCATTCAAAGTCAAGTAGAATCAATCTAAAATCTTGAGACACAAGTGGGTCAACTAGCTAATGCCATCAATAATAGACTTCAAGATGATGGAGATAAAGTAGATCAAGGAAATACTTCCAACAATCAAGTTCAAGATGAAGAAATTAAGCAAAAAGAGGAAATATCTACATCACCACGAGTCAAGCCAAATGTGCCTCCCATTCTTTTTGTAGATACAGTTAGTGAGTTACCTAAGGAGGTTATAGCAAAAGTGCATTATTCAAGAAGAACTCAATTTGAAAAGTTAGATAAAAGTCAACCTATTCCACCACATTGGGCTAGGCAAGCATCAAATCTTGAGTTAAAGGCACTACAACCTCATCTTAGGAGGAAGTAACTTTCATACCTCAAGCTTTTTCCATGAAAACTCAAACCTTAACCAAAATCAAGCTAGTGACTATGAAGAAGCGTTTCTTGGGAGGCAACCCAAGCACTCTAACTTACTTTCTTTTATTTATCTTTATTTATTTAATTATTGAATTATTAACACTCTTTTTTATTTTGCAGGTACATGTTAAAAAAACAAAACAAAATAAAAAAATGAGAAAGGTGATAATAAGAACAAGGAGGAGGATTAAAGATTTTCCATATTTATCCAATCATCAAGGGAGTATTCTTTACCTTTCCTTTATTTTTTCTAACATTGAGGACAATGTTTAGTTTAAGTTTGGGAGGGGGTGATTTTATTTTTCTGGTGATGAATATTTTGTGGAAGTTTTAGATCTAATTTTATTTGCATGCGTGTTTATTTTTATAAATAATTTAGGATTAGTTGGTAAATGAATTTATTTCTTGTTTGAATTTTAGGAATCTAGAGTAAAGTTATGCCAAGTTTTTCTATGATTCCTCTATCCAATGATGAAAACTAGTTGTCTTAAATTCTTAACTTTCGGTGAATAAGGTTTTTGTTTGGATTCATGATAAATCTTTTGTTAAGTATCATTGTTAGGATGTGATTTTCACAATTTTGAGCACTATATCTGTCACTTTGAATTATTATGAATATTTAGAGAAGGTTTATATTGATGTGAATTTTAGATTATGTCATGAATTCTAGAATTTGCTTGATTTTCTCTCGAGGCAAAATCTTAGTGTCACAACCCAAATTCTAGGCCATGACTGGCGCATGGGCCCAATGGACGTAGTCCACTAAGCCCAAGCAAGCCTACTTATATTACTTGGTTATCATTTCATCCCATAAGTTACTAAAGTCATAATTCAAAATCTCAATTCGAAATGATGAAAACCATTGCCAACTCGTATTGGCATTACTCATTAAAATATACACATATTGTCTACAGTATGTATTCTAATAATTAACATCAGATTTGTCTATACATGTCAAAAGGATACTCGATGTCCAGCGGAGAAACTCGATAAATGTATAGCTGCTGAATGCCAAGACACCTACCAAGAGTCGAGTCTACAAAAGCACCTCGACCTAGTTACCGACTGCCTCCTGATCTGAAAACATGAAGTTGAAAATGGTGAGAATAAACCCAGTGAGTGAACAAGGAAGGGAACAAGCAATCAATAGGAAAATTTTGAAATTCATGATGCACTTATTTTAAAACAATGCAATTTAACTTAGTGCTTATCATAACCCCTCAGGAAAACCCCAATTGATTAAATCACTTAATGTAAAGGGTCCATGCTCAACTATGGTACTAAAGAAGTGGAAAATAGCGCAGCAATCGATCAAGATACTAAGCGAAATAGAAAGTTTTTCGCTACAACGAGATTCAAGCCATAAAACATAAACTTTCTCGCCTCAGCGAGAACCATGTTTGGTGAAACCCTCGAAACCCGAGAGTTTCTCGCTGCAGCGATAAACAGGGCACCAGCAAAAATTTCCCATTTCCTCAAGAAAAGGCCATCCTACTGAAATGACAAAAACAACATAAAACACATATAATTTCCCAAAGTTCAACATGTCAAGTTTCACATGCATTTAAATCATACGCCATATTCATAAGCTTTTATTTCATAAACATAGATATACATGAATACATAGATAACCACCAATATCACCACCATCACACCTAGCTCATGTGCATCCCTCCATATTGTGCACATAGTCGGAGTCATCGTGTGCATCCCCCCACATCGTGCACAGTCAGTGCCATCGTGTACATCCCCCCACATCATGCATACGGGCACTATCATCATCCACCTCCCTCACCACGCCATCACCAGCATGTGCATCCCCCCACATCGTGCACACACACGGTTATAATCATCACACAATATGAACCATCATGCACAACATATATATTTATATATATATATACCAACATAATGTAGTAGTGCACGAATCAATAATAACCACATGTCACAACATAAAGTCAATTATCAAAGGTTTGTTCCCAAAGCACTTGTTTTTAAGAAAAGTTGTATAAAATCATTCAAATGCTTTGTACAAAACAGTCACAGTCCTAAAACGATTTTGAAATGCAATTCACTCACCAGTATTATTTGAGCCTTTAGTCAATCCTAACTTCCCTAATTGTCCAAATGGGATGATGGGGCTTCCTTGGAACCTATCATCACATTAGCATCACCAATTTGTCAATTTATATACTTATAAAGTTTAGAGCTTTCTCTTAGCTAGCTTCTTTTTGCCATTCACTACCCTAATCACTCTAAAATGAGTGGATAACCTCAACTACAAAGATTCACAAGTCCACTTACTAATCATTCACAACACTAAAAATAATTTATAATTCACTACTCACCTTGGTAGCTTGTAACTTTGAAATTCTTTCCAATAAATTTTTCCAAGCTATTATGAGAGTTTTCTCTCTTTTTCTCTCTCTAAACACCTAGCTAGTGAGAGAAAGTATGAAAGTGAGATTTTTTTCAAGGGTTTTGAAGTAAAAGAGTGAAAGAGCACAAGGGTTCCATGAAAAGGTGCACAAATGAATGAAAATTAGAGCTAGAGAGAGAAAGTTATGAAGTTTTCATACCATGCTTCCATGGAGGGGGAAACAAACATGAGATGGAAGGAGGAAGAAGAAGAAGTTGCTGAAAATTGAAGAAGCTGCTGGAAGGAGAAGATATTTATAGCTTAAACTTATCCAATTCCCTTAAAAATTATGAAAATGCCCTTTAGCAAGTTAACTTGTTCTTCTCCAATCCTTTGTGCAATCTTTTTATTCTTTTGACACTAGGACAAGGTCCACAATGATCTAACCTACTTGGGTTTACGAAAACTTAAAATTTTGACTCGATGTGCAAAATGACCATTTTGCCCTTATCGTGAAAAATATTGTCACCTTTAGTTTTCTTTGTGTTTTCATCATTACACATTATTTATTCGGTCTTATGCCTATTTAGATCTTAAAATATCATAAGACATTCTTCTGGGAGCTTTTTAGAGAAAATGACAAAACTACCCCTAGCTCGTGTTATTATGTCTATGCATAGTTATGAGCCTATAAGGGTTGAGGTCTCACATTCTCCCCCACTTAAAGAAATTCGGTCCCTGAATTTAAATTCAACTATAAGGTAGCGTACCTCTAAGCATTAAAGAGGTCGGGATACTTTGTCCGCATCTCCTCCTCGGCTTCCCACGTTACCTCTTCACTGGTATGATTTTACCATAATACTTTTACTGAGGCTACATCTTTTGAACGAAGCTTTTTGACTTGCCTATCAAGGATACTAGTTGCTCCTCATAGGTTAAATCAGCTTGCAACTGGATGGTTTCATATCGTATTACATGAGATGGATCCAGGTTATACTTTCTAAGCATTGACACATGAAACACGAGGTGAATATTCGAAAGGTCTGGTGATAATGCCAAACGATAAGCCATTGCTCCAACCCTTTCTAAGATCTCAAAGGGTCCTATATATCAAGGGTTCAACTTTCCCTTCTTGCCAAACCTCATTATCCCTTTCATTGGTGAGACCTTCAAAAAGACATGATCTCTCACTTGAAACTCCAAGTCCCTCTGTCTGTTATCAACATAGGACTTTTGTCTACTTTGTGCTGTTAACATCCTTTGATGAATCATGCGCATTTTCTCGGTGGCGTCCTGCACCAACTCAGGCCACAAGAGTTTCTTTTTCTCCCACTTCTAGCCATTCAATAGGTGACTTGCACCTCCTTCCATATAATGCTTCAAATGGTGCCATTTGGATGCTAGTTTGGAAACTGTTGTTGTAGGCAAACTCCACTAAGGGTAAATATCAATCCCACCTGACCCCAATGTCTGAATTGTCTGTTCACACTGGCCATCGGTTTGCTGATGGAAAGTTGTGCTGAAATCCAACTTAGTGCCCAACACTTCCTGCAACTTTCCCCAGAACCTACTGGTGAACTGTGCTCTTCTGTCAGACACTATAGAAATAGGGATACCATGCAATCGTATTATCTCATCCACATAAACTCGAGCATACTGGGCAGCATTGTAAATAGTCTTAATTGGAAGAAAATGAGCTGATTTTGTTAACCGGTCTACTACTATCCAAATTGAGTTGTAGCCTCCACTAGTTTGAGGCAAGCCCATTCCAAAGTCCATTGCAATATGCTCCCATTTCCACTCGGGCACTAGTAATGGCTGTAGTAGCCCTGCAGGCCTTTGATGCTCGGCCTTAACCTGCTGACAAACCAGGCACTTAGAGACGAACTCAGCTACATCTTTCTTGAGTCCTTCCCACCAATATACTTGTTTTAAATCTTGATACATCTTTGTAGCCCCTAGATGTACTACATAGGTTGCCATGTGAGCTTCTTCCAATATTTCTCTCCTCAACCCATCACTATCAGGCACATAAAGTCTAGTTCCATACCTCAATACTCCATCTGTGCCTTTAGTAAATAGTTTTCCTTTCCTTCCTTGAGGGTCCTCTAAGGCCTTAGCTACGAACTTATCCTTGCTTTGTGTTTCTTTAATCCGATCCATTAAAATAGGCCTCACTCTAAAATGTGCTAGCAATGCATTCGCCTTTGAAACTTTTAAATGCACACCCATATCTCCTAAGCTATGGATCTCTCTAATCAGGAATCTCCTATCTGTGGAGATATTTACCAAGTTTCCCATCGATTTTCGACTCAAGGCATCTGCCACCACATTTGCCTTATCGGGATGGTAAAGAATAGTACAGTCATAATCCTTTATAACTTCATCCACCTACGTTGCTGCAAGTTAAGATCCCTTTGCTGAAATATATACTTTAAACTTTTGTGGTCCGTATATATCTCACAAGTCTAACCATATAAATAATATCTCCAAATCTTTAAGGCAAACACGATTGTTGCCATCTCCAAATCATGTGCGGGGTAATTCTGCTCATGCCTTTTAAGTTGCCTTGATGCATACGCAATCACCTTCCCTTGCTGTATTAATACACACCTTAAACCAACTCGCGATGCATCACAGAATACCGTATAACCCTCTATGCCTTGTGATAGACTTAATACTTGAGCTATGGTGAGACAGGTCTTAAGCTTCTCAAAGCTATTCTCACAAGCATCGGACCACTCAAATTTTGTATCTTTACGTGTCAGCTTAGTTAGAGGGGCAGCTATTTTGGAGAAGTCCTTCACAAAACGACGATAATAGTTAGCCAAACCCAAAAAGCTTCTGATCTCCGTAACTGATGTTGGCCTTGGCCACTTTTCCACTGCCTCAACTTTCTTTGGATCAACTTGTACCCCATCCTTAGATGCCACATGTCCCCAGAATGCAACGCTTTCAAGCCAAAACTCACACTTGGAGAACTTGGCATACAATTGATGTTCTCTCAAAGTTTGAAGCATTATCTTAAGATGATGCTCATGCTCTTTTCGGCTCTTTCAGTAGATCAAGATGTCATCAATAAACACCACCACGAACTTGTCTAAATAGGGCTTGAACACTCGGTTCATCAAATCCATAAAAGCCGTAGGGGCATTCGTAAGTCCAAATGACATCACCAAGAACTCATAGTGCCCATATCTTGTTCGAAATGCAGTTTTGGGTACGTCTTCATTTCGAATCCTCAGCTGATGGTACCTAGATCGCAGATCTATCTCAGAGAAACATTGTGCTCCTTGTAGTTAATCAAATAAATCATCTATTCTTGGAAGAGGATACTTATTCTTCACCATCACTTTATTAAGTTATCGGTAATTAATGCACAGCCTAAGTGACCCATCTTTTTTCTTTACAAATAACACCGGTGCTCCCCATGGTGAGACACTAGGACGAATAAAGCCTTTGTCCAACAAATCTTCTAACTGATCCTTAAGCTCTTTAAGCTCTGCAAGTGCCATTCTATATGGGGGTATGGATATAGGTCTAGTGTCGGGAACCATATCTATGCAAAATTCAATCTCCTGCTCAGGAGGCAAACCTGGTAATTCCTCGCGAAATACATCCATGAACTCATTCACCACCGACACTTGGCTTATATCTCCAACCTTCGCCTGAGTATCCCTTACCACAGCCAAGTAACCTAAATAACTCTGTCTTAATAATTGTCTAGTAGCCATGGCCGATATCAAATTGGTTAGAGCATTACTCTTATCCCTCTGAATACTAAATGAGGGTTCACCAGGAAAATCAAATCTCACCAATTTGTGATAACAATCCACACTTGCATGGCAGGGTGATAGCCAATCCATTTCCAAGATCACATCAAAGTCTAAGGTGTTTAACACCACTAGATTCAACGATGTGTCCTTATCCTTGACTCGAACTACACAGGACTCATATTCCCATTCAGCCATAAATACCCTATTTAAAGGAGTAGACACTACTAATTGTTTTTCTCTCCTAACACCATCTTTACCCAAACGAGATGCAAAACATGGAGAGATAAAAGAATGGGTAGCACCAGGATCAAACAATACCCGAGCATTCATATTACTAACAAAAAGAGTACTTGAGACCACTGCATTGAATGTTTGGGCCACCTGGGGTGTTAAAGCATATACCCTCGCTTGGCCTCTCCCAACAAAACTCTGATGTCCGAACCCAGATGGCCTGCCCTGAGAAGAAGTAACAACATCTCTACCTTTTAATCCACTAGCCTCTCGACCGGATAAAAAGGCAATTGAAGGAGCAGATGAAGCTGGCTGGGTGAAACCATGAGCAGAATCTCATGATTGATGAGCCATCGGACAATTCCTCCTAATATGTCCAAGTTGACCACACCAATAACAAACTCTTTCATTACGTAAGCATCATCCACTATGTCGTCTCCCACAAGTATCATAAGGGTGGATAGCTTGACTTCCCTGTCTAGAATCTTGCTACCTTCCTCCACTAAAGGTTCTTTGTCCCGCCTCAATACTAGCACTAGGTGAGTCACTCCCCCTTTGGGGTAATCGTGAGTCCCGTTGTGGACCTTGACTGCTAGAAGACGAACCACCACTGCTGAAATCTCTACGACCTTGATAACCTTCTGTCTTGGCCCTTTTTGCTCTATCTCTCATAGCCTTACTCTCACTGGTCCTCATCTCGATCCGCTAAGCACAATCTACCACTATAGAGTAGGTATTGAAATATCGAGATGCCACAGCCCTAAACAATGGCTCTACTAACCCATCCACAAACCTTTGAATTTTCATCTCCTTAGTAGAAACGAGGTAAGAAGCATACCGAGATAGTTACATGAATTTGATGTCGTATTCTGACACCGTCATACTCGAGGTCTGTACCAAAGTCTTAAACTCCCTAGCTCTAGCATTACGTACATTGAGTGGTAAGAATCGATCTAGAAAGGTTGTACTGAACTCACTCCAAGTCAACGGCGCTGTATCCGTTGGTCTACCTCTACACAAAGAGCTATACCACTCTTATGCCACGTCCTCTAATCGAAAGGTGGCTAACTCAACTGATCGGGCACTAGAACATCCCAAGGCTTTACAAATTTTCTCCATCTTATTTAACAAGATTTGGGGATTTTTCGAGGCATTAGATCCTGAAAATGATGGAGGCTTAAGCTTGAGAAAATCTGGAAGAGAAATCTCTAGATGACCCCTCTCGACCTCATGATGTTGGAGACCGGCCTGTCCTTGGGAGCTAAGGGATTCTTGTGTTGTAGGTCTCTCTTCTACTATCCTTTGTATACCATCCATATAGGTCGTCATCATCTCTACGAACCGTTGACTCCTTGTAGGCCTGTCGCCAAATCCTTAATGGTAATGCCCCCAACTGGTTGTCTATCTACATCACCTGTAGACTGTCCTTCCTCTCGTCTACTCATGGACATATCTACCTTCACCGGCCTAGTGGCTCTGCCATGTCTACCTCGGCCTTTCAGGCTGGATGCCCGTGGCCTATCTACCATCTCAGTAGGAGCATTTTGCTCTTCCATTCTTCGTGAAGAGGCTCGTGTCTTAGGTGGCATTCTTATCTAGACAAGAGCAAACACCTGTTATTAAACATATTTTATAATCGTACTTAAGGAAAAAAGGTAGTTTCTAAGATGGGGAATTTATGCGATCCTTTAGTTGTAAAATGTGTCGCGGTTCACACTTCACCACCAAAGTTTCCACATAAAGACCCGACTCTCCGCTAGACCAACAAAAGAAAAGTCTTAAGACCTAGACAACCTAGGGCTCTGATACCAAGTCTGTCATGACCCAAATTCTGGGCCATGACCAGCACATGGGCCCAATGGACGTAGTCCACTAAGCCTAAGCAAGCCTACTTATATTACCTTGTTATCATTTCATCCCACAAGTTACTAAAGTCATAATTCAAAATCTCAATTCGAAATGATGAAAACCATTGCCAACTCATACTGGCATTACTCATTAAAATATACACATATTGTCTACAGTATGTATTCTAATAATTAACATCAGATTTGTCTATACATGTCAAAAGGATACTCGATGTCCAGCGGAGAAACTCGACAAATGTATAGCTACTGAATGTCGAGACACCTACCAGGAGTCGAGTCTACAAAGGCACCTTTCCTAGTTACCGGCTGCCTCCTGATTTGAAAACATGACGTTGAACACGGTGAGTATAAACCCAGTGAGTGAATAAGGAAGGGAACAAGCAATCAATAGGAACATTTTGAAAATCATGATACACTTATTTTAAAACAATGCAATTTAACTTAGTGCTTATCATAACCCCTCAGAAAAACCCCAATTGATTAAATCACCTAATGTAAAGGGTCCATGCTCAATTATGGTACCAAAGAAGTGGAAAATAACGCAGCAATCGATCAAGATACTAAGCGAAACAGAAAGTTTTTCGCTGTAGTGAGATTCAAGCCATAAAACACAAACTTTTTCTCTGCAACGAGAACCATGTCTGGTGAAACCCTCGAAACCTGAGAGTTTCTCGCTGCAGCGAGAATGAATCTCGCTACAGCGATAAGCAGGGCACTAGCAAAAATTTCCCATTTCCTCAAGAAAAGACCATCTTGCTAAAATGACAAAAACAACGTAAAACACATATAATTTCCCAAAGTTCAACATGTCAAGTTTCACATGCATTTAAATCATATGCCATATTCATAAGCTTTTATTTCATAAACATAGATATACATGAATACATAGATAACCACCAATATCACCATCACCACACCCAGCTCATGTGCATCCCCCCACATCGTGCACATAACCGAAGTCATCATGTGCATCCCCCCACATTGTGCATACGCGCACTATCATCACCCACCTCCCTCACCATGCCATCACCGGCATGTGCATCCCCCCACATAGTGCACACACACGGTTATAATCATTACACAATATGAACCATCATGCACAATATATATATATATATATATATACCAACATAATGTAATAGTGCACGAATCCATAACAACCACATGTCACAACATAAAGTCAATTATCAAAGGCTTGTTCCTAAAGCACTCGTTTTTAAGAAAAGTTGTATAAAATCATTCAAATGCTACGTACAAAACAGTCATATTCCCAAAATGATTTTAAAGTGCAATTCACTCACCGGTATTATTTGAGCCTTTAGCCGATCCTAGCTTCCCTAATTGTCCAAATGGGATGATGGGGCTTCATTGGAACCTTTCATCACATTAGCATCACCTATTTGTTAATTCACATACTTATAAAATCTAAAGCTTTCTCTTAGCTACCTTTCAATTACCATTTAAATGGCCATCTATTTTCACTAGCCTAATCACTCTAAAATGAGTGGATAACCTCAATTATAAACATTCACAAGTCTACTGACTAATCATTCCCAACACTAAAAATAAATTCTAATTCACTACTCACCTTGGTAGCTTGTAACTTTGAAATTCTTTCCAATAAATTTTTCTAAGCTATTATGGGAGCTTTCTCTCTGTTTCTCTCTCTAAACACCTAGTTGGTGAGAGAAAGTATGAAAGTGGGATTTTTTTCAAGGTTTTTGAAGTAAAAGAGTGAAAAAGCACAAGGGTTCCATGAAAAGGTGCACAAAGGCATGAAATTTAGAGCTAGAGAGAGAAAGTTATGAAGTTTTCATACCATGCTTTCATGGAAGGGGAAACAAATGTGAGATGGAAGGAAGAAGAAGAAGAAGCTGCTGAAAATTGAAAAAGCTGCTGGAAGGAGAAGATATTTATAGCTCAAAGTTATCCAATTCCTTTGAAAATTATGAAAATGCCCTTTAGCAAGTTAACTTGTTCTTCTCTAATCCTTTGTGCAATCTTTTTATTCTTTTGACACTGAGACAAGGTCCACAATGATCTAAACTATTAGGGTTTACGAAAACTTAAAATTTTGACTCGAGGTGCAAAATGACCATTTTGCCCCTATTGTGAAAAATATTACCACCTCTAGTTTTCTTCATGTTTTCATCATTACACATTATTTATTCGGTTTTATGCCTGTTTAGATCTTAAAATATCATAAAACCTTCTTTTCGGAGCTTTTTAGAGAAAATGACGAAACTATCCCTTACTCGTGTTATTGCGTCTATGCGTAGTTATGAGCCTATAAGGGTTGAGGTCTCACACTTAGGCAATACTTAGTTAAGGAGATGATTTAGGCCATTTTTGGACCGTTTGAGCCTAAAAAGCCAACCTTGTTAAATCTTTATACCTAGTATACCCCTTTTGAGCCTAATTTCCCTTTTCTATGTTTAACTACATAATAATTGAGCCTAGCCTTAAAATTAAATTTCCAATTTTGTGACCTTCACTCCTAAGCATGTATATTGTTTTAGGAAATATAGATTGAGCTAAATGTTGAAAAGGTGGAAAGGTGATGTTGATATGAGAAAAAAATTCAAAATATGAAAGATAACCCCACTACCTACAATACAAAGAAAATAAGTTTGGGGGTGTGAAATTGTGAAAAAAAAAATATGCTGAAAAAAAAGGTTTAAATGTGGAAGAAAATGTCTACTTGGAAAAGGAAAATAGAGCTTTATAGATAGATCCTAGAATAATTATGTGCTTAGGGTGATTTGAGCCACATTAATATCCTTTATCCTACCTAGACCCTAGCCATACATTACAAGCCTATTAAAGTCCTATTGATCCCTAGCTTTGTATTGGTCTACATTAGTGGAGAGAGAGATGAAAAGTAAACCTATGGAAATCTAGTACTGATTTGAAATTTGTGTTGGCATAAACTCATCCAGATGTCATGATATTCTTGGTAAAAGATTTCACACACATATATGAAAATTGATTCGAGAATGTGCTTGCATTAGAATTGAAACATGAATTTGAATTAGGCCTATATTTTTCCTTAGGTTAATGATTGATAAACACACTTTTGAGGAAATGATAAGGAATCATTGAGTTGGTGTACTTTATCTCTAGTAGCTGTAGTAATAGTAATAGTAGTAGTACTAGTAGTAGTAGTAACCATATTTATTTTAGTTTTCATTAACTGAATTTGATTTTCGTAAGTTAGGTTTTTTTCTATGTTTTGCTCGAGGACTAGCAAAATATAAAGTTTGGGTGTGTGATAATTCTATGATATAGACTTATTTGGGCTTAATTTCGATAGTAATTTAGCTTAGTTCTTATAGTAATGCATAGAAGTTAGTAGGTTTTATTTAATTATTTTAAATTAGTTATTTTAGGTGAGTCAATCCAATCTTAGTTAATTTTATGCTTAATTTGGTGTAATATGGTTAAGATAGGTTGTTATTGATTTATTTGTGCTTTTGTAGGTGTTTGAAAGAAGAATTTTAGTAAAAAAAAGAGAGTAATTTTGAGGTGCAGACTTTTACTGTATATGTTAAGGTATTTTGGTCATCACTTTTTCCAAATTGCTTCAAATGAAGCGATTCTTGACCATTGGAAAGATAAGAGAAAAAGCTACAACTTTTATGTCTGCCACTTCACTTAGATTGGCCTAGAAAGTGGTCAAAAATCTTGTCGAAGTTGACACACTGTAGCAATCCTAGAGCAATTACAATTTATGTTAATTAATTGGGCAAGGCTGCGATTTACATAATCTTATGAGGAAATCCCAGCTGAAATTGACTTCTTTCTTCACCCAACTTAGCCTAACATCAAAGCCTATAGAAACAACCTTTTGGAGGACTTAAAGAAGGGGATAACGAAAAACATCAGATTAATAGCTGAGAGTCAAGCCACAGAGTCATTGAAGCTAAGAAGAATTTGAAGGATTCAAGGAGATTTGGAGATCAAGAATACAATTCTTGAGTTTTTCTATATTTTCTTTTATTTTCTTATTTTCTTGGTTTTGTTTTTAATATTTAGATTTTATTTGATAATAATGTGTGACTTGATAGGAAACTAAATTGTTAATCTAAGATTATGATTGAACTCAATATGTAGCCTGGATTATTTATCTCTCTTTTGCTTATGTTTGATGGATTTAAGTCGTTTATTTTATTTTGTTCTTAATGCTTCTAATTGCTCGATCACCAATGAGATTAAATTAGAAACCTAGGTTAAACCTTGACGAAGGAAATTTAGGTAGATTTTGAATAGAATAGCGTATGATCAAATGCACTTAGTTGATTAGGTGATTTGATTTGCATATAGGCCAGACATACACTTATAAACCATACGTAGCCAGGATTCGAGCACAAACTTAATGAATCTTTCTTCAATTTAATTTGCATAGACATATAGTAAATTAATTGGAAAAGGTATTTTTATGAGCAACTCGATAGCAACTTGTAAATAATTTAGGACTCTAGGCTAGCAACTTAATCCATTCAACTGAGTTAAGAAAGAGAGAGACAATAATCAGATGAATGTTGAGGGATATCATAATCTTAGGTTTAGTAGTTAAGTTAGTTTTATTTACTATTTAATTTTAGTTTCAGTTTATTAGTTTTAATTTTTTTTATTTTAATTGTTTGGATAAAATTAGGGTGTTATAATTTTAGTAGTTAATAGTAAGAATTAAAACAATTCTCCGTGGGAACGATACTCTATTCATTACTATATTACTTGTTAACGATACATGCACTTGCTGAGAAATCAACAAAAAGTTTTTAATTAACTAAAACTAAAATTAAATAGTAAATAAACCTAACTTAACTATCAAGCCTAAGATTATGATATCCCTCAACACTTCATCTGATTATTTTCTCTCTCTCTTAACTCAGTTTAATGGATTAAGTTGCTAACCTAGAGTCCTAAATTATTTACTAGTCTTTGTCGAGTTTCTCATAAAAATACCTTTCTCAATTAATTTACTATATATTTATGCTAATTAAATTAAAGAAAGATTTATTGAGTTTGTGCTCTAATCCTGGCTACGTATGGTTTATAAGTGTATGTCTACCTTATATGCAAATCAAATCACCTAATCAACTAAGTGCATTCGATTATACTCTATTTTATGCAAGGTCTACCTAAATCTCCTTTGTCAAGGTTTAACCTAATTTTCCAATTCAATCTAATTGGTGATCAGGTAATTAAAAGCATTAAGAACAGAATAAAATAAATTACTTAAATCCATTAAACATAAGCAAAAGAGAGATAAATAATTCAAACTACATATTAAGTTCAATCATAATCTTAGATTAATAATTTAGTTCCCCATCAAGTCACACATTATCATCAAATAAAATCTAAACATTAAAAACAAAACCAAGAAAATAAAAGAATAAAAGAAAATATAGAAAAACTCAAGAATTGTATTCTTGATCTCTAAATCTCCTTGAATCCTTCAAATTCTTCTTACCTTCAATGACTATGTGGCTTGACTCTCAGCTGTTAATCTGGTGTTTTTCCTTCTCCCTTTCTTTAAGTCCTCCGAAAGGTTGTTTTTATAGGCTTTGAAGTTAGGATAAGTTGGTTGAAGAAAGAAGTCAATTTCAGTTGGGATTTCCTCATCAGACTATGTAAGTCGTAGCCTTGCCTAATTAATTGACAGAAATCGTAATTGCTCTAGGACTACTACAGTATGCCAAATTTGATAAGATTTTTTACCACCTTTCAGGCCGATCTGGGTGAAGTGGAAAACATGAAAGTTGTAGCATTTTCTCTTACCTTTCCAATGGTCAAAGAATCACTTCATTTGAAGTTCTGTAGAAAACGTTATGGCTAAAATACCAAAACATATACAGTAAAAATTTGCACCTCAAAATTGCTCTCCTTTTTTTACTAAAATTCTTTTTTCAAACACCTACAAAAGCACAAATAAATCAATAACAAGCTATCTTAACCATATTAACACCAACTTAAGCAATAAATTAACTAAGATTGGATTGACTCACCTAAAATAACTAATTTAAAATAATTAAATGAAACTTATTAATTTTTATGCATTATTACAAGAACTAAGCTAAATTACTATCAAAATTAAGCCCAGATAACTCTATATCATAGAGCTATCAATCATGCTCATCAAAACACTATTTAATTTTGAGCTGTGGTGGTAGTGGCTTTGATTCTAGAATTGATGCATGCTTACTTATAGGGTGTGGAGTAGGATTACCTTTACCTTTATCAGCTAAGTCCACTCTTTAACAATGAGCTATGGTTGAAAGACTTTTAGCTGCATTGAAAATAGTAAATGCAACCACCTTTTCTCCAACTCTGAAAGTTATTCTGTCTTCCTTTACATCTATTAGTGCACTTACAGTGGCTAAGAATGGACGTCCTAGTATGATCAGAACTTCTTGATCCTCCTCCATCTCAAATTCTATGACATCTATTGGAATGAACAGCTTCCCAACTTTAAGCAAGACATCCTCTATCACCCCACAAGGGTGCCTTATCGCTCTGTCAGTTAGTTGCAAGGTGATTGTAGTGGGTTGAATCTCCTCAGTTCAATTCTCCTAGCAACAGACAAAGGCATAATTAAGACACCAGCACCTAAATCACACAGAGCTTTTGAAAAATTAAAATTACCAATTGAGTAAAGGATGGAAAAACTCCCTGGGTCCTTAAGCTTTGGTGGAAGCTTGTTTTGGATTATTGCGTTACACTCCTCAGTGAGTGTAATTGTCTCAAAGTCTTCCAATTTCGTCTTCTTTGTCAATATGTCTTTCAGAAACTTCACATATAATGGCATTTGCTCTAAAGCTTCTACAAAAAGAATGTTAATGCGAAGCTTTTTGAATACCTCAAGAAATTTTTATAAATGCTTATCAAGCTTTTGTTTCTGAAGGCGTTGAAGAAAAGGTGGTCGTGGTAAAGTTGCCTTTGCTTCCTTCTCTTGAATTTGCTTGTAAACTGCCTCAATCAACATTTCATTCTCAATAAACTTATCTTGAAGATTAACTTGCCTACAACTATTGTCAACCTCTTTTCTTCTCCTCAAGGTGATTGCCATAACTTGTTCCTTACCTTTTCCCCTTGAATTCACCTCTTTATCACTAGGCAATGTTCTTTAAGGTCGGTTGTTTAATAAATTGGCAAGTTGACCAACCTAAGTCTCAAGGTTTCGAATTAATGCTGCTTGACACTGAATGAGAGCTATTTAACTTTGTATAATGCTATCATTCTGTGTCATGTACTGCTTTAGCAAATTTTCCACAACTGGATTTTTTCTTAAATAGGTGCGCCGGCTTATTGGTGAAATCCTAGAGGTGCATTTGGCCTTGGAGTTGAGGATGAACCTTGATTATTAGCCCAAGAGAAATTGGGATGATTCCTCCACCCTAGGTTGTAAGTGTTAAAGTAAGGGTTATTCTGTTGTCTATTACCCATAAATAGCACTGTCTTTGTTGAGCTTCGACATTGATGACTTGCATAATTATCTCCACAATACTCACAAGCTACAAAAGGACTTTCCACACTATTAGTACAAAAAGATTCTAGAGTTTTATTTAAAACAACTACTTGAGCGGATAATGCCGAACAAGCATTTACATCATGAATTCTAGCTACTCTCTTATGCATTACTCACTCTGTTGGCCACTGGTTTTTGTTTGCGGCCATATCCTCCAACAAATCGTATGCCCCATCAATTGATTTAGCCATGAATGCTCCTCTCGCAGCAACATCAATGGTGGTTCGAACCTACCCACTCATACCATAGTAGAAAGTTTGCACTTGAAGCCATTTTGGAAGACCATGATAAGGACAACGCCGAAGTCATTCTTTGTATCTTTCCCATGCGTCGTACAGTGATTCAGAATCTTGCTACATGAATGATGTGATATCATTCCTCATTTTCGTTGTCTTAGCCAGAGGAAAGAACTTAGCAAGGAACTTCCAAGCAAGATCATCCCATGTTGTTATTGAGCCAATAGAGAGCACATTTAACAATGCTTTAGTTTTATTTCTCAATGAGAAAGGAAAAAGCCTAAAATGAATTGCATCATCTAGGATGCCATTATGTTTGAAAGTCTCATAAATCTCCAAGAAGTTTGATAGATGGCCATTAGGATCATCATTTGGAAGGCCCCCAAATTGAACTAAGGTTTGAATCATGGTGATAATAGTCGACTTGATCTCAAAATTGTTTGCTTGAATAGTTGTCTTACGGATGCTTGATGGAATTGCTTGTACCAAAGGAATAACATAATCCCTTAAACAATGATTGTCAGCTATTACCCACTTTTGGATTTGCTGTTCACCTATTAATCAGCGATTGTATTTATTATAGCAACACCTTGTTGATTCTCTCTTCAAAGTCTGCAAAATGTTCACTTAATTTCTAGATCACACGGGGATAGTCTCTAAGTTGTTTGCTCTTCTCATACAACAGCTGAACACAACTGCAAAACATAGAAATAAAACTTAAATTAAGAATAATCTGAAAAATTTTAAAATTAGCAAATAACAAAGAAAACAAAATCCTCGGCAATGGTGCCAAAAACTTGTTGTCAATTTTGCACACACAAGTATACGTATTGAACAAGTAATATAGTGATGAAGTAGAGTATCATTCTCATGGAGATTTATTACTAAATCTTTACTAAGCACTAAAATTTATGACAAATTAATATTATTTAAGTAACTAAAATTTTCAAAAAATTAATTAAAACAAAATTAAAACAAGCATTAAATTAACTAACAAAAATTAAAATTACTAGAGAAAGGTAATATATTAAAACCAAGGATTATGGGTTTATTCAACACTTCATCTGATATCAGCTTCTCTTATTATTTACATTCATGACTGGTTTTACTAACCTATAATCCAAAGCTATGTACAAGTCTCCGTCGAGATGCTTCCACAAATACCTAACTTAATTGGGTCACTATATGTCTATAGAAATCAATTGAATAAGGTTAATTTAGCTAGTGTTCTAATTTGGCTATAAATGGAAATTGGCGTGTATCTACCTGAATCAGATCACCTAAGCGACATGAACATACACTATTCAAACCGTAGTCCAATCTAAAATTTCTCTGTCAAGTCTCAATTAGATTCACAAATCAATTAACTATTGTCCAAGCAATCAAAAGTATTAGGAACATATTTGAATAATAAAAACCATACCCATTCATAGTAAATAAAAGAGAAACAAATATTCAGATTACATGTTGAAATCCACCACAATCCTAGTAAGATAATTTATCTCATAATATCTAATAAAAATAATGCCCAAAGAAATTTAGCCATGAATTCAAAATAATAAAATAAGAATAACACAAAAGAGAGAAATAAACTAATTATTGACACTTTGCAATCTCAATTCTCTCTCAAATTCTCTTGTTTGCTTTCTTTGTTCCTAGCCCCTTCTCTCCAAAATAGTTGCTTGCTGCCTCCCCCTTAAAACCTTAGAAAAAGGTCCCTTAAACAAGCTCCAAATAACCTAATTTCCAAAATCCCATCAAATTTTTATTTGTAGAAAATCGGGGTAGCCCCGCGACACCGTGACAGACTTTGTTAGTTCCACGGTACTACTTCTTCAATGCCGCAACACCTTGCTCTCAAGTTTTTGTATGATGCCCCTCTCAAGCTCAGTGTCGTAGCCACAAATTTCCTGTGCTGTAGCAGTGGTTCCTTCAGCACCGTGGCCATGAATAGCTCAACACCACCACCTTAGTCACCTCGCTGCCTTGTGCAGAACTGCATCCATCGAGCATTGTCAAACTCGATTTTCACCTTGATAGGATCTAAACTGTGAAAAGTAATAAACATAAAAGTTTTATCCCTATCTTTCAACTTTCGAATGGCTCAAGAATCACATCAATTGGACTTCTGGAGTGAAAGATATGCTACCAATACCACATCATGTTCAGTCCATGCATACTACTGCAGTGCTCCAACTTAGACAAACATTTTGACCATGGTGCGATCCGAACTGGGCAACGTTGAAAACATGAAAGTTGTAGCCCTTGCTCTTAACGTTGTATTGGTCTAAGAATCACTTCATTTGAAGTTCTGTATAGATTGATATGGTCAAAATACCGAAATATATACAAATAAAGCCATCACCATACTTGCACGAATTTTCATCAAATGAGCCTTTTTTATCAAATTTTCTACAAAAGCAATAAGAAAAACCAGCAATAACTACTCTTAAAGTAATTTAAAACAAAATACATAAATAACTAAAATGACTTAAATTAACTACATGTAATCAAACTTAAACTAGAAAAACACTTAAAATGCTACAATCGAATCTAAAATCTCAAAGATCTAGCAACTTAAGCCCCCAAAATGTGTCAAAATAACTCTATATAATAGAATTATCAAGTACGAGATATTAGTTGAGATAATGATTGTGATTGATTGAATTGTTCTTGCATATGAGTGCTATGAATGTGGATTGAGAAAGTCTCCACATTCCCATGATTTTGTTCTAATGTGGATTGAGTATGTCTCCACTTCCCAAGATTTTTGGTAAAGTGGATTGAGTAGGTCTCCACTTCCCATGGTTTTGTTGTAAAGTGGATTGAGTAGGTGTCTACTTTCGATGATTTTGTTGTGATTGGCTCTAGTTGTCACAACCCAATTTTTCGGGCCATGACCGACGCATGAGCTCAATGAGCATAGCTCACTAAGCCCAAGCAAGCCTATCCATTTACCTTTGCTTAACAAATTTATCATATCATGCATACACACACTTTTTCCCGGGTGTGAACATAGCCAAAACACAATGGCATTATCGATAATAATATACATGCACTATACCAGTCATGTATTTAGCAATTTACATTGCATACACATATTCACATTGTTAGTTTATATTCACAATACAAAAGGACCCATGACTTCCAGCGGAGACATTTACAATAAAAGGGATTACTATCGAATGCCAGACACATACCCAAGAGATGCACTACAGGGACTCCTCGATCTAGGGTCCAACAGTCACCTGATCTGAAAACATGAATTTTTTTTTATAAAACGTGAGTACAATACTCAGTGAGTGAACAAGAAGGGAACAAGCATACCATAAGGAATGTTTATCGAAATCATGATGCATTCATTTTCTCAAAACCATGCAATTGTTTTAGCTCCTTTAAACCCCTCATGTAAACCCCACATAAGTAAATCACTTTACAAAAATCCATGCTCAACGATGCTACCAAAGAAATGGGAAATATGGCAAAAACCCACAAGTTAGCAAAATGGACAGAAAGTTTCTCACTGTAGCGAACTTCATTCTCGCTGCAGTGAGAACCAGAACATCAAGGAAAAAGTCTCCTTTTTCCCTTAAAACAAGTCATCTTGCTAAAATAACAATAGCAACATGTAACACATGTAAACTTCCAAATTTCAACAAAACAAATGCTTACATATTTGCATTTACAACCATATACCCATCATCAACATGCATACCATCCCATCATCATCATCATGCACACCATCCCATCATCATCATCTCATATGCAACGACTTATACTATTGTCACTAAGGGGTGGGAGATCACGAAGCATCCCCCTCCTTCGCTACGGAGGCAACAACGAGTACCTATCAAAGCACTCATAGGGTGGGAGATCACGAAGCACCCATCCTCTATAAGCCCTTGGGTGGAGATTCATGGTTCACCCCTGTTCACATGCGAGAGTTCCCATGGTACCTATCAGAGCACTCGACAAGAGGTGCACTTCACTCCGGATCACGAAGCAACGGAGCAGTCCCTTCCCTCCTCTCCCAAGCTCCTGGGCGGAGAGTCATACTTCGCCACAGATCATATGCGAGAGTTCCCAAGAATAGGGTTATCTTTCCCTTTGCTCTGATACCACGTTTGTCACTAGGGGTGGGAGATCACGGAGCATCCCCCCCTTCGCTACGGAGGCAACGATGGCTTATGTGCACTCCCACTCACACATAGCCGGGTCAGCAACGGCTTATGTGCACTCTTACTCGCACATAGTCGAGTCAGCAACGGCTTATGTGCACTCCTACTCGCACATAGCCGAGTTCAAATCAACATGTAAAGAAGCGTCTAATGCATATCATGCATTTTATCATATTGTGATAACACATAAACCATTGTATAACACATTTTCACAATATAAAATCATTTTACTAAAAGCTTGTTCCCAAGGTACATTTTCTAAGACAAGTTGGATAGAATCTTTCATATTCCCCAAAACAAGTTTGAAATGCAAGTCCACTCACCGGTATTAGGAGTAGAAATACTCCTATTTTCAGTCCGCGGGTACAGTCCTTTACCCGTATCCAATGGCTCACCACCTAGCCATAATCCATGACACATATTCCAATTAAATTGTGTCTAACAGTCATAAGCTATTTCAGGCTCGATATATATATGATATGAAATGAAAAATGCACGGGTAGCCATCTAGACCCGGTATTGGCCTAAGTCGATTTTTCATCCGATAAATTGGCCAATGCATCCAATTTCACTCCAAATTAATCCATTTCTCCTCTAATACCTTAATTTACCACATACCATTTAAATAAAGCCAAATTCAGCATTAGAACCCTCACAGTTCCTTATAGAAAAATTCGGTCATTTGGTGCACTAGCACCAAAAATTTTTCTACATAACCGTTTCACCTTAATTCATCATTTTCCAAGCCATTTTCCTTGAAATAAAAACAATCCCCCATTGATATTCAGCCCTCATGGTTCGACCAACAAGGAACCCTAGAGAAATTGAATATTTCTTTTGTGTTTTTGTTCATAACCATGCTTAACTATCCCTAAACACTAACATAGTCTAAAATCAAATTATTCCAACAACAATTCCTCTTCCATACCCATTTTTCAGAATTGAATTCATCATGATAACTCAATATTCAACCATGGAAATCAAGAACAAAAGCATGGGTAAGCTAGGTATCAAGGAGAATTAAAGAAATTCTAACTTACCTAGCTTGTTTCCTTGATTTCTTCACTTTTTCTTTGAATTTCCACCTAGGTTTTCTTGTTTTTCCTTTTGTTCTTCCTTTTTTCTTGTTGCTGGATGCCTAGGCCGAATATGGTGAGGGAATTGGGGATTTAATGGGCTGATTTCTATAGAAAATAATAAAATAATCAAGCATGCCATGTGTCACATGCTTATTGGCCCAATTTTTAACTTTTTGACTTTTTCTTCTTAATTTTCCACCACAAATATTCTGGTATTTATCCAATCCTACCACAATTAAAATCCCTTGGTCTTGACAAGTGCTGGGGTGAAAAATTTACCGATTTGCCCCCGAGGTGAAAAAATTACGATTTTGCCCCTATACTTTGAAATGTACCGGAATCACATTATTTCTACTTTTCAACCTCAAATAACACTAATATTGATCAATATTAACCAAATGGGGCAAAAATTGTTTTATAAAAATTCTCGTTTAGTCCTCTAGTGGCAAAATTACCATTTTGCCCTTGTGCTCTAAAAATACCGAGAATCATAAATTTTCACTACTAAACATCATTTTATACTCAGATAATCATAATTATATTTCATATAATTATTCGTGGTCAAATGTGATCAAATCTTGGCTAGAAATCTCCATTTAATCATCAAATGGTAAAATGACCGTTTTATCCCTAATCGGTCAATTTTCCTAATGGACTCTAAACTGGACCTTGAACTCCGAATCACTATTCTAAGCCATTTTGTGGGTTTGAAAGTTTTCAAATTCCTCTTAGAATTTCTATTTGAACTAGTTCAAGGCTCGATTTAACTTAGTTGTACCACTCGGTACAATACCATCTTTTAATCGAGCTTGACAAGGTCTCACACTAGTCCCAGTGTGGAGGTAAGAATAACACAGGGCTACGTTGGGCACCGTACCACTTTTCCCCTCTTTATGAATCTCGATGTGGGGGAGAGAATACCACAAGGATGAGTTACGCGAAAGTTCCCATTCTTCCATAATTTGCTATGGCATGTATTTACGTGTTGTTTGCATATTGAGTATTGTGACGCTTGTGTTTGTTGATTGATAATTATTGTGTTTAGATGGAAATAATGAGATGAGTTGTTAAATGAATAACACATTCCTGATTTGAATGTTTGTTGTTAAGTTTGAAGGGTTAAGGTTTACCTTCTGTTATCTCCTTCAAATGTTTGAAAGTTGAGCTTGTATATGGACATTATTTTTATGCATTTAACGTTATCAAATGCATTCATGACTGTTGAAAGGATTTGTATGTTTATCATGTTATTTAGAAATTTATGGTTTATTACAAAATTATTCCCCCTTGGCTTATCCCTTTCCCCATATCCACTCATAAAGTCCTTGTGACTCACACATTATTTTTCCCTATTTTGTTTTACAGATTGGTAGCTTGCTTGGCTAAGCAACTTAAGGAGTAGTATCCCAGCTCATACTTGGTAAGTGTGATAGAGCCTTTTTTCTAGCCCTCTAGTGTCACTATTGTGCAACTTGTAGAGTCAAGTCTTTTAAATGTTAATACTTGAATGGGATTTAGTTATGTAATAAGTATTTATATACTCTTATTTGTTAGTCATTGTGAATATTGTGTTTTTCCTTGGAAATGGATGCATATGAGAATGTTGAGACTATGGCGAAAGGACTATAGCGATATGGGCATGGGATGTGTGCCAAACCACAAATAATAAAATAGTAAATATTGAATTTTGCATGAAATATAGAACACACGTTAAGTTGAGAAGTTCCATAATGATGTAAGAGTGTTGATTTACTTGTATATTCTATGTATGCATGGATGAGATTCCACACATTAAGTCAAGAAGTTCCGTAATGATGTGGTAATGTATTTGTGAATGAAATGTAAATGAATGTGATGGATGACAAGCCCATGCACTGTTAGTCAAAGCTTGCTTGGGCCTAGTGGGTCATACCCATATAGGTCCATGAGCCAGTCATGTCCTAAAAATGGGATGTGGTAAATTGCCGTTGGGATTTGTGATCTCTTTTTACCTTTGGGCATAATACTAGAGCTAAAAGAATGCTACTATGTACTAACATTAACTAGAAACATCATTTCGGTTTCATACGTCGCTAAAAATGACGATTTCAAATTTAGTATGAAGGACAATCGTTGCATTGTCATTCTAATGATATCTTTTATGGATCCGCAACATGTCATATAGGACTTTATGTTATGGATCTTGATAGCCCAATGCTCAATATAGATGTTAAGAAAGTAAGAAAAGATAATCAAAGTCAAACTTACATTTGGCATTGTAGACTTGGTCATATCAATGAGACAAGGATAGCCAAATTGCTTAAACAAGAGTTTCTAAATCCATTTGATTATGAATCATATGGAACTTGTGAATATTGTCTCTTTTGTAAGATGACTAAGACTTCCTTTACTAGAAATGGTGAAAGAGCAAGTGTACTCCTAGGGCTAATCGATTCAAATGTATGTGGACCTTTAAACACACCAACTAGAGGAGGTTATTCATATTTCATTTTATTTATAAATGACCATTCTAGATTTGGTTATGTGTACCTAATAAAGTATAATTCTGAAGCTCTTGAAAAGTTTAAAGAGTTTAAGGCTGAGGTTGAGAAAAAAATGGAAAAAGTATTTTCACTCTTAAATCAGATTGAGGAAGATAATATCTTAACTAGGAGTTTTTGGATTATCTGACAAAACATAGGATTCTGTCACAATGGACTCCACCTAGTACTCCACAACATAATAAAGTGTTTGTGAAGAGAAACCAGACCCTATTGGACATGGTTTGTGTTAACTCTATAGCTTTCAAATCAATCCCCGTATTTTGAAATGATAAAAGAAAATGATCAAAATTCATTTAATTATTGGAATATCAAGTTTAGACATCCCTTAACACTTTCAAATGAGTTTGACAAGAAAAACAAGGACAAAGCACTTTCAAAAATGCATTCTGGCATAAATCTATCGATACATGTTCTTCATGAATCAATACATGCTTTTGAGATAAGTCAAAATTCAAAAAGTTAAACTCAATCTATCGGTACATTCTCAAATGTATCGATAGAAATGCAACAGAATGCTCATTGCCTCAAAAGTATCAATACATTAGTTAAATGTATTGATACACTTTCAACGGAATACTTACTGTCTCAAATGTATCGATACATTGGCAAATGTATCGATACATTTTATACAAAATGTCAAAACCATTGCAAGCAAGTTCAAATGTATTGATACATTGGCAAATGTATCGATAGACGATATATCATAGCAGGAATTCAAAAATAAAAAAGGTAATGTATTGATACATTCACATATGTATCGAGACAATATGACCATTGGAGCTTTGAATGAAGAGAAAAACTGTTATTTTCACATTAAATGCACTCCCAGCTACCTTTGAAGCCTCAACAAGTATAAATACAAGCTCCTTCAGCATTTACGAAGGTTGAAAGATTTTAAAACACAACTTCAAAAGAAGATTTCAACTAAAATTTAACAACTCTTTATACTCTTCTTGCATTTAAGTCTTCAAGTTGTACCATCAAAAGTACCTTTATTGCTCATTTCATTTCTCACCAAAAATTGTACTTAATTTGCTATTTAGTTTTTCAGAGACATCTCAACTGCATTTTTATTTGTTTCTTTATTGATTTGAGTGTTATACCTTAACTAATTGAAAAGGTAAAGTGGTTTGCTTTAACCATAAAAGGCACTGTAAGGTTGTGCTTAATCCACAAAAGGCATTGTATCAAACTTGATTCAATGGTGGTTTTAAAATCCTTAATAAACTTAAGGGAGAGGACGTAGGCAAGGAGGTCGAACCTCTATAAAATTGTTATGTTGATTTTCCTTCCTTCTTATCTCTTTAATTTCATTTGTGCTTTTCAAACTCTCTTAACTTACAAGAAATCATTTGTCTTGATCATCTTCAAAGTGGAAATTTGGTCTAGTAGAACCTCATTTTCTCAAAAATAAAAAAAAAAGATTTAAAGAATTACAAAAATAATCCAATTCACCCTTTTCTTTGATTAAATCACATTAAGCTTAATGCACTAACAATTATTATCAAAGCTAGTGTTTAATTTTGTAGGTCTAACAACCTTGAGTGATCTGAAAGCAAAGCTCAACACATCAAGATAGAATCCACCTCAGCTGTTTTTGGTGAAAGACATTCAACTCAAAGACTTCCATTCTTCTCAGGTACAAACTATCCTTATTAGAAGAAACAAATGGAGATTTTTATTCAATCAGTAGATCTTGATGTTTGGAATGTCATTTTAGATGATCCTTATGTTCCCACTAAAGAAGTAAGTGGAGAGAAAATTGTAAGAACTAGGACAGAATGGGATGACAAAGAAAAAAAGTTAATACAAAAAAAATTGCAAGGCCTTCAATACACTTCTTTGTTCTCTAAGTGCTAATGAATTGAATAAAGTATCCATAAGTAAGACTGCTAAACAAATTTGGGATACCCTAGAAACAACTTATGAGGGAACAAATCAAGTGAAGGAATCTAAAATAGGACTTATCTCGCATGATTATGAGCTATTGAAGATGAAAGAAAGTGAGATAATAAATCAAATGTATGAAAGATTCACAAACATAGTTAGAGGATTAAAGGCCTTAGGTAAAGACTTCCCAAATGCTCAATTAGTCAAAAAGATACTTTATAGTCTTCCCAAATCATAGAGACTGAAAGTGATAGCTATAGAGGAAGCAAGAAACCTAAATGATTTTAAACTAGAAGAACTTATAAGATCCCTACTCACCTATGAGATGACCTTAAAACATGAAAGTGCTCTAGATGATGAAAAGAAATAAGACATTAAGAAGAATAGGATAGCCTTAAAATCCACAATTGAAGAAAATGAGAAGAACACAAAAGATAAGAGTGATGAAGATAAGGATATAGCCATGTTAGCCAAAAGGTTTAGTAAATTCATGAGAAGAAACTATAGAGGTTGGAGACTTTCTAAAAGAGATATGCCAAAAGAAAATATAGCAAATACCACTAGATATGTTATGAATGCAAAAAATCGGGACACATTAAATATGAATGTCCAAACAAGAAGAGTGCCCTAAAGAACTTCAAGAAAAAAGCCACAGTTGCCACTTGGAGTGATAGTGATGACTCTCAAGATGAAGAAGAAAAAGTTGCCAACCTTTGCTTCATGGCACTTGAAGACTCCAAGGTATGCTCTACCTCTCATGATTCTAGTTCATGCACTTTAGATCAAGACTCATACTCATTTGATGAACTACAAAATGCATATGATGACTTTTTTTTTATTTGAAGAAAAGACATTGAAATACAAGAGCATCATATCCAAGCTTAAAGTAAAAAATGAGTTCTTAGTCAAGACAAAAATGAAACTAAAAAATATAGTCAAAGACTAAGAAATTGAGAGAAATGAGCTGAAAAGAAGAATGAGAATTTGCATGCTACTGATAACTCTCTAATATACAGTTATTTGAGCTTAATTTTAATAGTAATTTAGCTTAATTCTTGTAGCAATGTATAGAGATTAGTAGGTTTTATTTAATTATTTTAAATTAGTTAATTTAAGTGAGTCAATCTAATCTTAGTTAATTTTATGCTTAATTTGGTGTTAATGTGGTTAAGATAGGTTGTTATTGATTTATTTGTGCTTTTGTAGGTGTTTGATGAAAGAATAATTTTAATGGAAGAAGGAAAGTAATTTCAAAGTGCAAACTTGCACTCCATATATTTTGGTATTTTGACCATAACTCTCCCTACAGAACTCCAAATGAGATGATTCTTAAATCATTGGAAAGATAAGAGAATAATATACAACTTTGATGTTTACCACTTTGCCAGTTTAGTTTGGAATGTAATTAAAACTCTTGTCGAAGTTGATACACTGCAACAGTCCTAGAACTGTAAAACCCGACCCTATAAACACATGTCATGACATACATGCACTGAGTATCATGTTATTACGCTAGAAAAGTCCCTAAGAATAGACAAAATCTGGTATTATACCTAACAGTACACTTGAGTTGATTTAACCTCGAACTAGTTCAAATAGGAATCGTAAGATGAAATTTAATATTTTACAGTCCAGGAATGACTAAAAATGATTGTTCGAAGTTCGAGGGTTCATTTGGGAAAAAATTGAAAATTTTGATGTTTAGGGACAAAATCGTCATTTTCCCACCTAAGATAATAATTTGATCATGGAGTGAAATTTTTTACCAAGATTAACTATTTGGAGTATAATTTAATGATAGGAAGTGAAAAAGTTTAATTCCGGTGATTTATGGAGTGTAGGGGTAAAATCATAATTTTACCACATGTGGACAAAATTTGAGATTTTGAGAGAATTTAAATCAAATTTGACAAATTGGAGAATGGTATGAGTATAAGGGATGAAAAATATGTTTATGGGTAATTTTTTCAGTTTTTGGGGCAAAAATGTAATTTTTGACTTTTACAGGGGCAAAAGTGTAAATTTCAAAAAAAATTACTCCACCAAGACTTTGGATAAGTCTAAGAATTTTATCTAAGCTATGGATATGTGGGACAAGTGTATGGTGAAAATTTGGAAACAAATGGATGACTAGAATCTAAGGAATTAATAAAACATTAAAAAAATGAATAAAATAATATTATATTATTTTAGCCTTTAAAAAGGTCAAAATTCCAGAATTCTCATCTTCTTCAAGCTGTCCAAACCAGGAGAGAAAAGGGGGAAAAGAAATAAGAACCCTAGCTGAAAAATTTGGGGAAAATCAAGAGAAATCAAGAAATCAAGCATTAAAAAGGTAAATTTCATTGATTTTCCTTGTGATTTTCACTACCCATGCATTTTTTTCTCATTTCCATGCAAAATTAGAAAGTGGGTATGGACACCCATGCTGGCCAAACCTCCATGGATGAGTTTTGAGCTTGAGTTTTGGTTGATTTTAATTGAATTAAGTGATTTTAGTTAGGTTATATTGAAATATAGCAAAAATAAGCTAGAGAAATAATTTTCTCCCATTGAAACCCATTATGCCAAATATTCTAGGGAAATATTGGCTGCTGATCTTGATGTTTATTTGAGGAATTATGATGAATAATGATGAATTATGAGCCTAGAAAAATAATGTGAATTTTCGGAGCAAAAATACGAATTTTTACCCACTAGGGGTATTTTTGTAATTTCCTATCGAGACTGATAATTTGCACCACACTGAGAGACATTAAGTCAATTTGGGTGCAATTGAGGTATAGAAACTGAAAAAAATTAATTTGGAGTTTAAACGGACGCGTATATCGATTTATCGGGTAAAATACCGAAATAGGCTAATACCGCGTTTAGGCAAAATTTAGACATTTTGCACTTCATATCATGCATTAGTAGTATAAATTAGTTTATTTTGGTTTAGTACCAAGGTAGTAAACCTCTTAATTGTGCAATTTGTCAAGGTGGCAAATCCTTTGGCAAGGGCAAAGAAATCGCACCCGAGGAGTAATAGTTGGAGTACCCGAATTTAGTTTTCAAAAACTGTGAGTAAACCTATTATTATTGTAAATTATCTAGAGTTTATTTTTAAATGCTCTTTATGTATTTTATGAAACAAAAATGAGATTAAAATGGGACTTTTGATGTTTTAGAAATAAATGTGACAAATAAATATATTGTGTTGATTATCTGAAATAAGAAACCTTTTATCATGAAATTGAGTAATTGGAGGCTGCCAATTGTTTTGAAAAATATATTTTCCTATGAATGGCTTATGATATATGAGTATGTGTGGCTATATTTTATAATTGCATTGGAAATATGTAAGCTGTCTTTTACTACGCAAGCTGGGTAAATAAATAAAAGCCACGTTATACTATCGAAATTTTATTAAAGTTGATGGGTTTAGTCACTGCAGTGACGGGTTTCCGTGGACTGCCTATTAGAGGGGCACGATGAACTCGATTATATAGTTACTCCGGTTGTAGAGGCGAGGAGGGTAACTCCCAAGGTAGTGTTAGAGCTCACTTCACGTCGAACCCCCACGTGAATGTGTAACTTGGCCAACTCCAAGGAACGGCTTGTTTTCAAAACTAACATGTGTTTAACATGTAAATATCTTAACAACCTTGGTGGACTCGGTTAGATGCCTCGGCTAAGGTATCCCCGAGGACTAGTTTTTGGCTTGAGCCCTGTTTATAATAAAAGTCATGATCCTTAACAACTGTTTTGGTAAATTACAAATATTTTATGGTTTAAGAAATAAATTAAAAACCTTATGAAATGGTTTGTGATTTGTTGTTTAAACTAGCCTCCATTTTACTCGCCTTTAGATATTTATAATAATGTCTATTTACTAATTGGGATTGCAAAATCTCACCCACCTCCTTTCCAAATATTTCAGGACTGTGGTAGCTTGTAGATACTCAATTTTGCCGAGGATTCCAGTTGACCCCTCTATTTTATAGACAGTAGGTTACTATCACCAACACTTGGTGTATTTATGGGTCACTTGTCATTGTAATTATTTTTGTACATTATAACTTTGTAAATTATTGTATGTATGAATTTATTTTACTTACACGTGTTTTTATAAATATTGTTTTATATAAAAATGCTATATTTTAATCAATATTTTGAATAGTAATATTTGTTTATAAATCTTTTTAAAATAATTTTGTTTTTGATTTACTTGAGCCGAAAACGACTGGTAATTGTTTAAAACGGAATGTTTAACAATGATTACTCACAAGAAAGGAAAGAAACTAATACGTAAGCCTTGCGGGGTTCCGATTGGCATTTTGGGTAATAAGTATAAATCGAGACGTCGCAGCGGTTGTCATGGGCCCGAATGAGGTTTCGGGTCGCGACAAGAACAGTTATGATTTCTATTAATTAATTGTTTAAAGTCATGACCCGCATAGTCTGATGAGGAAATCCTTATTGGAATTGACTTTTTTCTTCACCAACTTGGCCTAACTTCAAAAGACTATAAAAACAACCTTTCGAAAAACTTTAAAAAAAGAAGAGAACGAAACACCAGATTGATAGTTAAGAATCAAGCCACATAGTCATTGAAGCTAAGAAGAATGTGAAGGATTCAAGAAGACTTGGAAGATCAAGATTATAATTCTTGAGTTTTATCTTTTTTATTATTCTTTTATTTTCTTAGTTTGTTTTTATTTTTTAAACTTTATTTGATAATGACGTATGACTTGATGGGGAGCTAAATTGTTAATCTAAGATTATGATTGAACTCAATATGTAGTCTAAATTATTTATCTCTCTTTTACTTATGTTTGATAGATTTAAGTTGTTTTTTTTATTTTATTCTTAATGCTTTGAATTAGAAACCTAGGTTAAACCTTGACGAAGGAGACTTAGGTAGACCTTGAATATAATAACATATGATCGAATACACTTAGTTGATTAGGTGGTTTGATTTGCATATAGGGTAGACACACACTTATAAGCCATATGTAGCCAGGATTAAAGCATGAACTTAATGAGTTTTTCTTCAATTTAATTTGCATAGATATATAGTAAATTAATTGGGAGAGGTATTTTTATGAGATACTTGACAAAGACTTGTAAATAATTTAAGACTCTAGGTTAGCAACTTAATCCATTAAACTGAGTTAAAAGAGAGAGAGAGACAATAATCAGATGAAGTATTAAGGGATATCATAATCTTAGGTCTGGTAGTTAAGTGAGTTTTATTTACTATTTAATTTTAGTTTTAGTTTATTAGTTTTAAGTTTTCTTTTTTATTTTAATTGTTTGGATAAAATTAGGGTGTTATAATTTTAATAGTTAACAGTAAGAATTAAACAAATCTTTGTGGGAACGACACTCTGCTTCATTACTATATTACTTGTTAACGATATGTGCACTTGTGTGAGAAATCAACAACAGCTACTTTTTCAAAATTCAACATGAGTTAACAAAAATTAAAAGACATGTTAGAAACACAAAGAGCTTTCTTTGACAAAAAAGGAATAGGCTATGATGGTACTAAAAAAGAAACTCATTTTAAAAATTTCTTTGTTAAAGAAAGTGAAAAACTTGGCTTATTCACCTAATGCATTTATTGTCATAAAGTATGACATTCAACACATTCTTATCCTTTGAGAACTACCACTTTTAGAGGTAAGAAAATCAAAAGTGTATGGGTTCCAAAAAGAACCAAACCTCCACATGGTAAGGTGGTAAAATTGGAGTGGGTTCCAAAAGGAACCGAAGACACTAACTCATATGGACCTAAGAAAATTTGGGTACCAAAGTCAAATGTTTGAATTTGTTCTTTGTAAGAAGAGCGCACTTGCTTAAAGTCAAGAACACAAGAAAAAGGAAAATGGTATCTTAATAGTGGATGCTCTAGACACATGACCAAAACTAAGGAATTCTTCAAATAATTAAGACCAAAGAAAGGAGTAAATGTAAACTTTGGTGACAACTCAAAAAGTCACATTGAAGGTATTGGTACCATTGATCAAAATTCCTCCTCTCAAATCGAAATACCTTATTTGTAAGTGGTCTTAAACATAATTTGTTAAGTGTGAGTCAACTTTGTGAATAAGGTTTTAGAGTTATATTTGAATCATTAATTTGTCATGTTGTTGATGTTAAAATAAATGAAACTTTATTTGTTGGACATAGATAAGGTAATACATATGTTGTTTTCTTGGATGACTTATCTTCTAACAATATATGTTTTATGGCTAAAAAAAATGAGGATAGTTGGCTATGGCATAGGAAACTAAGACATGCTAGCATGAACACAATTTCAAAACTACTATCTCTAGATCTTGTGATAAGGCTTCCTAAGCAAAACTTTGAAAATGATCAACTTTGTGATGCTTATGCTAAAGGCAAACATAAGAAAAGCTCATTTAAATCCAAAAAGGATGTAACCACTATTAGCGCCTTACAATTGCTTCACATAGATCTTTTTGGACCAACTGAGACCACTAGCTTAGGTTGAAAAAATTATGGATTAGTAATTGTGGATGACTATACTAGATTCTTTTGGGTTTTCTTTCTTGCTCACAAGGATGAAGCTTTAAAAATCTTCACTTCCTTTTACAAAATAGTTGAAAATGAGCAAGGGTACAAAATAACAAAGAACCTAAGTTTTGAGTAACTTTGCGAAGAAAATGGGTATATCCATAATTTTTTAGCTCTTAGGACTCCACAATAAAATGGAGTAGTGGAAAGAAAAAATAAGACTCTAGAAGAAATGGCTAGAACCATGCTATGCAAAAATAATTTACCTAGATACTTTTAGCCAAAGCCATTAATACTTCATTTTATATCATAAATAAAGTAATGGTTAGGCCAACTTTGAAGAAAACTCCCTATGAACTTTATAAAGGAAAGAAACCCAACATTGTTTACTTTCATTCGTTTGGTTGTAAATGTTATGTATTAAACAATGGAAAAGATAACCTTGGTAAATTTGATGCTAAAAGTGATGAAGAAAATTTTCTAGGATATTCTTTGACTTTCAAAGCTTATAAAGTACTCAATAGGAGGACATTAGTTGTTGAAAAATCTATTCATGTATTATTTGATAATTCTAACCCCTCTTCTATAAAGGAAAATTGTGTTGATGATGTAGGTATCTTTCAAGAACAAATTAAAGAACTTGAACTAAACATTGAAAGATCCAAAAACAAGTGAAGAGGCACCACAAAAGGAAGAGCAAAACATTAAACCAATGATTAAAGAATGTGAGCCTAGATATCCAATGGTAAGAAAAAAGGTTAATGAAAGAAAAATCATTGGTGATCCAAATCAAGGGGTAAGAACTAAAGCTAAAGTTCAAAATATTTGTGAATATGTTACTTTTATCTCACAAATTAAACCTAAGAACATTGATGAAGCTTTAAATGATGACTATTGGATAGTAGCCATGCAAGAAGAATTAAATCAATTTGAAAGATGTCAAGTATGGGAATTAGTTCCTAGGCCAAGTGACTACCCAATTGTAGGGACGAAATGGGTCTTTAGAAATAAAATGGATAAAAATGGAACTATAACTAGAGACAATGCTAGGTTAGTTGCCAAAGGATATAGTCAAGAAGAAGGAATAGAGTATGATTGAACTTATGCTCCAGTAACTAGACTAGAGGTAATTAGAATGTTATTAGTCTTTGTGTGCTATATGAACTTTAAGATATATCGATGTTAGGAGTACTTTTCTAAATGAATTAATTAATGAGGAAGTATATGTTGAATAACCTCTTAACTTTGAAAGTCCAACCTTTCCAAATCATGTCTTTAGATCAAGAAAAGCCTTGTATGGTTTAAAACAAGCTCTCAGAGGTTGGTATGAAACATTATCAAATTCTTAATCAAAAATGATTTTAATAGAGGGAAGATTGATAAAACTATTTTTATCAAAAGCAAAGGTAATGACATTTTAATTATGCAAGTTTATGTTGATAATATTATTTTTTATGCTACTAATGAGGTTCTTTGACAAGAGTTTGCTAAGAATATGCAAGAAAAATTTGAGATGAGCATGATGGGTGAGCTAAATTATTTTCTTGGATTACAAATTAAACAAAAAGAAGATGGTAGATTCATAAGTTAAGCCAAGTATATAAAAGATATGCTCAAAAAGTTTGGTATGGATAGCACAAGAACATATCACACACCTATGAGTACTTCAATAATGCTTGATAAGGATGAAAAAGGTATGCTCGTTGACCAAAAACTCTATAGATCTATGATTAGTTCCTTGCTTTATCCCACTACTAGTAGACTGAACATAAGCTTTAGCATTAGTCTATGCGCTAGGTTTCAATCATCTCCTAGAGAACCACAGTTAAGTGTTGTCAAAAGAATTCTTAGATATTTGAAAGACACATCTAACCTAGAAATATGGTATCCAAAGAATTCCACTTTTGATCTCCACTCATACTCGAATGTTGATTTTGGTGGCTGTACAATAGATAGAAAGAACACATCAAGTACATGTCAATTTTTAGGTAGTATGTTGATCTCATGGTTTTTAAAGAAACAAAATAGTGTAGCCCAATCCACTACCGAAGTTGAATATGTGGCTATCGAAAGTTGTTGTGCTCGAGTGATATGGATGAAACAATAATTAAAAGACTATGGACTAGCTATGGAAAGAATTCCCAAAAAATGTGACAATACTAGTGCCATAAACCTCACAAAAAATCCCATCATCACTCTAAGACTAAACATATGCAAATAAGGCATCACTTTATTAGAGATCATGTTCAAAGAAAAGATATTGTCCTTGAATTTGTAGGTACAAATGATCAATTGGCTGACATTTTCACAAAAGCACTTGATAGGGAACGATTCTACCAAATTAGAAGTGAATTAGGTCTTATAAATCCATTACATATAAAAAAAAACTCTAGTTGGTGGCTACCTTTGATTACTATTTTTGCCTACTGTTAGATATGACAAGCATGTATACATCCATATTTTGCACCTATATTGCCATTAACATGCATAGTGTTTCTCTTGCTCCTAGTTACGGATGATGTTTGAAATGACTTCATGCATGAAACTTGAATCTTCTTTGTGTCTATTCAAACCTGCATGTCTATGACACTCTTATGTATGATTGTTATTCAGTTAAATATGTAAACACATCCATATCCATTCCTCTGCATTCATGCCATAACCATCTAATTCTCAAGGTTTGCAGGAGAGTGCTGAGGGAGTCAAATCTTATTTCCAAAATCCTGATTTAATGTCCAAATTTCACTTGCATTGGTTCCAAACTTTGTTTTCAAATCAACAACTCACATCATTTTGGTTATACCAAGTGTCTGGACCAAATCATGATTTTTTTTAATCCAAAATCAATTTGTTCAAGGCTATAGAAGTAAATGTATTGATACGTTAACCCATGTATCAATACATTCAAGAACATGTACTGATACATTTGTCCTTGTATCGATACAATTCGTCCAGTAGTCAAAATTAAAATCCTATGTTACATGTATCGATACATGGGCATATGCATCAATACATGCAAGAACATGTGTCGATACATCATACAATGTATCGAGACATTTCATCCAGTAACTAAAAGCAAAACATTCTGCCACGAATGTGGTAATACACGAGTACATGTATCAATACATTCTAGGGTTTCATGAGTCTGTCAACTCATTCTCTCCCCATTTTCCGACTCTCATTCTTCCAAATTCTCTCAACACCTCAAGCCTTTTTTGTTCTTTTTCATATCTGGTCTGATTAAATCATTTCTAACCACTTTTTATTGATCAAAACACCATTTTTTCCCCCAAAACACTACATTTGACCCAAAATCCCAAAATTCCCATTTTGAAACCCTAGGTTCTCTTTTCTTGAATATTTGAAAATTCCTTGATTTTTTGGCAAAATTGGTCCTAGTACAAGTCCTCCTCGCCATTTTTGACTATTTCTACCAGTTCTTTTTTTCACAAAATCAACACTCTAATGGCCTCTAGACCCAAACACACTAAATCCACCACCTCCTGCCACCAAGTCTCAATCCCAGATGCTTTCACCTCTTTCCAACCACCACCAACACCACGCAACGACATCAGTTCTTTCAAGCAGAACTTTTTTCCCTTCCCTAAAGAGCAAATTCGACAAAGATTACACCAAGTGAGATGTCAAGCCGAGATAGGTAATCAACTTTAACTATCTCAAAAATATTAATTTTCCATATCTTGGTAATTTTCGAGAACTAGGATGGCTCAATTACCTGTCAATGAACTGAATTTACTATGTCGATTTAGTTAGGGTGTTTTACTTTAATGCAATCACAAAATTTCAAGACTACGAGGATAGCGAACCCATAAAACACACTGATAGCTTCTACATCTATGTCATGGGAAAGAAAATCGTGGTCGCCTAACACACCCTAAATTTTGTCTTAAACTATGATATCCGTCAAAGGGATCTAGGCTATGTCGAGGGGGTCCTATCCAATAAGATTTTGTCCACTGTGTACACCTACCCTCCCACTAATGACAATAATATGACTAGTATCAAGAGTCTCTCCTTTTATGATCATATTTTTCACCTTATAATGTCTCATACTTTTCTTCCTCATGACACAAATTACTCCATCGTCAAGAGTGAGGATTCGTATTAAATCCAAGCACCGTGTCAACCTAGTCAAGTTCATACTTGATGATATGTTAAAAACTATAAATAAGTCTAGAAAGACACTTCTCTATGGCCTGGCTATTAGTGCCGTCATTGACTCCATGGGCATCAACACTAAGTGTGACCCACCAAAACATCATGTGGTGCACACGAAAATCAATGAGCATGCCATCAACAAACTTGGATTTGTGTATGTCAACCACCCTTGGGTTTGAAAAACAACCATCTACGAACCTAATATTGTTAAGAATGAAGGAAATGAGGACACATTTGCTGAGCTTAGTGCAAGTTCATAATCCTTAGTGTTGGCCCTAGCTTTCCACCTATGTCCACTGCCTTTGACAATAAGCAAGCCTATTTTCGCATATTATCTTTTATGGAATCTATGGATGCTCGTGTGGTTAACAGGTTGGATGCCTTGGAGGCTCAAAACTGAGAGTTACTTTATTACTAGCAACTACTTAAGGAGCAATTCCAAGCTCACTTTCCACCACCCTCTTCAGCTTCTCACATGGGACATTACCTACTCTCAGATCCTTCTACTTTGCTTGGATTCGATGGCCACATTGTCATGCCATTTTCATCATTATCAATCATTGACATTGTCTTGCATTGTCTCTTTCGGATTTTACGTAATGATGTTAACTTGTCACTAGCGACCAATTTTGGATTGTCTTGTACTTTACACTATTTTATTCTTGTGAACAGCTAATTATGTTAATTCGCAACTTGTTTACATTAATGTTCTCTTGTTTATGCCTTTTTTAATGGTTATTTTTCTATTTTGTTGAGTTATTAGTTCTACTTTTTCCACTAGTTATGTTTTATTCCCTGTCTTTATATTCTGCACTTAGTTCTCTAGTTGTGTATGATGCTATAATAGGATGAAGGTTTGTCATTTTTCACTGGTCTACTTTTACCTTACACTCGGCTTTTCAATCCAATCCGATCTTCTTTTGTTGCTTAATTTTCTTTTTAATATAACAAAACGAGGAAGACTAGGGAGCAAATTTCATATCACTTTCTCATCATGGCAATCAAACGCTAAACTAGGCAAAATGGTAAACATGAAATTTGTAGCCCTATCTCTTAGCTTTCTAATGACTCAAGAATCACATCAATTGAACCTCTAGAATGAAAATTATGCTCAAAATAATAACACATGTACGAGAGAAGCATCGGCCATTCTTGCACTCTTCTTCATCAATTTAAGCCTTTTCATTTGTACACCTACAAACACATAAAACTAATTCAATACTAACTAAACTAAAAGCAATTTAATATAAAACTAAATAAAACAACTTAAATTAAAACAAACCGACGTGATTTAAACTAAACTAAAAAAAACAACTAAAAACACCTAATTCTGAACCTATATCACAAGAAATTAGCCAATTTAGTACTCAAAATGTGACAAAATAACTCTATTAAGTAGAATTATCAAGGGTTTCGCTTGATCCCATAAAAAGCTATTGTGAGGGTTCCACTTGATCCCATAAAAAGCTCAATTCCCTTAATGGATTTGAAATTCCTTGGTGTTTTAAGATAGTAGATGTAGGCACTAGAGAAAGTTGAACTACTATAAAAATCTTGTGTCTTGCTTTTAATCTTTCCACATTGTGATTTATTGCTTGCATTTAGCTTAGAAAAATATTTTACCTTAATTCATTATTTATGCCTTGGTTGAATTTAACTGAAGAAAAATTTTATCTTGATTTGTTACTTGTTCTTTTCAATTCATTATTGAAAACTTGTTTATGAAAATCATACACTTTGTTTTTGATACAAGAAGAAATTTTTGGTCTCCAAAGTTTTGATTTTTATATTTAGTTTTTAAAAGAAATTTTAAATACCAATTCATCCCCCCTCTTGGTATATTGCTTACTAAGACTTCTACACAAACAGATAATTCTTGTCACTTGGCTTTCTAGATTATTCTTTTCACATGAGGTAATCACCCCAACGCTGTAGTAGCATGTGGGATGAGACTTAAATAATCACAAGGTACCAAGTGTTTTGTGATCTCCTTGTCACATGAGATGTAAGCAAAGATGTTAGCAGTGTCACCTTGACTTAGAGTCACGATAAGGCTGGTAAAAGTCGAACATGGACATTACCCACACTCTATGAAGCCAGTCATAACTGAATTAAATCTTAGGAGATTCAATTCAATCCTTTTTGTAGGGATTGGACCGAGATCTATATGATTGTTTTGACGTGACAAACTCTAAGTGGAAAATCCACCATAGCATACATTTCATATTGTATGAGCTATTAGTCGACGGATCGAAGGGAGTGATTAAATAGATTCTTGTTTCATCACTGTGTAAGCCCTAAGGAACTTGGATCTATAATATAAAATTGAGATTTTGGGTTGCTACTTTAGCATGATATTCAAGGTTCAAGAATGATGTGATCTAGTGAAACATGACTAAAAAAGTACTCAAATCTTAATGGATTGGCATGAGTATCCAAGTAAAAGTTATTAAACACCTAACATACATGGTATATAACTCATTGCCGAGTGGTTGTAAAACATTGGTTGTTAGATAAAATCATGAGTTTAGACACATAAAGAGATTCTGCATAACTCTTATGTGTATGAGGGATCAAAGATGCAAAATCTTGTGTGATTAGGATGATTTGGGGTATGTCAAGAACTCAAGCGGTGTTATGTTAGTAAAATGGTAACCTAATATCTCACGTCTCACCAGTACCTTTTTCTTGTTGGTCGCACGTTCCATTTTCCTTGTATGATAGTGGATGCAGGAGGAATTAGATTGAGAGTTGCACACGTTGATGCCAATGTGTACAAGTGGGAGATGTTGCATTTAAATGTGGTGCGTCCATATGGCTTACAACTATGTTAATTATTTATGACAATTAATAAATAAATAATTAATTAATATTAGATATTGCTCTGATATTTCTTAATTAAATAATTGGAAAAACGTTTATCAGATAATTGGGATAGAATATAAATTTGAATTTAATTTGTTTAAATTTAAATATGGATTATCATGTAATTATCCACAGGGATAAAGTTCCCAAGTCAGTTAAGATACAAAGATATTTTATCTTTCTATCCCAATAAAATAGAGATATATTTATCTTTATATAATGAATAAACGTATTGAAATTTTTCTAGAGAGAAAGAAACATCAGTTTTTCAGTAAGTCAGAAAACTACAAAAAAAAAAAAACACACTTCTTGAGGCACCATTAAAAAGGCCTAAGGATTTTGGAACATAAAATTAATCATGGAGGACTCTAGTAGCCGCTCCATAATAACGAGAACAGAGAAGTCATTGTGTAGCTGTTGTATACACATTTGAAACATGGAGAAGAATTTGTAAACCAAGCTTTTTGGTCAAAGAGAGAAAAATTCAACAAAAAGTAGACCCATCTCTCAATAAAAACAAATGAAATAGAAGGAATACTATTAAAACCAACAGATAAAATGGGGTGTCTACACATGTTTTATATTAGACTAAATTGTCAACTTGTTTTAATAAAGCATAAAGTCATCGATTAATTGAAGCCCACTTAATAGAATATTCTAACATTAAAACTATTTTTTTATTTTTATAATTGATTTTAGTTCTGAAATTTTAATTATTGATGTTTAAAACATTATTTGAATTCTGGTTTTATCATTACTTGATTAGATTCGCATGCCTTGTGATTTTATTTTGATATTTTATGTTTTATTTGATAAAAAATTGGTGAAATATGTTTTATAAGCTAATCTTGCTAATTTTTGGACTTTTCTTAATTTTTAAGGATTTTATATTTCTTTCCTTATTCTGATTTTTATGATTCATTATGGATATTATTATCCTAATGCATGTTATTTATAAATTATTTATAGTTTGTTGCTTAGAATGCATGTTTGAGGGTTTATTTTTTATTTTTGCATAGAAATGTATGCTTTGAGATTTTATTTTGATTTGATGCTTAGGAGCATTCTTAGGCTTGTTTGACAGCAAGGTCTATGATTACATTATGCTAATGATTTGTTTATACATTGCTTAAATTGTATTGTACTGAGAAAATTTCCTAGTTACTCTCCTTTATTGTTGTGTAGGGATTGGCTATGTAAATCGGCTTTGGGATCAGTGCATGAACAAAATAATTGAAGTACAATGGCAATATTAACATGAACCTATAATGACAAACATATCCTCAATGCCAAAATTTTTTGATAGAATATTATAACTGTTTAGTTATTTCTTGTCATTACTTTAATAATCATTTTAATAAGTTTTAGTTCAAGTTTTCTCTTATTTGTTTTTAATTTAACCCATGATAAATCATTGCCCGATAAGATGGGCGGTGAGTCATTCACGCTTATTCTGCTTGAACATGCCAGATGAAATGAATATAGATCATTTGCCTACCTGCCGTTAACGAAGATCCAATGCTTGACAACTAAGACCACTGATTACCATCTTGAAACTGGCATGTCGATACAAACTCAAATAACCAAATTTTGTACCAAGATTTTGTTTCCCATGATGTTACGTTCTTTCGCAACAGAATCAGATTTCCTTTGTGCAAACCCCATAAGATATTCGGGACCATACAGTTGTACAGATTTATTGAATTTTAAAGGTAAATAGTACAAACACACACAGAGTTGTTAGACCGACAGTTTTTTCTTTCGTTTTTTCATTTTTTTTTCCTTTTAGACAATACAAAGATCAGTAACCCTCCCCTTGGACTTGAACTGTTATATGTGATCAATGTTGCTAATCATTTCAATTCTACTGTTAGAACTTTGTTTGAAATTAATAATCTTTTACTCGGTGGTCTAATTTATGTGAGGAGTAAATTTATTAGTAGACTCATAGAGAGGATAGCGACACGAATAGGCAGAAGAACATTCCAGCAGCCTTGGTTGCCCGAAAACCTTGGACGGTACAGCCAAATGAACTATTTGCATAGTTGTGAAGCAGAGACATGCGTGGAAATTTGAGCAGATTCTTACCCACTCTCAGTAAATGCCAAATCGAACAAAAACACAATAACAAGCCAATGAATTGGCAAGTTGTTCAAGAAATGCTGTGGATGGCCTATTTACAACTAGCAATTTACACCCCAAACATGGGTGCCTCGAATTGTATTTATTATTAGGTTAAAGTCGGAAAAAGTAAAAATTAGGAATGATCTCAAGTCATGAACCACGTAAATTTGATCAAGGGTCCATGCGGAGTTGGAAAGGATACACACATACAAATTAAGTTAAAAAAAAAATTTGTTTGTTCAACGGTTTCAAGTCCTGTTTATGCTTAAACCTTGGAAAAGCCAATGTGGTCGTTTCCTGTCCTGATCGAATGTTGCGCTAGAACTGCTCATTGGAGTGTTGGGGCCACTGCAATCCTCTCGCCTCTCTGATTTAAACGAAGCCGAAGAATGAAGCTCCCTAGTTTCCTTATGAATTGACTGAGAATTATTACATCCTAATTCTTGGCTATGAGGCTTGGAGTTCGTTGGTGTCTTCTTGCTTGAGCTGCCTCCAATGCTTAGTGTCAGTTCAACTTCACTATCTTCATCGGAGCCTTCGATTCTCATCTGGTTGATTCTGGAGTGCATGAGGGAGCTACGCCCTACTTGGTCTTCATGATCAACGGCGCTGACTTCAGCCGAGATGTCTTCCTCAGCTGGCCTCTCGAGATCAAAGCCCCTTGCAACTTTCATGGTGTCACCAGAGCAACTGCCGCTCCTCTCCCTTGAGCTTGGATCACCTTGAACATGGAAATTGTACCCACAAGTCGTTTGCGCTGTCAACTGCTGCTGGTTAATGAAGTGAGATTGGTTAACATCAAAGCTAGTCATAGGAGTAGTCCAAAATCTATTTTGCTTGATTTCTTTCTTCACCTCATCCATCAGCATCTTTTGGACACTATACAGCCGGTGAAGTTCTCGTACCTGCAATTCCCAGTTTTTTGTTATTTTCTTATTTTGGACCATCACGTTCAAGTGATAAACTTCCTTGACTGTTTGTGATGTTCACTTTTGAGAGATAGGTTTGCTGAAGGGTGAGCAGAATGGTTCTTAAATTATCATGCATCTGCAAATTATGGAGAGATAATGTATGGAAACATCTTGAATGATGGAAAGAAACACTGTGTCTGCAATTTAGCTGGAAACTAATATTTGGTACATATGGGGATCTTGATGTCAAATTATTCAATTATTGAAGAATCGGAATTGCTAGCAGTGTCAAATATTTGCATTTTCTCTGACACATTGGTAATCATAACCTCTGCAGAATGGTCATCTTTACATTTATTTAAGAAAAGAGAGAAATTCTTTAATTTCAGAAAATGCCAATGCAAATATTAATTAGAGTTCGGAACAGAAGTTAATGTCTCCCCATACCTGGTGTTTGAAGGTATCTTCATGCATCTCCATCGTCTTTCTGATGGACTCCATGTTGTGCCTTTCCAGCATCCTGTCCATGCAGCTGCCAGACCTTTCCAATCCAATCTTTTGACAATTCTCCTTCAGCGTTCTTGTTCGGAAATAGTCATCCACGAAATGCACAGTAAAGCTGCAGCTGTTGCTGTTTTGTGAAGTTGCTAACGGATTTACCGCACACTCAAGTTTGGTTCCCATGCCTGAAATTTGGTTTAAACATTAAACTTATTTTAGGCAGTAAATACAAACCTATTATCCAATTACGAGAAAACACACAGAAATAACCCCTTTGGAAATACAGTGCGCAAAGCTGCCACCAGAAGTAGCAAAAAATCATACGAGACAACAATGTTCCTAGGAACCTTTTTTTCTTTGCTTTTTCTTACGACTTTTTTCCTTGTCTCTTCTTTATATCCTCTTTTAAATGGGGTGGGTGTGTGATTCATGAAAAGCCACTACACGGAGGTGGAGACAGAGTCTAGTTGACCCCAAGTCTACGAGTCCAAAGTGACATCTGAGCACCAAAGACTAAATAGTGGAAAGATCTGATAAATCTTGAGTCATCTCCAACCTTGCCAGTTGCAACGAACAAATCCTTGCATCTAGAAAGCGGGGGTGGGGGACGGGGAACTCGTTCTTCAAAATTCACTACAGTTGGTCCTGCATATACTATATCCTAAGTATGTATGGACCGAAACTTTTGTGGTTCCCTTTTGGGGTACCAAATGCAGGCCATATGTAGGAAGGCTGGCTCCCGCACATGAAAAAAGTTGCTTTAATTTTTTTTCTTCTTTTTTTTTTTTCTTTTTGCCAGCAATGAGAGAAGGGGGTACGCTGGAAATTGTTCAGACTTGCATTGGGGAGCTCTCAAAGTGTTCCTGAACAGTACTCAGACAATGAAGAAGGAAGAAAAAGGAAATGGGATGTGGGCAATAAAGCGACCAAAAATGGATTGTGGGTCTCTCTCTCTGGTGCTTCCATCACTAGCCCTAACAGTGGTCTTCATCTTCAAGAAGTTGTTCTCAAAAAATGTCCACTTCTTTTTCTTTCTTTTTTTTGGTTTGATTTGCATACATGATGAAATCTCACTAGAGATGAGGTTAATATGTGTTCAAACTTAGCACAAAGACCTAAAAGGCAATAACAATTATTACATAATTCAACAGTAAACAGGTATGAAAGAGAGATTCAGTTTATACAGTAATTTGCAGTTGAAGAACAATGAGGATACAAGCTTCTGTAGTGTTTCAACTGCAAATTATTATAAAGAAAAAGACCTTCTCTTTCACTTTTAAGCATATGAGAGAATCACTACGCATATGCATAGAAAAATTTTTATACAATACTCAAAAACTGAAACAAAGACAACCATAATTGGCATCAGCTAACCCAATAAAGATTTACACAAGAACACTAACAGCAAAACTCTCCTTCAATCAAAAGGCATATTGGAAGAAGAGCGTTATGTTCCAGGCTAATTTTACCTGCAAGAAAAAGTTGCCGGATTGTGGTTCTCTACAAAGAGGTTCATTGAACATATTTCTCACTCAAGCATCTCTTTTCATCCATAAGTCAATATTGTCGATAAGCAAAAGTCAGGAATACCGAAGAAAAGGAACTAATCACCTCAAAGGGCAACAACCATGACTAATTTTTTTGGTGAAAATGGACGGAGCTATCTAAGTAGTATAACTGTGGCGAAATCGGAAAACAACTGAGCAGGCACCAGCAAAATTATCTCTTGTTATGCCATGGACCAGGTGTTCACTTTCCTTAAAGAAACAACTAGGAGCGCTCTTACTAAAAAAATATAATCATGGTGTTAATAATTCAAGCTTGACAGGCTGTGAAAGAAGGAGGCAAGAAAAAAGCTGGACTAGCAATGTGTTTGTGTGTTGTAATATTATTTTCAGAGAGAGAGAGAGAGAGAGAAAGAGAGAGGGAGAAGGCTGAATATAATATTATATATGATTGTATTGAACATATGGTATTCTATTGTATTGTATTGTATATTTGAGTTGCAAACTGTATTGTGAAGGAAGATCAAAGAATGGGGCCACAGTATTATTATAATAGAAACAAATGACACTCCCAAATATAAGCAAATGTATGCCTGTGAACAAGATATTCCAGACAAGTCTTTGCAGGAAATCAAGATATGCATGAATGATATGTAAAGCGGATGCTTCTTTCTTTCTTTGAACAGTACCAAGTTAATATTTATCCTTTTTATCATGCTTTTTTCTTGGTTTCCTTTTATTCTTATTTATGGAAATTCAATGATTCCCATTTCATTATTCTATATATATATATATATATATATATATAGTGTGTGTGTGTNTTCCCATTTCATTATTCTATATATATATATATATATATATATATAGTGTGTGTGTGTGCGCTCTGATCAACCATATCTAATCCCCTGTTGTGATTGAGATTTTATCTGAGTTCAAACTCAGATATTAGGATTCCATTTACATACTTGTACGTTCTCTTGGCCGTTGCAGCTTTAAATTACTATTGCACATGTCCTTCCATGGCAGAAATATAGCAGTGACACAAAAATGGTCAAAAGTTTACAATTACTATTGTACATGTCCTTCCATTGCAGACCATTGCCTTTCCTCTAAATTACAATTATGAGGGACTTAAATTCTAAATATGTATGCCATTTTTCTCAAAATTAAGAAAATCTCTTCTTATGTAATTGGATGTACTACACTTGAAGAAAGATAGGTTTAAGGACAATTAAATGTATTTTTCTTTTAAAAAGTCGAATTTGACTCCTCTTTCTCCTAATAAAAATAAATTGGATGCTTAAACGCTTATGTATGTCCCTTAACGGTAAGTAACAATGATAAGTTAGGCACATGTCCTCGAAAATCCAATTAAGCCTTATCATTACCCTCTTGTTATGTCTGAATTCCTCCTTGTAAGAACAGACACCAAAAAGTTCTTTGAAAACTCACACTACACAATCATGATTAAGATGTACTAGATAAAATGTTCGAGGGATTGATGATAGATCATTTAAACAAAAATCAAGCACATAGAGATTTGAGATGGGGAAAAGGGAAACTTCCCATACTTCTCTTTCTTCCAAAAGCTGAAGGTTCAAAAACTTACCTGTCCCTATGTAAATTAAATATATATATATCTCCCAAATCCTTCAAACTCTCAAATTCTGATCCTGAGAAATCACAACCACACACATCCACATGCTTTCAGGTTATTATATTACATGATTGCTTTTACATTTTTCTATATTCTTGAGCATGCCTCACCTTGTCTTCTACTTGTTTGTTTCTCCACTAAAAATCCTACGGTAACATGCCTTTTTGCTCTCTTCCTCCATTGCTGATAAATCTATAATATGACTCGCACGCATTTTTATGCATACACATGAGCCAGTCCATACCACCCAATCTGCTGGCGCGTAAAATTGCGTGACCTCGACAAAGTGTTCATCTATATGTATATTAAACATTTCAAATTCGAATCTTTTATCTTTCTTAAATTTCTTGTATATGGCTATAAAATGGGATTTGTATAATTTTGTGAAAACCCAGTTAATCTTAGTACGTAGTTTAGTAAAAGGAGGTGAATTGAATCGGGATAGGTCTCAAAAGGGAAGATAGCTGACAAATGTTTTTGTGTTCAACATCTTTTAACTATTTCAAAGGGACCACTTACCTAACTTATTGCCAATTTTTAGCACACTTGCAGTTCTGGTAAAAGTGGTAGCTGAATGAAGCTGCCCAGCACGCTGGGTCCACAAAAGCAGCTACTTGGTGCTTCTTCAAGGTCTTATCCCTTTTGAGTTTTCCCCTGAGAGATGATGCTTTCAGAATTTTGGCAAGTTTGGCGTACTTGTTCAGGAGCCTTGGCTACGCTTTGAACCTCCTCATCTTTGACAAGGTAATTCAACTCTAGTGCCGCAATGAGACTGTTGATGACAGTTCTGTTGTAGGTGGGAAATGTTTGATTTCCAGTTCCAACAGCTCGTTGTAGCCTAGAACTAGGTCAGTTGGGATTTGGAAGGATAAAGTAAATTAGTGTCTACATTTTATTGTAACCTATCGGTTAAAGTCTCTTTTGATTGATATTTTATTATTTTTGTTTAGTCAAAAAAAATTTTAAAAAAAACCAACAAAAATATCAACTAAATAAAGCTTTAAAAAGGCTCTCATGAACTTAGACTTTTAACTTAGATTTAGGGTTAAATCATCAGTTATTGATTGACCAAATCACCATTAATTAATCATTAAATTAACCTGTCACATGGAGAGTGGGAAGACATCGTAAAAGGAATAAAAAGGAAACCAAGATTCAGATAACCGTGATAAATACTCTTACTTCGAAGATCTCATGATGGGATTGTCAATTTAATTAATGAATGGTGATCCTAGGAGACTATGATAAATAGATGTGTTTTATAAATTTAAGAGGGGAAAGGCAAATTAAAACTGAAACTATTAATCAAATTAAGAGGTCAATCAAACATGGGTGGTTTAGCCATGTGAGTTGGCCACATGCAAGGCTAATGAGACATATTCATCCTAAACCTACTCATCTCACTTCGATGTACCACGTGTATATATATATATATATATATATTGTCATTAATTAGACAAATTTAATAAAGATTTTGAAGCCTGGATAAATGGCAGTGCTCTCAAACAAAATAAGGATATGGAGAGAAGGAGAATTCCCCGTCCCTCCCTCTTTCTTGGAAGATGGTGTCATTTCCTATGAGATTTTTTTTTTCCCTTCCTGAGGTGGGCTTCTCATGGAAAACGCTGTTCTCTGGACAAATTTTCCTTGAGAATCTAGTCCCTTTCACGTCTGTTTTTGAAACTCTTTCCACATAGTAAAATGTCTCACTAGTACTGTTTGCTTCACTGATTGATTGGTAGGTTTTCAGATACGATAAGGAGCACATTGGAAAGCTTGACTCGTGCACAGTTCTCGCTGTACCATGAAGCCCTCTTCAGTAGTTGCCTACTCCTTCAAAGATCATTGGGCACTTATGATTCCCGTGTTTCAATGCATATGAGCTCATTTAAATAAAAATAATGGTAGACTTTGACTCTACTTGTAGAAAGATCATTGGGCATTTATGGTTACATGCTACTATGCAGAATCTGATTTACTCATTATTTTGCATCAACATGTCAAACCTAAGGGGTGATAGAGGTCATATTGACATTGGAACCTGCCATTTTTATTTGCCTATGACTCCAATTCAGTTTCTTTTACATTATTCCCATTTTTAAATCAATCAAATCAAATTAAAAGTTACAAAATTTGATGCAACTTGATTAATGTTGACCAATCAAAAGATTTCAACATCAACAAAATCAATTGCATTAGCGATCACAAAAACAAATTAAGCAACTCCAACTTAAATCGCTTTCAAACCCAAATTAATTTGGATATTGAATGATAATTAGGATCCATTATTATCACAAGTGCAAAGACAAAGTTTAGATAAAGCAAAGGGGATAAAGAGAGACTATGGCGGCATGATGAATTATGAGAATCGAATAATATTAAAAATGTGAAGATAGAAAGAGCTAAGGGGCCGGTGTAGTTAGGAGAAGCAGAAAGGAATTTGTGAATCCCACGAAAGAGGGAGGAAAGGACACATGATCAATGCCAATGTATTGATGCTCTTCTCTTAATTTGATACTAACAACTAATAAACAATCTAAGAAAGTAGAAAATTACGAATTGGTGGAGAAAAGGGACCCAAAGAAGTGACGGCAGCTTCAAGTAAGTTCTGAATCGCATGGTTGACGGTTTGATTGAGGATGAGCACGCGTTGTAGCCTTTGAGAGGCACAAGCCGCAAGATTGTGGGCCCCATTTCTTCACACCCCTTCCCTGTTTCGCCACACTCTCACCATCAATCATCATCACAAAGTTTTATACCATTCCCACACAAGTCATTCAAACATTTTCCATCTTATTGTTAGCAAGTCCAACTAAAATTGGAGATGGTAATTGGGCAGTTCTTGTGGGTCCAGAGGATTCGAGTTATTTAGGATTTAATTTTATTTTAGATTTGGATCACCGCACCATTTTGAATTTGATTTGTTTCAAATTTAACTCATCTTGAATTTTAGATTATTTTGAATTCAGGTCATTTTCAATTTATATCGTTTTGGGTTTTATTTTTTCCAATTCAAGTAGATTCAAGTTATATAAATTATAAATACTTTTTGTAAATTCAAATGTAATAAATAATTTCACTTTTTTTTGTAATCAATATCAAATTAACACAATTGGTTAATTAATAAATTTAAAACAAGAATGTGGTACAAAAAATTAAAATTTAAAACAGGCTAAACACTTAAAAAAAAAGTCCATGAACTATATGTGACTATTCAAAAAAGCTCCTAACCTTTTATTGCATCTAAATGTATTTTTAATTTTTTTATTTTGAATCAATTAAGTCCTTGAGATTAACGAAAATATAACTGATGTTAATTCCAACGATAACTAACATTTTTTGTCCACATAGCTTTTGACATGGCATGCTAACATGTCTTAATGAAGGGTCTGGTTCTCAGAATTTGCACATGCTCCCATGCATCAACATGTGCCCTCCACATCAAAAGCTCTTTCCTTACACGCCATAGGCCAATTACCCTACCTTGACGTCATTAGTCCATCTCATCCATTTACGATAGCACACAACCTACCACTTGTCTTGACACGTCATCTAGTAATGTTTCTCCATGCTTTCTGTTTGCTATGTGCCTTGCCAACTCATCCACTAATCTTCTACCATGTCATCTATTTAACATGTGCCTTACCATGTCATCTACCGCGTGTTTTGTCATCATTTATCTACCACGTGTTTTCCCCGTTAACATGTTTGCCACGTGTCTTACTACATCATCTACCACATCAATTACCATGTGCATCATCTAACACGTCAACATTTTTGTGAGGATGCTATTTTTGCTAATTTTGACATCTTAATTTCAATTTTGACCTTTGTTTATGCTAATATTGACTGTTAGATGGAAAATTTTGAAGTTTTTAGGTTAATTGAAACTGTTTTGGTAGGAAATAATTACAATTTATGAGTCCAAGGTATAAGCTGTTTTCTAATTGGATGCAAACTTTGATGCATTGTCACTGGAGACATTGTTCAACCTACTAGTTGAAGAAACTGTTACCAAGCTTGCAGAATGAATTAAAGATTGAAATGGCAAAATCATTATACCATAACTTGGTTTTATAACACATTTGCTTTAAATATTCATGTTTAGTTTGTTGATTTTAAGACAGCAAAGGAGATTTTATATTTTCTTGCCATCAGGTCTAAAATTTTTAGGCTTGCTCACTATTATCAATTATGAACTACTCTTTACAGTCTAAAATGACAATCTGACCAATTAGTGAATGGTTTTTTGGCCTAAGTTCAACCTATTAAGAATCACTTGACTCAGGTTAGAAACATTAAGGATCATCCTTATCTTATTTTGATTCTTATGCTTTATTCAAAATATGAAGTTGCCAAGTTTTCATTGCTACACCGAAATCCACTTCATACAATAGATATTGCTATTGAAAAATTAGTTTTGAGAAGACACGTCTTGGCTTGGATAAATCTCCATAAACTAATATTGGTCTTGCTGTTATGTTATCCCAAGTCATCAAATCAGAAAGATGGAGTTAAGTTTTGTAAGAATTATCGACAAAGAGGTCACAATTTTTTAATTGTCCTTTGATTGAATGCAAGAATTGTCATAAGATTAGGCATATTATTTAAAACTATCCTATGCACACATCAAGACCTAACTTATAAATCTAAGGGAGATTTCTCAACATGTAGATCTTCATCACTTGTCACTGTTGCATTTGAGGAAAATACTACTCCCACTATAAGTGATATTGAGGCTCTACTAAACAAGGTTGTCTCTTTCAATTATTCTTCTCACACTACCTTCTCTATTACTTCGGGTAATTAATTTTGGCTCTTTGAGTCTACTTGTTATAATCATATGACTCATAATACTTATATCTTATCTACTAAAATATCTAATTCGTCTCTTCTTCCTATCTATACTGTTAATGTTACAAAAATAAATATCACTCATATTAGATATGTTTTTTTTATTCTATCTCAGTCTTCCTGATACCTATTATGTTCCTACTTTAGCATTAATCTTATTTTTGTAGGTCAGTTATGTTATTTAAGCTTCATTGTTCTTTTCTTTTCCTCTGGTTGTCAAGTACAGGATTAGTAAACATGGAATATTCTTGAGATGGGCTGTAAGGTGGGAAGAATATTTCAACTCATCTCCCTCCATATTTTTGTAAAACATATATTAGTTGCCACTACATCTATTTCATCCTTGTATTAGTGAAATCTTCAGCTAGTAAACTTCGTCTTTTAGTTTCTCGTGGATTGTTAAGATCTATAAAATTTGAATATTTTCATTGTTTGCATTATTAACTTGCTAAAAAATCAACTTTTTCACTTAGTAATAGTATTTTCACTTTTTATTCCCCTTTTAGGCTAGTTCACTCTAACATTAGGATATTTCTCCATTTCATTTGTCAATGGTTATCAAATATTTTGTTAATTTTATTGATAATTCATTTTATTTGGATCTATTTTATGAAACAAAAATATGAGCCTTAAATTTACATTAAATATGCTACCATGATCAAAATTCATTACAAAATATATGAACTTTACCAATAGAAAATTTCATCTGTAAAGGCTAAAACTCTACTGGTAAGTTAAATAGCCTAATATTTAGTGGAAAATACCTTGATCAGTATAGGTAACTTCGTCGGTAATAGGCCTTATTGGTGTTTGGTAGAATCCATCCACAAATTTCATTGGTAATTTTCTAACAAAATTACCAATGATTCACCAACAGAGTTGAGCAATACAAATTTTGGTAGGTTTTGTTAGGTGTTGTCCTTTATTCTGTAGATATTACAATTATTTCATTGGTAAAATTGAGCCCAAATCTATTAATAATGTATAAGATTTGTCAATAATTTTGTCAATATTGGTGTGAAATATAAAAAAAATTTATGAAAATTGAAATAAATTGATTCCCTATTGTCATTTCAAATGAAAAACAAAAATAAAAATAAATATTAATAAAAAAAATTTCAAATATTTAAAAAAAAAG
>NC_030858.1:14339150-14345304 GCF_000208745.1 Theobroma cacao | reverse complement strand
AATGAATATATATTAAAATTAAAAAAATTAAAAATTGTATTATTTGTATTATAAGCAAACCACAAAAACATACAAGCTATTCAATGCCATCGTCCTTTAGTTGCCTCTTTTAAATATTAGAAGGGCTCGGCTATTGTGATTAAGACTTGAAATGGGTTGTCGACATCACATAAAGGAAGATCCATGTGATGTTCGACTTCGTTTTTAAAAAGCTGTTCTTTGTACTGAAGACATCTTCTTTCAATTCATCATAGTCATCAAGATCCTGTATAGGAAGGGGAGGGGTAATGGTCGCAACATTGCCAATAGGGGTTGGACCACAAGCAGACTCAGATATTAAGCTGCATCAAGTTGTAATACAGCCGTCACCTTGGTGACAAACCCGTAGATGTGGGTTCGGGTGTTATTCTCCCCTCCAATAGAGTTTGACCATGTTTGCAGATTGAACTCTGACTGAAACGATGACTCTTGACTATACTTTTACAATAATACAAAAACATATATTTCCTATAAAAATAAAATTAATGGAATTAGTAATTTAATTTTTAAATAACATAGTGGACAATGATGATTTTTTTTAAGACATAAAATTATAAAATGAAATAAAACGCTTCATTTTTATTATTTACAATAACAGTCTTAGACTTATTGCCCACAAACTCTCTACTATTCTTCATTCGCTTATGGGTGCTGTTGAATAGCTCGAAGAATGTAATCGATCTCTGCATCACCTCTAAATGTAATCACAACAAGACAAAAATCAAAACACAACAATCATCACAACAACCTTTTATATATACTAACACAACAATCGAATAATAAATTCTAACATTCACAACATAATGACAACAACAACCGGTCTCTGCATCGCAACAGAGAACATAATCATCAACATACAATCACAACAACAATATTTTATATATACCAACACAACAACTGAACAATATATCCCAACAATCACACAACAATGACAACACAATCATAAGAACAACAAACACATCATATATATATAATATTCACAACACTACAACATGTTTACTTACTTGAAATCACAACTTTTGTATTCACATTCTTCAACAACACAATGACAACAACATCCAAATCATAACAATTCATATGCAAATATATTAATGCGAACTAAGAACACGTACTATTTTCTTTGCATGTATATAAAAAGGTAAGGAACCGCTTGTGTGTTTCATTATGTTGCCTTCTTTATTTGTTAGATGATTCCTTTTGGCCTTGTATGATCGATGTTGCATTTATTAGTGCCCCATACATTATTGATGAGGGCATCGTAGACTTTTGTAATGATCCAAGCATGGGACATCCCTTTGGTTTGGATGATGTCTAAAACCTTGACCTTATTATTTCCATTAATATGCTCGTCCCCTACTGGACCTTTTAAGCTATCTTTGCAAATTTTCTCTTATATCTTCCGAACTATTAAAGCATCTATAAAGCCTAGGTAAAGGACTCTTACAAAAAAAAATACTAATATAGTAGGGTTGAAATGAACTATATATAAATTATCAATAACAAGTTATATTTTAGTGAAAAGACAAAATGGTACATCGAATTTTCACCACATCCAGTTTTTCATATCGATCGAAACAACCTTCCATGTAAACCAAGGACCACTAAAATGACTCTTGATTATTCTAGTAATAGTTGGGATCACTCCAGTCTCAAAAAAAGTACTACAATATAATTAGAACACATTAATAAATTTCATTGCATGAAAATTAAATTATTCCAAATTTCTCTTTTGAAAAAAATTTGTTTAAACTATATTTCACATACAAACATTTTGCCATTCCAAATGCTAAATCTAAGAGTATTTACATTCATTGCAACTTGTTTAAATGACACTTTCATGATACAAACTTACATGATTTAGTTGTAATAGTTTTTATATTAAACACTTGTACATTAGCTTGTCTCCCCTCCTCGTATCTACTCACTGAGTTTTATACTCACCCTTTCAAATTTATGTTGTGTTTTCAAATTAATAGAGTGATCGCCTCTTCATTATTGGAAGGCTCTCCAACTACACCTTGGTAGGTTTTACTAAAGGTATTCGGTAAATGCCATTAGCTATCCTTGAGTCCATTCCACTATCCAGATCGAGTAATTATTTTGTATTAACGATGTCGGCATACACCTAGTCATGAACATTGTAATTGAATATGTTAATATGGATATGTTGAACACAAGAGATGTGCATTGGAATGTCAATGTTGGACATTTTTAATTGATAATGGAGTATTATGAAAATGTTTGTCTATGGTATGACTTATATATATATTTATATGGTTACATATATGAATATGTTGAATGATTTATCATATTTGTTGGCTCCATTAGTTTTTGATGATAATAAAACATTCCCATTTCATTTGTGTCTAACATCTTTACCTAAGTGTGCAGGACAGATAATGTATAAAAATAATAAATCTATTCTTCAAAAGTATATGTCAAAAATCATGAGAATAAGGAGACATGATTGATCAACAAGAAGGAAGCTCTTTAGTTGAATAATGAAGAATGTTGGTTGGCTAAAATTCAAATTGAAGAAATGGCAGGCTGAAGAATTTTGAGAAATAGAATTGACCTAGTCGACCAAGATGAGAGGTAGTCGACTAAGAAGCTACTACCAAAATCTGGACTTCAAGACAGAACCAACTTAGTCGACCAAGAAATGAGTTAGTCGACTAAATGCTCTTTGCCAGAATCTAAGACCAGAAGATAAAACCAACTTAGTCGACTAAAAAGAAAGTTAATCGACTAAGAGCTCTTTGTCTGCAATTTGAACCAGAGCACTAGAAGACAGATTAACGACTAGAACCTACTCTTAACTATTTTCAACGGCCATAAACTGCCAAATTGCCATCAAAGCTATTTCTTCAAGTATAAAAGGGTCTTCCAACGGTTAGAAATTAGTTTTTGAAAGTTTTGGAAAAGATTTGAGTCATTAAGAGGTAAAAAACCAGAAAATCTTCTCTGCACCTTTCTGCACTTAAATGCCTATCTTTTGTATTTGTATTCTGCATTCAACCTTGTACCATTTAGATCAACCTGTGATCATAGGTACTTTCATTTACTTTTCTTCTTGTATTCTTAGAGTGAGAAAGTCACTCCAAGCGGTTGTTTCAAGCTAGGTTTGCTTGAATGTGTTAAAGTTTTAACTTAGCCTTGAAAAGTTAGGTGTTGGGTTATAGTTGAGCCCAAGAAAAACTAATGTAAAAGGTTTTGGTTGAGCCTAGTAAAAGCCATTATAAAGCTTGGTGAAAGCTTGTGAATTTCACCGGTTCTTAGTGGAATTGTTTGGAAAATCTTTTGTTGGATAATCAAGGTAGTGGATGCAGGTCTTGGACCGAACCACTCTAAATTCATGCGCATTGTCTACTCTGTTTTTATTTTCTTTGTTCTGAAAAGTAGTTCCTCATTTTGTCAAGAGCCGATTTGTGCTAGTCACCCCCCGTCTAGCACATATAATTGGGACAACAAGTGGTATCAAAGCTAGTTCCCTGTTCTTAAGGTCTAACACCCTTTGGGAGGACCCAAATGACTCTCTAAAAATTCATAGTTGCTGAAGGACAATCAACAAACAGACCACCTCTGTTTGATGGCTCTAACTATCCTTATTGGAGCACTAAGATGTCAATTTACATTAGAGCTATAGATTATGAAATGTGGAATGACATAACTGATGGACCCTTTATTCCCTTTACTTTGAATGTTGTAACTAATGAATTGATGCCTAAGCCAAGGTTTGAATGGACCAACGCTGAAACTAAGAAAGTCCAAACAAATTTTAAGGCCATCAATACATTGCATTATGCCTTGACGCCCACTGAATTCAACAAAGTCTCAAGCTGTACAACAACTAAACAAGTCTGGGATAAACTTAGAATAATCCATGAAGGGACTTCTCAAGTCAAGGAGTCCAAAATAGCCTCCTTGACACATAACTATGAAATGTTCAAAATGGAGCCTGGTGAAGACATCACCAGCATGCTAGATAGATTCACAAATATTACAAATAAATTGAGTCAGCTAGGCAAACCAATACCCGAGCATGAAATAGTTAAAAGACTTCTTAGAAGCCTACCAAAAAATTAAAAGCCTAAAGTGACTACAATCCAATAGGCCAAGGACCTAAATGTCATTACCTTAGATGAGATTTGTGGTTCTCTCCTTACTCATGAGCTGGAGCTTAAAGAGGAAGAGGAAGAAGATAGGAAGGAAATAAAGGAAAAAAAAAAGCATTGTACTTAAAGTCAGCATCCTTGAGACTTGTGATGATGATGAAGAGTTAGCTCTAGTTGCAAGAAAATTCAGAAAGCTTATGGGCAGAAGAAACCTGAGACTAGCTGGAAGAGGATTTAGAAAAGATCAAGGTGCTTCATGAAAAATCAAAAACAAAAGTGACTCTAACAAAAATGAGGAGCTGATCTGCTACAAGTGCAAGAAACCTAGCCACTTCAAGTCCAAGTGTCCATTGTTGAAAGATGAGACTCCAAAGAAAAACAAAAAATCCAAGAAAACAATGGTGGCAGTTGCATGGTCGGACAGTGACACATCAAGCTCTGAAGTTAAAGATGAAAAATCTGAAGAAAGAGTAAACCTCTATCTGATGGCACAAGATGATGATACCGAGGTATCTTCATCCCCTTGTGATATTTCCATTGATGATTTACAAGATGAGTATGACAGCTTCTATGATGAATTTGAACAACTTTTTTCAAAATATAAGAATCTAAAAAAAAAGGCTACATCTCTTGAAAATGATTTGGAAAAGGTGAGTTAAGAGTTCAATTCTGTTTTTGAGTAAATAAATTTCCTGCAAGTTGAGTTAGAACACTTAAAACAGATTTTAAAGTTTTAAAGCTAGAGTTGGAAAATAAATCAGAAGCTTTACCAAAAACACTTGATGAAAACACAACTCTCAAATGTTCAAAAAGAGAAACATAAAGTTGGAACACATATTTTAGAAAAAATTCCCATAGTGCTGCACCTAAATGTTATAGTTGTGGAAAATATGGGCATATTTCATATGACTGCTTTAAGAAAAGTAACTTGTAGAAAGTTAGAAAAATTTGGGTCCCTAAAGGATCCTATATTGCAACTAACACTCAAGGACCCATTAAAGTATGGGTACTTATAAAGAAAAACTAAAATTTTATTTTGTAGGTTGAGCTGCACTTACAGGAGACATGTTCAAGAGCTTAACTCAAGAAAAAACAGCCTTGGTGTCAAACCCTGCTCTATAAAGTAATTACGGTGTCATTCACATACTCGATAGAATATTTGTATGTTGAGAAAGCCAAAAAATTGACAAAAGACGATATTGCCCCTAGAAGTACAGTTAAGTCGATTAAACATCGAACAAGATAAAATCGAGATCTTAAAGATGAAATTGAGAATTTCACAGTCCAAGGATGACTCAAAATGGGAATTTTTAGAAAAGATTTTCTTAGCCCCATTTGACATGTTTGAGTATGACATGAGTATTGAAGTACAATTTGAAGATTTAGCAATGAAAAATATGAGTTTTCGGTATTTTTAGAGTATATGGGCAAAATGATAATTTTACCACCCATAATCAAAAATTTAATTTTTGAAAGGATTTTGATCAAATTTAATTATTTGGAGTGTGAAATGAGTATGAGGAGTGAAAATTATGCACTATGGCAAATTTTCAATTTTTAGGGCAAAAGTGTAATTTTGAAAAATTTACTCCACCAAAACTTTGGAAAAATCTGAAAATTTCACTTAAGATTTGGATAAGTCAAAGGGAATGCATGGTGGAAAAAGTAGGACAAGTGGATGGCTAGAAAAAAAATGAATTAATAAAATATTCAAAATATAAATAAAATAATATTATTTCATTAAACTAACAAAAAGGCATAAAAAAAATAAGCCCATAACCCATTCTTCTTCTTCAACATTTGGCCAAGCAAGAAACAAGAGAGAGAAAGGAGAAAATAAAACCCTAGCCAAGAAATTTAAAGGGAAAATAGGTGGAAATTCAAAAATCAAGTGAAAAAAGGTAACATTTCTTAAATTTGTCTTGTGCTTTACCTTTCCCATGCATTTCCCATCATTTTCCATGGTTGAATCATGTGATTTGAGGATGATTTCAATTCTG
>NC_030858.1:14333327-14338517 GCF_000208745.1 Theobroma cacao | reverse complement strand
GTTTTTATGAAATTTTATAAATTTTATGAAAAATGGATTTAAAAAGGATAAATTTCGTGTTTTATAAATAAATGTGTTTTTATAAAATGGTTTTATAAATTGTTTGAAATTAATGATGAATGTTATTTTTTTTAAATAGAGTACATGGAGACTGTGGTTGTTAAGTATGAATTGTATTTTTAATTCAAATGGCTTATGATAGTGTGAGCATGCTTGGTTGGTTTATTGTATTGAAATTACATGAATTGTGGTTTGCCGTGCAAATTAGTTGTTATAAAAAAATTACCTTGTTATGTTGTTAAACTATTTTATGATTATGGTGGGGCTGACCTACACTGCAGTGGCGGGTTTCCGTGGACCATCCTATTAGAAGGGCACGGTAAACTCTGCTAATTTATTTTACCTCTGTGAGAGAGGCGCGTAGGGTAACTCTTGTGGAGGGGTTTGAGTCCACTTCACGCTTTACCACCACGTGAAAGTGAGATTCAGCCAACGCCAAGGGACGACTGTTTTATATGAATAAGTTATTTTAACAACCTTGGCGGACTCGAGTGGATGCTTTGATGACGATCAAGTATCCCCGATGAGGAGTTTTGGCATGAGCCAAATTTTATGAGAAACATAAGCCTTGAAAATCATTTTAATTGAATTATAATTGTTTTCATGGGATGGAATAAATTTCTAAGTTATGAAATGCATATTGGGATGGGATATTTTATTATCTCCATTTACTCGGCTTTAGATACTTTAGATGGTACTGTTTACTCACTGGGATTACAAAATCTTACCCCTTCTTCCTATACATTTTTCAGGCTCAAGACAGTTTGTAGATACTCGAGTAGGACAAGAACTAAGCTTGAAACTGCATTATAGAAAGTAACAGTTCACAGTCTTACATCTTCTTGGTCAATTGGGGCCCACGTGTCATTGCAGATCAAATCTTATATTTTGGTTATATGTATTTCTATTCATACAATTTTTACTTTACTTTCATGTGCGAAAAAATTATTTATGAATATTTCTATAGAAATTTATTTTATGAGAAAATAGAATATTTTATTTATTATTTTTGAATAGTACTAATTGTCAACAATTTGCTTTTAAATGAACGTTGTAGATATCAAAACTTATTTCTAAGTATGAAATATGCGTTTTTCACCTAATTATTACATTTTAACCTGTCTCGAAATTTTTAACGAAAATGACAAAAACGCCCCTGTGAGGCAGAAATTAAAATTTTATTGTTTTTGGACGGAAAAAAAATGATCTGTATTGCTTTAAAACATGATTTTTGTAACAGTAAATCACAAGGTAGGTGAGGAACTGATACAAGAGCCTTGCGAGGTTTTGATAGGGTACTCGAAAGATGAGTGTCTATCGGGACATCGTGGCGGTTGTCACGGACTCGAAGGTGGTTTCGAGTCGTGACACTTGGTATATGGACAGTGACTGCTTACGGCATATGATAGGAGATGAAATGATGTTTGCTCAGCTAGATAAGAGGAAGGGAGGTACCGTATCTTTTGGTGATGACTCAAAAGGTAGAATTCATGGGATAGGTACGGTTGGTAAGAACTCCCAAACTCAAATTAGTCATGTGTTATTGGTTAAGGGTTTGAAGCATAATTTATTGAGTATTAGTCAATTATGTGACAAAGGATTTAAAGTATGTTTTGATTCAAATAAGTGTGAAGTAATAGACATATGTACAAACAATGTGTCATTTATAGGAAAAATATTTATGTATGTTGTTTTTCTTGAGGATCTTGAAATAAATAGTGAAATATGTCTTGTTGCAAATGCTGAAAATGATAGCTGGTTATGGCATAGGAGATTAAGACATGTAAGCATGCATACTATGTCAAAACTAATCAAGAAAAATCTAGTTGTTGGACTGTCAGACATAAAATTTGAAAGTGACAAAATATGTGATGCTTGCCAACTAGGAAAGCAAGTTAGAACATCCTTCAAGACTAAGAATTATTACACATTGATCTATTTGGTCCAATAAGCACAACTAGTTTAGGAGAAAAATCTTATGGCTTTGTAATAGTTGATGACTACTCTAGGTACACTTGGGTTTATTTTCTTGCTCATAAGAATGATGCTCTATCAACTTTTATAAGTCATTGTAGGAAAGTAAAGAATGAAAAAGGACTAGCCATAGTTAGCATAAGGAGTGATCATGGAGGAGAATTTGAAAGTGATGAATTTGAGAAATTTTGCAATCAAAAGGGGTTGGATCACAATTTCTCTGCACTTAGAACACCCTAGCAAAATGGAGTTGTACAGAGGAAAAATCAAACCTTTAAGGAAATGGCTAGGGCTATGCTATGTGAGAATAACCTACCAAAATATTTTTGGGCTGAGGCAGTGAACACAACAGCTTATATACTTAATAGAGTCTCAATAAAACCCATGATATCTAAGACACCATATGAACTCTGCAAGGATAGGAAACCAAATATTTCTCACCTTATGAGTTTTGGTTGTAAACGTTTTGTATTGAACAATGAAAAACAGCCCTTAGAAAAGTTTGATGCAAAGAGTAATGAAGCAATATTTTTAGGATATGCATTAAACTCCAAGGCTTATAGAGTTTTTAACAAAAGGACTCTAAATGTTGAAGAATCGATCCATGTAGTTTTTGATGAGTCCAATGCTTTACAAAAGGAAATTCATGTTGATGATAATGATGTAGAAATCCTAGAAAAATAAATGGAAGAAATGAGCTTAGAGAATAATAAGAATAATGAAGAAAGCTCACCTAGAAGAGAAAATGAAACTCCACCTCTAGAAAATTTACAAAGAACAGAAAATCAGCATAATGACCTTTCAAAGAGTTGAAGACTTGTAAGAGACCATCCATAAGATCAAATCATATGTGACATTTCTCAAGGAGTTAGAACTAGGAGAGAAACAAGAGAGACTTGTGAGTTTTCAGCTTTCATATCTCAAATTGAACCTAAAAACTTTAAAAAAGCTAAAAATGAGGAAAGTTGGATAATGGCCATGCAAGAAGAACTTTACAAATTCAAAAGAAATCATGTATGGTCACAAGTACCTAGACCTTCAAATCACCCTATTGTTGGCACAAAATGGGTGTTTAGAAATAAGGTAGATGAGCAAGGAAATATAGTTGGAAATAAAGCTAGGTTAGTAGCCCAAGGATATAACCAAGAGGAAGGAATAGACTATGATGAAACCTTTGCACCGATTGCTAGAATTGAAGCCATAAGATTGTTGTTAGCTTTTGCATGCTTCATGAATTTCAAATTGTACCAAATGGATGTAAAAAGTGCATTTTTAAATGGATTCATTCAAAAGGAAGTATAATTTGAACAACCACCCAGTTTTGAAGATTTTGAAAAACCTGATCATGTTTTCAAACTTCATAAAGTCTTGTATGGATTAAAACAAGCTCCTAAAGCTTGGTATGAGAGGCTTTCAAATTTTTTAGTTGAAAAAGGTTATGTTAAAGGCAGCATTGATACTACATTATTCATTAAAATATACTTAAATGATTTAATTGTTGTACAAATATATGTGGATGACATTGTATTTGGTGCAACTAATGAGGCTTTATGCAAGAACTTTGCTAAAGAAATGCAGGGTGATTTTGAGATGAGCATGATGGGAGAGTTAAAGTACTTTCTTGGTCTTCAAATTAAGCAAAATGAGGAAGAAATGTCACGACCCGGAACCTCCCTCGGGCACATGACAACCGTCGTGATGTCCCGATTGACACTCATTGCCCGGAATGCCAATCGGAACCCCACAAGGCTTACATATCAGTTTCTTGCCTTTTCTGTGAGCAATCATTTTTAAACATTCTGTTTTAAACAATTACCAGTCGTTTTCGGCTCAAGTAAATCAAAAGACAAAAATATAGCATTTTTATATAAAACAATATTTATAGAAACACGTGTAAGTAAAATAAATTCATACATGCAATAATTTACAAAGTTATAATGTATAATAATAATTATAATGACAAGTGGCCCATGAATACACCAAGTATTGGTGATAGTAACCTACTGTCTGTGAGGTAGAGATGTCAACTGGAATCCTCGACAAAATAGGATATCTACAAGCTATCACAGACCTGAAATGTTTGGAAATGAGGTGGGTGAGATTTTGCAATCCCAATGAGTAAACAGACATTATCATAAATATCTAAAGGCAAGTAACATGGAGGCAAGTTTAAACACAAATTACAAACCATTTCATAAGGTTTTCAATTTATTCCTTAAACCCTAAAATAGTTGTAATTTACCAAAATAGTTGTTAAGGCTTATGACTTTTATTAAAACAAGGCTCAAGCCAAAACTAATCCTCGGGGATACCTTAGCCGAGGCATCTAACCGAGTCCGCCAAGGTAGTTATGATATTTACATATGAAACACATTTTTATTTTTAAAACAAGCCGTTCCATGGCGTTGGTCGAGTTACATATTCACATGGGGGCTCGACGTGAAGTGAGCTCTAACACTACCCCGGGAGTTACCCTCCTCGCCTCTACTACCGGAGTAACTATATAACCGGGTTTACCGTGCCCCTCTAATAGGTAGTCCACGAAAACCCGTCACTACAGTGACTAAACCCACCAATTTTAATAAAATTTCGATAGTATAACGTGGCTTTTATTTATTTACCCAGTCTGCATAGTAAAAGACAGCTTACATAAATTCCCAATACAATTATAACATATAGCCACATATACTCGTATATCATAAGCCATTCATAGGAAAATATATATTTCAAAATAATTGGCAGCCTCCAATTACTCAATTTCATAATCAACACAATATATTTTTATTTGTCACATTTATTTCTAAAACATAAAAAATCCCATTTTAATCTCATTTTCATTTCATAAAATCCATGAAGAGCATTTAAAAATAAACTTTAGATAATTTACAATAATAATAGGTTTACTCACCGTTTGTACAAATTAACTGATTTTTAGGTGCCGCGATCATTGTTCGTCGGGTACGACTTCCTTCCCTTTATCGGAAGGCTCTCCTCCTAAACACATTGTAAAATTTACCCAATTCATCACATTGATGTTAAATCTCTATATAATTGACTTAAATCCTATACTAATGCATGGTATGAAATGCAATAGCCTAAAACGGCTTAAACGCGGTATTAACCTATTTTTGGCACTTTACCCGTTAAATTGCTAAT
>NC_030858.1:14230455-14332671 GCF_000208745.1 Theobroma cacao | reverse complement strand
AAAAAATGCCATGTGTCACTTTCCCATTGGTCCGTTTTTAAAATTTCATCCATTTGTTTCCAAATTTTCACCATACACTTGTCCCACATATCCATAGCTTAGATAAAATTCTCAGACTTATCCAAAGTCTTGGTGGAGTAATTTTTGAAATTTACACTTTTGCCCCCATAAAAGTAAAAAATTACATTTTTACCCAAAAAACTGAAAAATTGCCCATAGACATATTTTTCATCCCTTATACTCATACCATTCCCCAATTTGTCAAATTTGATCTAAATTCTCTCAAAATCTCAAATTTTGTCCGCAAGTGGTAAAATTACGATTTTACCCCTGAACATCAAAATTTTTAATTTTATCCCAAATGAACCCTCGAACTCCGAACAATCATTTTTAGTCATTCTTGAACTGTAAAATATTAAATTTCATCCTACGATTCCTATTTGAACTAGTTCGAGGTTAAATCAACTCAAATGTACCGTTAGGTACAATACTATGTTTCATCTATTCTTAGGACTTTCCTAGCGTAATAACATGCTACTCAGTGCATGTATGTCATGAAATGTGTTTATAGGGTCGAGTTTTACAAGAAATCTTTATCAACCAAGAAAGATACACTCAAGATATGCTCAAAAAGTTTGATATGCTGAAGCTGAAAGCAATCTACACACCAATGAGTCCATCCACCAGGCTTGATCAAGATGAAAAAGGAAATAATATAGATCAAAAGCTCTATAGAGGTATGATTGGTTCACTACTCTACTTGACAGCAAACAGACCAGATATTTAGTTTAATATGTGTTTGTGTGCTAGATTTCAATCACAGCCTAAAGAATCACACTTAACAACTGTTAAGAGAATTTTTAGATACCTCTTAGAAACACAAACCTTAGAATTGTGGTATTTTAGAGAATCATCATTTGATCTTGTAGGCTATTCGGATGCAGACTTTGCAGGAAGCAAAACTGATAGAAAAATTACTAGTGGAACATGCCAATTTCTAGGAAGTTTGCTAGTATCCTGGTCAAGTAAGAAACCAAACTCTGTAGCACTTTCAATAGCTGAAGCAGAGTATATTTCTCTAGGTAGTTGTTGTGCTCAGATTTTGTGGATCAAACAACAATTAAGAGATTTCAGAATTAAAGTTCATAATGTATCAATCTTTTGTGATAACACAAGTGCAATCAATATATCTAAAAATCTTGTGCAGCATTCTAGGACCAAGCATATTGAGATTAGGCACCATTTTGTTAGAGACCATGTAGTGAAAGGTAATATTAAGATTGAATTTGTGAATACTTTGCATCAATTAGCATATATTGTTACCAAACCTCTAAATGAAGATAGATTCTGTGAAATTAGAAGGAATTTAGGAATGATTAGTCTGCAGGAGTTGTGAGAAAATTTTTGGTTCATCCACACAAAACAGAATGCATTTAGTCGACTAAGGTGAATCTTAGTAAATTAAGAGTGTTGTGGTAGCATTAAATAATAAGACTCAGTTAAAATGAGGGCAAGAGGAATAAAATAATTGGAAGAAACTGCCCACCGAGAAACAAAAATAAAGAAGAAATGCCGCTCAAGCCAAAAATTAATTTAAAGGGAATTTTTGAATTTTAAGCAAATGAAATGAGGCTATATTTAAGGGGGAGGCGTATAGTTTTCTAAGAGGAAATTAAAACTGTCGACAATTTCTCTCTCCCCTGAAAATCGATCATCTGAAAACTGAAACCCATCTCTTCTACATTTTCTCCTCTGAAACTGACTTTTATATAACTGAAGCCCTTGCCACTTAAAACCTCAAAACCCTTATAAAAAATCTCTTAAATCGAAATGGCAAAAACATCTCAAAGCAAACAAATTATTGAAAAGAAGAAAGGAAAAAGGCCAGTGGAAGAAATGTCAGAAGCAGAATTGCAGAAGAAGAAATAGAAACTTGGGTCTACTTCAATGGCTAAAAAATCAGGAAGATTACAGAAAGAAAAGAAACAGAAATCAGAAAAGAAGAAGAAGGACAAGGGTGCAACGCCCAAGAAAGGTACTACCTTGTCTTCCAAATTTAGGAATAAAATGCATGAAGAAAGGTTTAGAAAAATAGAGAATACTTCTATTACTTGCGGGAAGTTCATTGATTAGGAAAGTTTTGGTGAAAATCCAAAAATTCAAACTAGTTTATCAGATTATTTTGATGAATTGAAACTAAAAGAGTATAGCACATTTAAGAATAGATCCTACAATGCCAGCCTGGTGAAAGAATTTTATGCTAGTATAGCATTAGGAGAAGAAGAATTAGATGATTCTAATGACTTCATTGAAAATGAACTAAATGTTATTTTGAATGGTAAAGAATTTGTGGTTATTGTTGATGATCTTGGTAATTTGCTGAAAGTTGAATGTGAGGAGGGAGAGTTTGAATTCCCAAAAAAATATGACCCATCCTTTTTGTGGGAAATCATTACTAGGAGAAAGGAGAAATACTCATCAAAAAGCAATGCTGGTTTGATAACCAGTCCCCAGATAAGAATTCTACACTACTTTGTTGCAGCAAATATCCATGGGAGAAGTGGGAGTTTAAGCTACATCAGCCTTCAAGATCTTTGGCTGATGGTACATGCTTTTAATCGGGTTGTTCTGAACCTAGGTAGATTCATGATTGAAAAGATGAGAGGAGCATGCAAGCTTGAGAAAATTAATCCGCCTTATGGAAATATTATCACATCCTCAGTGCAGAAAAATGGAGTCTGGGCCAATAGATATGAACTGGACATGGTAAAGACCAAAGACTAAGCCATTTACTTTGGTAGTTTGTCCAAAATGGGGTATAAACTTGATGGAGAAAGATTCATTAAAACCCCCAAGGCTGGTCTAGGAAAAGAATCCACCCTACCTACTCAACCAGAGGGAGTACCATCCCAGTTCTCGTATGAGGTAATCTTCAATCCCCTTATGAGAATTGATGGAAAGCTCATTGACCAAGTAGCTGGATTATAGAAAATTGAAGAAAAAATTACTGAATTGAAAAATGAACTAAAAGGAAAAGAAAAAATGCCATCAGAACCTACTGTTGCAGATTCCTCTGAAACAGAAAGTATTGCACCAGCACAACAAGGTGTTGAGGGTTCAGCTTTGCAAGCAAAAGGGTCTGCTCCTCATGGTGCAAGTCGTGGTGTTCAAGTTGAAGGATCCACTTACAGAACTGCAGACCCTGTTCTTCAGATAGAGAACTCTCACCCTGGTGTTGATCAACCAGCTAAGGTCCTCTCACTTGAACACCAAAGCAAAGATAAATCAGAACAAGGAATAGAATTGCTAGGTTCACCAGATGAAAATGCTCCTTCAGAACTTGAGAAACAATAGCCCTCTCCTCCAAATTCAGAAGAGGTATCCATTATGGATATCTTCCACCAAATGGTTAAGGAAGAATAGGCTGAAAAGAAAGCTGCCAATGTAGAAGCTTAGCAAGATACATTTGCACTAGCCCCTAGAATGAAAGCAAAATATGGAAAAGGGAAACAAAAAGTCACTATAGCACCACAAACAAAGACAAAACCACCTACCAAAGGGAAGAAAACAATGGCAACAAAAATAGCATTCTTCAAAAGAAGAAAGTCCTCCAAATTGGCAGAAAAGACCAAGCTAGCACCTGTTTCTTCTCCTCAAGAACCATTAGAAGTGTCTGACACACCTTTACCTGATCCCCTTTCCTAAGAATTACCTTCAATATCCTTTCCTCAACCCTTAGACTTCCAATACGGCACTAATGAGCCATCTCCCTCATCCTTTTCAAAAAATGCTTAGGAGTTGATGATGACAAAAAGGGGGAGAAACAATGCAGAACCTTAGAGGGAGAAGGAACCAAAAAATTAATAGAAAAAATTGTGTTAGGATGGAGGTACTAGGAATTTAGGAAAGAAAAAAAGCAGAAATGTACTAGGGGTAATTTAGGAATATCAGCTGTTACTTTTTGTTTTCTTGCTGTTTGTGCCATGATGGCATCTGAACACTTGAATTTAATTTTGTTACTTATATGTTTGTGTGAAAAATAGATGCTGATATGTTTATGGCATTTTGATGTTGATAATTTAATATTTGTTGATATTTTGCTGTTAATGGTATTTTGACTACTGTTGATAAAAGTCTGATACTGCACTGATGTTGGGATTGTATACTGATTTTTACTATAAATTATGTTTGTGAATGGATATGGATGCTGTGTATAATATATCAATTGAATGATGAATGATATAGACAAAATCTGATAACAATATGCTGCTGACAGACATTGTAAAATTTTGATGATAATCTGTCAGCATTCATTTGCTGTAAATCACCTTATATTTTTGCACATATATATTCTGAACGTATAGTGTCAATTTCTACACAACATGAATAATATTTGCTGGAATGAATGAGCAAAATATGCACACACTAAGGGGGAGTACTCACTTAGGGGGAGAAATCTTCATTTTTTATAGAAATTAAAAAGAATTAAAGGACACTGTGTTGTTAATCAAGGAATGTTTTGTCATTATCAAAAAGGGAGAGATTGTTGGCTCCATTAGTTTTTGATGATAATAAAACATTCTCATTTCATTTCTGTCTAACATCTTTACCTAAGTGTGCAGGACAGATAATGTATAAAAATAATAAATCTATTCTTCAAAAGTATATGTCAAAAATCATGAGAATAAGGGGACATGATTGATCAACAAGAAGGAAGCTCCTTAGTTGAATAATGAAGAATGTTAGTTGGCTAAAATTCAAATTGGAGAAATGGCGGGCTGAAGAATTTTGAGAAACAGAACCGACTTAGTAGACCAAGATGAGAGTTAGTCGACTAAGAAGCCACTGCCAAAATCTGGACTTCAAGATAAAACCAACTTAGTCGACCAAGAAATGAGTTAGTCGACTAAATGCTCTCTACCAGAATCTGCGACCAGAAGACAGAACCAACTTAGTCGAACAAGAAGAAAGTTAGTCGACTAAGAGCTCTTTGTCTGCATTTTGAACTAGAGCACTAGAAGATAAATTAACTGCTAGAACCTACTCTCAACTGTTTTCAATGGCCATAAATTGCCAAACTGCCATCAGAGTTGTTTCTTCAAGTATAAAAGGGTCTTCCAATGGTTAAAAATTAGTTTTTGGAAGTTTTGGAAGAGATTTGAGTCATTAAGAGCTGAAAAACCAGAAAATCTTCTCTACACCTTTCTGCACTTAAACGCTCTTTTGTATTTGTATTCTGCACTTAACCTCGTACCATTTAGATCAACCTGTAATCATAGGTACTTTCTTTTACTTCTCTTCTTGTATTCTTAGAGTGAAGGAGTCACTCTAAGTGGTTGTTTCAAGCTAGGTTTGCTTGAATGTGTTAAGGTTCTAACTTAGCCTTGAAAAGTTAGGTGTTGGGTTATAGTTGAGCCTAGGAAAAACTAGTGTAAAAGGTTTTGACTGAGTCTGGTAAAAGCCATTGTAAAACTTGGTGAAAGCTTGTGAATTTCACTGGTTCTTAGTGGATATGTTTGAAAAATCCTTGGTTGGATAATCAATGTAGTGGATGTAGGTCTTAGACCGAGCCACTCTAAATGCCTACGCATTGTCTACTATATTTTATTTTCTTTATTTTGAAAATTAGTTTCTCATCTTGTTTAGAGCCGATTTGTGCTATTCACCATAATTGGGACCAACAATATTAAAATTATATGTGATATATTTATATTGGTTTGTTTATAAGGCTTGCTTAGATCTGGTGGGCCTCGCCTATTAAGGCCTTACGTCGATCATGGACTGGATTTAGGTTGTGACATGAAGTTTCCTTCAACTCTGATGGTAACTGTCTCTCTTAAGTTAAATATTCCTTTGACATGCTTTTTGGAGCTAGTATTATTGGTACCAAAATTGTCTCTACTCTTTTGGAATGTAATGCTAAATTTACTCTGATAGACGATACTCCTTTTACTGACCCTACTTTATATCACCAATTGGTTGGGAGTCTAGTGTATCTCACAATGGCTCAACGTAATATAGCTTGTGTTGCTTATTTAGTTAACCAATTTATGGATGTTTCTTTACATCTCATTACTCTGCTATATTAAAGGCACACTCTTTTACAAACTATATTTCTCTACACACTTTTCTTCTAATTTTATTTGGATATTCTAACGCTGACTAGGCAAGTGATCCTACATATTGTTGTTCAACCACTAATTATTGTTTCTTTTTGAGCTATTCACTCATTTCTTAGTGAAGCAAGAAATAGTTATAACTATCTATTCAACATGGAGTCTTAATATCATGTTTTTGCAAATGCTACTTCAAAATTACTTTGGCTTCATTGTCCAATCTTATACCACTATCCTTCACTGTGATAATCGTAGTGTTATTTAGATTGCTCACAATGGTATGTTTCATAAGCACACCAAGCATATTAAGATTGATTGTCATTTTATGCATCATCATGTGATTCAAGGGACTCTTTATCTCACTTTTGTGTCTTTTTCAAATCACACTGTTTATGTCTTAACCAAAAGTCATCTTCCTAGTCTTGTTTATGTCTTTACCAAGAGTCATCTTCTTAGTCAATTTCAAAAGTTAGTTCCCAAACACAAATTGGCATCTACCGTACCACCTTAAGTTTGATGGATGTTAACATAATTATAGTAAGTGTATAATTTATAAGCTAAATTAGTTTAATTTTGTTAAATTACAATACGATTAAAATATTATTAACTTGATTCTCTCTTAGATAATTTAGAATCCCTTCTATAATATAATCTCCCTATACACACATAATTCTAAATATATAATTTCTCTACTCATAATACTATAAAAAAAAATCAGTCCCTAATGAATTTAGGTGAGTCGAAACTTATTGAATTTGGATATTTTGTCTTTTCTAAAAATACACATGTCTAATTTTAATGGTTCTTAATATGTTTAGAGATAGAGAGCTTTAATTTATTGCAACAACTCATTCTCAAGTATCTTTTGAACCGAACAAATCAATATGGTTTTTGACAATGTTAATGATGGTTTATAATCACACACACACACACACACATATATATATAAGGGCGGAAGGAGAGAGGTGGCAGTCGCCACCCTTCAAAATTGTTTTTTATTTCCAAACAAATCAAATGCTTGCATAAATCAAATGAGTGTAATTCCTTCTAGGCTCAAATTTTGAGTTGAAGGAGTTCGTTTGAAGTAGTGGTAAGAAACTTAAGTTAACCTTCAAAAGCTTAGGTTTAATTCCTTTTAGGCTTAAATTTTTTTTCTCCTTTATACGTATACTAAACCCTTTTTTTTCTTTTTGTTTTAAATTGTTAATGAAATTTTATGTTATAATTTAATTTTATTTCAAAATTGATTAAATTTTTGCTTTGAATTGAATTATTGACCTCGATCCATGAGCTTGTATGATTACTTTTTAACCATCTCTCATACAAAATCTTGTGTGTGTGTGTGTGTGTGTGATTTTATTTATTTATTTGCAAGGAATAGATAGAAGTTTCTGTCCTTATCATTAACTGTGATTCTTGTGCAAATAAAAGCTAAAATTGAAAACAAGACGTGGCAAAGTACAAAACTTCTTTCACATGGACTCTATTATGCAAATGGCCTTTCTTATTAGTTATGAATGCCACATCCAAAACTTTTTTTCTCCTTTTTTTATATTTAAATTATTAATGAAATTTTATGTTATAATTTAATTTTATTTCAAAACTGACTAATTTTTTACTCCAAATCGAATCATTGACCCGATCCATAACCATGTATGATTTCTCTTTAACCATCCTTCATACAAAATCTTTTATATATATAAAAATATATATGTTTGATTTTATTTATTTATTTGCAAGGAATAAATAAAAGCTTTTGTCCTTATCATTAATTATGATTCATGTGCAAATAAAAGCTAAAATTAAAAACAAAACGTGACAAAGTACAAAACTTCTTTCACATGGACTCTATTATTCAATTAGCCTTTCTTATCAGCTATGAATGCCACGTCCAAAATGAAATAAATGCTACAACTTTGGTGTAACAAGCCTTTTCTTGAAAAAAAATAAAAGTTGCATGGTGCGAAGACTTTGATGAGATTATTTTACCATTTGATTTGTGCAACTAATTTATCTGTACTCCTTGTTTGCTAAGATTATTTGATATTTTAATTCAAAACATTGACCTAATCCGCTTATTGCTTTGTCAATTATTTTTTGCATTTATATTTAAAAAATTGTTAGTGAATAAATTTTATATATTACTATTTAATTAAATACCGTTTTTTGTTAATAAATAAATTTAAGAATTGAGAATCTTAAAAATAAATATTCATAATTTTTAAAATATTTATTTTGAAAGATTTTTATATTTTTATCTTTGCACATTTATGAAGTGACAATCTATGGTTAAATAATAGTGTATTAAATTTTAAATTGAAAGCGCATCAAATATATATCTTTATCATTTAGAACTTTTTTCATACTATTCCTATGTGGAAGATATAGTGAATTTTTCATACTCTCTAAATCCGTCTTTTTTTTGTTGGTACTATACACTCATTTGATTTTTAAAATATTTTTGACAATTTATTACACACACTTATTTTTTTATTAATAAATTTCATTGAGCTATTTAAACTTAAAGTTGAAACCAAAAAATTTAAGTGTATATTTAATCTCCATTTCAATTCAATTTGCATCAATGATAGAAATAATTTATAATACATATAAGTGTGGATATTGAAAAATTTTCCCGACAATGGTCATATTTATTCATTATATTTTAAAATTATTATTTTCAATATTTTTATTATTAATATTAAAAAATTTATAAAAATTCTAATTGCAATGATTTTCATTAAAAATATTATTTTCATTATAAATATTAATAAAATTATCTAATTTGTGAATAAGAATTCTATTTATATATATGGAATGATTTTTCATTACTTTTTAATTCTAATAATATTGAAAACTTTATAAATTAATAAAATAAAATTTCAAGAGAAATGGCAACTAAGGGTTTTTTCTCGAGAAATTCACCCCCAGCTATTTTGGACAATAGCATTGTTGGTTTCAAATAAATGTGTTAGAGGGGGGGTGAATAGCACTTTTTGGCTCTTACTAAACTTGATTTCGAATTGGGAGCAAATTGAATATCAATGATTGGAAATTTGATGCAAGATGAAGAAACAATTTTAGAAAGAATGAAAATGAAAAATAAAACAAAGGAGACAATACTCAACGATTTATAGTGGTTCGGTTAAAGACCTACATCCATTACCTTGATTGTTCAACCAAGGATTTTCCAATCAATCTACTAAAAACGATGAAATTCACAAGCTTTCACCAAGCTTTACAATGGCTTTTACCAGACTTAGTCAAAATCTTTCACAATGGCTTTTACCAGGATCAACCAAAACCCAAAGTGGTTTTTCAAAGCTCAACCACAACCTTTCACAATGGTTTTTCACGGGCTCAACCAAAACCCAAAGTCGTTTTTCAAAGGCTCAACCACAACCTACAACAATGGTTTTTCAAGGGATCAACCAAAACCCAACAACTAACTTTTCAAGGCTAAGTTAGAACCTATACACTCAATCAAGCAATCCAAGCTTGAATAAATCCCTTAGATTGCCTTGCTCACTCTAAGTAATCAAGAAATGAAGAAAAGATGAAGTACAATTGATCACCTAACTGATCTAAGATGTACAAAGTTAAGCTCAAACACTTTTTCAAAGGATGGGAGTGAAATATAAGTGTAAAGAGAAGGTTTTTGGTCTTCTAAGCTCAAAATCACTATGGATGGCTTCTTTCTCTTGTTTTTGACTGTTTGAGAGGCTTTAAATACTTCCAAAATCAATTCTGGCCGTTGGAGACAAAAACTAGCCGTTATTTTGTCTTCTAGTATTCAATTTAAATTTTCTGATAGAATGATCTTAGTTGACTAATTGCGCTCTTAGTCAACTAAGTCATTTTTGTCTTCTGATCCCAGTTTCTGGCAGTGAGCACTTAGTCGACTAACTTCCTTCTTAGTCGATTAAGTTGTTTCTATCTTGAAGTCCAAATTTCCAGCAGTAGGCTCTTAGTCGACTAACTTAGTTCTTGGTCGACTAAGTCTTCTCTATCTCTCAATCCTCTTAAGCCAGCCAACTTCATTTTTAAATTTTAGCTGACTAACTCTCATCATCATCTGACTAAAAGGCTTCTGTTTTATGACTTAATTGTAGCTCTTTCTTCTTTGCTTGTTTAATCAATTAACCCATCTTGCAACTGAACAAGCATCTTGACTTGCTTACAAATAACAAATATATTAATGATTTTAGCTTTCTCCTGCACACTTAAATAATATAATTAGACATCAATGAATGGGAATATTTTGCTATCATCAAAAACATATAGAGTCAACATTCTCTATCTTTTACTTTTGATGATCACAAAACACTCCAAGATTAAGAATTCAATGTCTATATTCAATATGAATACTTCAAATCTTTATGCATAATGAGGCGCTCCCCCTTAGTCAATGCATCTACTTTTCTTTACATAATATTCAACAAAATCAAAATTGAGTATCATACACATAAATTAAACATGAAGACCTATTTAACTCTATCTAACTTAGTCTTCCTTCTCTTTTTTTTTCTTTTTCATCATTAAACAAGATATTCAAAACTCCCCCTTAATGAGTGCATCAAGATTTTCCTTTAATCTTTAAATCAAACTTTAATGAATGAGAATCATAGCACTCATACACCTAAGTCATACAAGTTTATATATATAGCTCAATAACTTCAAGAGTCAAGCTTGTGTCTATGTAAGAACAAATGTATGAGAGTTAAATCATATCAAGAAATTGTCAAGGATTACTCAAATAATGTTCAAGCAAATTTGTTCATTTTGTCAGAATCAAAACCATAATTATTTTAAATCTAACAAGCATTCACAAAAAGGTAAGGATATGGGAAGACGTTTCTGATGGGGATCCGATGGCGATTCACCACAATCCTTCTTTTAAAGAAGCCTTCTTGGCATCAAATGGAGAAGAGTTATTTTTTTATGGTAATATGGAGTTGAACTGTGACCTAAGGGATGAAAATGAGAAAGGGGATGACAATGAAATTGAAACTTTCAGCAGCCAAAGTCTTAAAGCAAATGACTTTTAGGTTGAAACAATTCATAAGATTCCATCTATTAAGATCTCTTATAGGGAGCAAGCAGAGTTGGCAAAACGATGGCAGAGATCAATTGTAGTATGACTTCTAAGGCATCTTATCTCCTATAAACTGCTTTGTGATAGTGTTGTATCTCTATGGTTTTCCAGGGTAAATTCACAATTGTTGACCTTGATGAAGAAAACTATTTAGTGAGGTTGATGGAGGAAAAAGACTACTTTAGGGCTCTGTTGGATGGTCCTTGGATAATCCAAGGTCATTACTTAATGGTGAGGCCATTGACTCCTACCTTTTCTAGAAAGTCATAGGATTTATCTACCATTGCAACTTGGGTTAGATTTCTAATGATGCCTTTTCATCTATTCCACAAATAAGTGCTTTGTTAAATAGCAGCTTTATTAAGGAAACTATTAAAGATTTATTACAACACATAATCAAAAAACAATGGAAATTTGCTCAAGTAGCAATTGAGCTTGATCTTTCAATGCCACTATTACCTAGTTTTTTCCTCAATGGAAAATCATAGAAGATTGAATACGAAGGGCTTCCTAGGGTTTGTTTCAAATATGGGTTTCATGGTCACACAAAGGAAAATTGTAATAAGAAAATGACTAAACCAAATGAAGCTAAATAGAGTGAAGGTCAGTTGGAGAAGCCTCAGTGAAATTCATCTCCCTTTTGACCTTGATGTGAGTCTCACGTAAAAGGTCACGGAGTGGAGCAATGAAACAAAGCACAATACGAAATCCAACCATTAGAAAATATGTTTAACAAGGCTATCGATTTTCAATCCTAAAAGAAAAAGATGAGGCAGATTATGTTTCCAAAGGAAATGCTGTTGTTGGTGGAATTGTAACTTATCAGAGTGAGCTTGATTCTAAGTGTAAGTCAACGGATTTAAGCCAAGAATCCTTGTGGATTCAAAGTAGGATTCACTATATTGCCTTATCATCTCATGATATCCAAGAAACATAATGTCTTACAAAAAGTCCTAGGCCAATTAGATTGGCAATTTGAGGAAGGGAGTAGTTGTTTGGAAGTAATAGGTGGTAAAACAGAAAATGTAATTCAGGTAGTTCAAGACAAGAGGCTTAGTTTAGAAAATGCTGGACAGGGCTATTAGCAATACTAGTTGGTGTTTTTTTTTTCAAGAGGCTACTATTTAGAATTTACCGAAATTTGGCTCAGATCATAGACCCATGCTACTCAAATTGGGAGATAAAAGAACTATTCTTGGCAATAACAATTTTCACTTTCAAGTAGCTTGGTTAACTCATGTAGACTTTGGCAGGTTTGTTCAACATTTCTAAGATGGCTCGAGGGGTATTCAAGATGCATTAGCTGAATTTTCTTAAAAGGCTAAACAATGGAATAAAACCATATTAGGTAACATTTTTTTATAGAAAGAAAAGATTACTAGTATGGATTTGTGGTATTAAGAAACCTCTTGAACATGTCCATTTTGGTAACTTAGGGATTAGGAATATGTTTACGCCTTCAGCATGAGACAGTGATTCATCAAGAAAAGATCTTCTATATGCAAAAATCTAAAATTGATTAGTTGAGGTTAGAGATCGTAATACTCATTACTTTAATCTCAAAACAACATGAAAGAGATGCAAAGCTCAACTAATACATCTTCGTGTTGTAGATGAACAATGGTATGACGATCAGACAACTCTATGAAAACAAGCCAAGGAGTTTTTCAAGAAGCTATATTCCAAAGATGAAAAGGCCAATCCCTTATTACTTAATCCGTGATTTATTCATAATATTGGATCATGTAGCTATTAAATTTATAACTAGATCAGTAGAAGACAAAAAAAGAACAAGATGTGCTGTTTGAAATGAAATCACTTAAAGCTTCAAGGGCAAATGGCTTTTCAACTCTTTTCTTTCAATTATAGTAGAGCAAAGTGGGACAAGGTGTTATTGATTATATTCGTAATGTTTTTGCTGGAGTAGAGATTAGTAACGAACAATGTAAGTCCATCATTACTTTAATCCCCGAAAACTAAATCTCTATAATTTATTTCATAATTTAGACCAATCAGTTTGTTACTGGTAGTTTTCACAGTTCTCATGAAGGTTATTGCTAAGTGTTTGACGCCATATATGTGCCATCTAATAGATGAGACCCATGCTAGCTTCATTCCAAGAAAACACATTACAAATAATATCATCATAAAAAAAAAAGTTATGCATTCTTTTTGTAGAAAATAAGGAAAAGTGGGATGGATGATGATCAAGATAGATCTGGAAAAAGCATATGATTGACTACGATGGGAATTTATTCATGACACTTTAATAGATGCCAAACTACTTAAGTGTATAATTAATATTATTGATTGTACTTGGGGTAGCTTTAGCTCTCAAGTTTTGTGGAATGGAATTTTGTCAAATAGTTTCATCCCATCCCGAGGGGTGTAGCAAGGTGATCTTTTGTCACCATATATTTTTGTGCTGTGTATACAGTGGGTGGCACATGGAATTAAAATTTCAGTGGCTCAAGGTTTGTGGAAACTTATCAAATTAAGTAGATGAGGTTCTTCTCTTACCCACCTTTTCTTTATAAATGATTTAATTTTATTTACGGAGGCTTTTGTTTCTCAAATGGAAGTTATTAAGGTAGTCTTGGATGATTTCAACAATTGCTCAATTGAGACAGTTAGTGTTGAAAAATCCTTCTTTTTTTGCTCTAGAAATACGTATCCAAGTCTTGTAAATGCTTTAGTCGAATACTTTAGGTTTAAATATTCAGAAAATATGGACAAATATTTAGGGGTACCATTACCACATGGACGTAAAGGAAACCACCTTTACCAATATTTAGAAGAAAAGGTCTACAACAAATAAAATATTTGGAAGGCCTCCTTTTTATCCTTTGTAAGTAGACTCACTCTGGTGAAATCTGTATTAACCACAATCCTTTATTATACTATGTAGACAGGTGCTATTCCTGTGGTGGTATGTAAGAGAATAATAGCATTTTACTATAAATTTCTCTAGGGAGGAGACAAAATTTCTTGAAAAATTCACCTCATGCATTAGAATGAAGTATGTAAATCGAAAGACGAAGGAGAACTGGGAATCCACCAATTGTGATAATAAACAAGGCCTTTTTGCTTAAGGCATGTTAGCACATTATATCCAAATTGCAAGCTCTTTAAGTTCATACACTTAGGGCAAAGTATAGCTTTGGGAAGTATACATGTTCGAATAAAATACAAAGAGTGGGTTCTTCTGTTTTTTCGTCATTAATTAGTTCTCTATGGGATGGTTTTAAGAAGAATTTCGATGGGCCATAAGTGATGGTCATAAAACTCGCTTTTAGATGGACACACAGGTAAGTGAAAAACCTTTAGTAGAAGCTACCAAATCGAGAGGTATAATTTTTGAATATCATAGCTCTGTAAAGGAGTTTGTAATGCCAAATGGGGAATGGGACTTCAATAGCTTAAGTAATTATGTTCCTATTAAAGAGCTAACTTTATTATCGAAAACGATTACACCATAGTTATTTTCATCACTAGACATGTCGTGTTGTTGGAAAATGATCACAATTTTGGAAATTCAAGGAGCAGACTTGGCAGGAAGAGTTAGAGGCTGAAGAAGCAAGAGGAAGAAGATGGATGAGTAGTACGGTGTCATTTTCTCACTTCAGCAGTCAATACGCCAAGTCTTGTGTCGTTTCATTTATGTTTACTTTCTGTTTATGTAATACGACTTTAGCATATGTCGTTTCTTGTTTTACTGTGTTAAACACAGTTTGTGAGTGTCGTTTTGGATGTATGCTGGTTGTTAAGCCAAGTGTTTTCTGTAACAACACCTCTTCGGTCGCTACCAGCATTTGAGACCTTTGGGAAAGACCCGCCAAGTCCCGAACAAGCCTTTCTCAAAATGCCCCTTAGTTCACTACATACCATCACCATTCCATATTAATACTTAAAACAATACTTTTATATCATAACTTGAACCATAAACATAATAATCGATTCAAGCTTTAAATCATTTAATCACAAATTTACACTTTGAAATCCACAATCTTCAATTATTTACTTATATCAACACCAATATCCATTTACAAGTTAATGAACAAAGAGCTATAACTCGACCTCTAACAGCAGAATGACTCGGGATAAAATGCTATGGTGCCTTTACCTATCTGCAGTAGATCGCACGTATCGATGATTACACGTTATGCCAATCCCTATTTGCAAAAAGGGAAATAAGAGGGGTGTGAGTCTCATAGACTCAATGATCATTATCGACCCCGTGAGCAAGCAAGGAAGGGAAACAACCATAAAGGTGGAATGTTTATAAATCCAAGAGTAGGCGTAGGAAACACACTCCATTAAACTGAGAGATTTTTATTTTTTATACCTTGCAAGTCTTAAAAGAAATAAATCACCAATAAAAAAATATAAAACGGTTGTATTTATGGTACTAGAAAATCTTTCAACTTTGATATCCAGTCAACAATAAATCAAATGGCAAGTGTAAAATGAAAAGTCTCAAACATAAAAATGCAAAATAACCGATCACCAATGAATATGTAAATTTCACTTGCCATTCAATAGTAAATTTCAAGTGTTAATGCCATGCATTGCATAATAAAAATCCACAAGTGAGCATCATCCTCGGGTAGGTTTAGTATAGCTCTTAGGCTTACTCTCTCAGATATCATCACCTACTCGTGGGAACTTCTCACACCATCATATATAAATCAGGGATTCAAGTCTCCCTTTTTACTTACTTGTGGGAACTACCCACGCCACTATATATAAATCGGGGCTTCAAATCTCCCTTTTTACCTACTCGTGGGAACTACCCATGCCACCATATATAAATCAGGGCTTCAGGTCCCCCTTCACCTACTCGTGGGAACTACCCACGCCACCTAATATAAATCAGGGCTTCAGGTCCCCCTTTTTTTACAATCAAATATCAATAATCAACAATTACTACTTTATGCACAAAGACCACACTTGACCTGGTGTGGTAACAGGTCCTACCCAGCATATCTCTATCACGTTCAAATGAAAATCATTGCAATTTAATGCATTTGCAAAACATAATAGTTTGTACACAATATAATCACAAACCAATGTTGTGCATATTTTATCTCAAAGCATGGTATATTTACCAAATCAGCATGCTAAATGAAGTAGATAATTTATCATCAAATTCTATGAATCAATACAAAAGGCCATTAGCCTAAACATCACACAAACTTGCAAGGTATGATTTTGAAGCGAAAGCCATTGAAAGGTTTATTTTCCTGTAATTAAAACCTTGTAGATATATACTTATGTATAGTATAAAAAAATGAATTTAAAACCCTTGATCGTAATCACAAACAACCTAGGATTTTCTACCAACTCATGCTTTTCACAATTTCGTCAACCATCAAATATAACATATATAACATATTTATCGAGATATAGTTTTTGAAATTCAGCACCCATTCACCTCACAATAGCGGGATTACTACATCGCTATTTCTACTTGTCAGTTGCGCGTTACTTCTTCCGGCACACCACTATAGTGCACTATCTTTACTTTAGCACTTCTTAGCAATAATCCAACTCAATATATTTAGTGCATCAATTCTACTTCTCTTTCTCATTCTATCATAAATCCACATTCAACTAACTCACATCTTAATACATTTTTACTAAAATTAATTATATCCTTTGCTCACGTAATTCTTTAGATTACAAACACCGACAACTTATTAATGATATTAAGTGCCTACTTCAACCTTTCTAAGCAACTTAAATTTACTTCATATCACCAAATAACCAAAGTTTAGTTAAATAAGATGGGCTAGCCCCTAAACAGTCTAATTTTACAATAAACCCATGGAGCAGAGTAAACCAATTTTACCAAATTGGGCTAGGTTGGCCCAAGTCTCCATTAGACCCACGGTTTGTTTTGGGAATATACTGTTCGGATCCTTGTATGGCAACTTCCCAACACCAATGGACAGCACCAGCTCTTTCTCCCTTACTCACAAACCGGCAGCAACTAACTCTTTCTTCTTTACTCACAAATCGGTCACCACAAAAACCCAGCTTTCTCTCTTTTTGTTTGCCAAAACTGGATCCCCTCACTACTACCTAAAGAACCCAAGCTCTCTCTTTCTCTACCAGCTCCAAATGATCAAACCTTTTCCCTCTAGAAAATACCCAAATCGAAACTAAAAAAAATATTAAACTCTTGTCTCTCTCGTCTTCTACATATATTTTCTTTTTTCTTTCTTTTTTTTTCCTATTATTCTTCTTTCTTCCTCTTTTATTTCTCTTGGCCGAATTTCCTTCTCTTTTTCTTTCCAACTGAGCCTCACCTTTCTTTCTCTCTTTTCTCTCTTCTTTCTTCCTTTCCTTCCTTGGTCGGCGATTTTCCCCTTTTTCTCTTTTTTTCTTCTTCTCTTTTCTTTTTTTATTTCTCTTTCTTTTCTCCTCGGCTTGGAAGATTTTCTTTCCTTCTTTGCCAACCGAGGGTACCAGCTCTTTCTTATTTCTCTTTCTTTCAACTCTTTTTATTCTTTCTCTCTCTCTTTCTCTTTTTCCTTTCTTTCTTTTTCCATTCTTTCTTGTCTTTTCTCCCTTTTTCGTTCTAGCCCACTCTCTCTTTTCTTTCTTCTTGTTCAAGTGGTCGACCCCCCACTTGTTGTGCACATGATTTAATGCTTTGACTTTTCTTTTTCTTTCTTTATTTTTCCTCAAAGTCCAACTCTTTCTCCCTTTTTCTCCTTATTCTTTCCAGCCATCCTTATCCACTTTTTGGCTCTTTCTTCTCTCTTCATGGCTTCGTGAGGTCGGCCCCCTACATGTTTTCACATACTTTAAAGCTAACAATATATTTTAGTTCTTTCATGTGCACATGGGCCGCTACCCACTTATTTCTTACATGTCTCATTTCTTTATTCTTTCTCATTATTCATCTTATCTCCCTTTATTCTTTCTTTTATTTTATTATTTTTTTATTCATTCATTCATTATTTATTTATTTATTTATTTTATTTAACTTCAATTAACCAATCGTGCACATAATTATTTCGTACCAATTAGCCCTTTGTCTTACCGATACGATTACATTGACTACTATACGAGGATACGGGGCATTACATTTTCTCTCCCATTTGTTCAATGGTGAGAACTATGCAATCTGGTCAGTGAAGATGAAGGCGTACCTCAAGGCATTGAGTATCTGGGAGGTTGTGGAGACTAGAGAGAAGCCGACTCAAAGGCATGTCAATCCCACCTTAGCTCAGATTTGACAATTTGAAGTAGACAAAGCCAAGAGGTATAAAGCTTTATCATCTTTACATTCTACTGTGTCTGATGAAATCTTCACTAGGATTATGCATTTAGACAATCCTAAGGATGTATGGGAACACTTAAGAGATGAATTTTTTGGCAGTGATAGGACTAGGCAGATTCAAACATTGAATCTGTTTAGACAATTTGAAATGCTAACAATGGAGGAGGATGAATCGATTAGGGAGTTTTTTGGTAAAATGTTGACATTTGTGAATCAGTTAAGATTATTAGGCAAAGTTATAACTGAGGACAGGTTAGTTCAAAAGATGATTGTCAGTCTTCCAAAGAAGTATGAATCCAAAATTTCCTCATTAATTGATTCTAAGGATATGGAGAAGATTACTTTGAAAGAGTTTGTGAACGCCTTAGAAGCTCTTGAACAAAGAAAAGCATTCAAGTAGAAAAATGTTCTCAATAGTGCCTTGGTTGCCAAAACAAAAGTTTGAAGATTAGAGGTAATAGCTTGAAAAAGATGAATTTGAGAAGAAAGAAAAAAGGAAGAAAACAGTGGAAGAGAAGACTGGAGAACAGAAGACTAAGTATCCACCATGTTCTCATTATAAGAAGACTACTCATTCACCTAAGTTTTGCTAGTACAGGCCTATGTAAAATGTAGGTCCTATAATCAGCTTGGCCACGTGGAAAGAGTATGTAAAAACAAAGAGACTCGTGGGCATGAAAAAGCTGCAGTTGCTGAGAACAATGAAAGCTCAGATGAAGTACTATTCATGGTTCAGGAAGTAGGGAGATCAGCAAAGAAAAATGTGTGGCTAATAGACAGTGCTTGCTCTAACCATCTGATAGAAGATATAAAACAATTAACAACTATCAACAGAAGCTACAGATCTAGAGTTGAGATTGGTGATGGTTCATTCATGAAGATCTTAGGCATAGGAATAATTGTTATGGAGACTCAAGATGGCAACAGGTATATTCCTGATGTTTATTTTGTTTCTGATGCAAGTCAGAATCTATTGAGTGTAGGGCAGCTGACTGAAAATCACTATGCACTCTTGTTCAAAGATAAATTCTGCACTATCTTTGATCCTAAGGGTAAGGAAATGTTAATAGTGGAGATGAGAAATAAATGTTATCCCATTAACTGGAAACTTACAGATCAAAGGGCCTTCCTCAGTGTAGTGCCTGACTCTAAGCTGTGGCACAAAAGGTTAGGGCACATCAACTACAAATCCCTACAAGACATGGCAACTAAAAAGCTGGTTGAAGGCCTGCCTGAAATTACAAGACTTGATATGGTTTGTAGAATCTGTCAATATGGTAAGCAGTGCAGATTGCCTTTTCCAAATGAGAGAAAAGCAACTAGGAAGCTTCAACTGGTTCATACAGACATTGGAGGTCCTATCAAGACTAGTTCACTTGGGGGCAGTAAGTATTATCTTCTGTTCATTGATGATTGGACTAGGTTTTGCTGAATTTATTTCCTTAAAATCAAATCAGAAGGCCTTTAGCAACTTTGTGAGGTTCAGAAACATTGTTGAGAATCAAGCTAAGTCAACCATTAAAACTCTATGAAGTGATAATGGTACAGAATTTACCTCAGCTAAATTTGAAGGTTTTCTGTCCAAGCTAGAGGTTATGCACCAATTGATAGTTACATATTCTCCTCAGCAGAATGAAATTGCTAAAAGGAAAAATAGAACTCTCATGGAAATGGGCAGATGTCTACTGTTTCAGAAGAATTTGCCTAAGATGTTTTGGGCAGAAGCTATTAACACAGCTAATTACATTCTGAACAGAAGTCAGACTAGAACTTTGCATCAGAAGACCCCTTTTGAATGTTGGTTTGACAAAAAGCCCTCAGTATCACACTTGAAGGTATTTGGTTCTATTTGCTATGCTAAAGTGCCAGATGAGAGAAGATCCAAGCTAGATGAGAAGAGTGTTGTTACTATTCTGATTGGGTACGGTGATGTCATCAAAGGATATAAATTGTACAATGTGGTGAGTAAAAAGGTGATGTTCAGTAGAGATATAAAGTGTGATGAAAATTCAACTTGGAATTGGGACAAAGCTATAATTGAAGGTCTTGGTAACTTGAATCTGTCTACTGGTCTAGTGCAAAGTGTGTCTGATGATAAGGAAGATATTGAGGATGAGTCTTTAGCTGTTAGAGGAACCAGAATCCTTCAGGACATATACAGCAGATGCAATGTAGTAATTGTAAATCCTATTAGCTATAAAGAGGCAACTGCAGATGCAAACTAGAATGAAGCAATGGATGCTGAGTTGAACATGATCGAGAAGAATGGAACTTGGTGTCTAGTTAATAGACCAAGTGATTATCCAGTTATTGGAGTTAAGTGGATTTACAGAACCAAACTCAATCCTGATGTTTTTGTAAACAAATTTAAAGCCAGATTTGTGGTAAAGGGTTATGCACAGACTTATGGAACAGACTACTTTGAAACTTTTGCTCTTGTGGCTCGCCATGACACTATAAGATTGCTAGCTGCTCTAACTGTAAAAGAAGGATGGAAGATCAATCACCTGTATGTGAAATATGCTTTTCTTAATGGAATGTTATATAAAGATATTTATATAGAGCAACCTGAAGGCTATGTGACGCAAGGAGCTGAAGGAAAGGTTTGTAAGCTTATTAAAGCTTTATATGGTTTAAAACAAGCACCTAAAGTCTAGTATAAAAGGTTGGATAACTATCTTAGAGCTCAAGGCTTAATTAGAAGCATGACAGAACCTACTCTTTATGTGAAGAAATCTGATGACTTAGTGATGTATATAGTAGCTATTTATGCGGATGATCTTTTGTTAACAGGGCCTGATGCAGTATACCTAGAGAAATTCAAAGCTTAAATTATGACTGAATTTGAAATGACTGATCTAAGGCTCATGAGATACTTCCTTGGTATGGAAATTATTCAAACTGATGCGTTGATCATGATTCACTAGGCTAAGTATGCCAGAGATTTGTTAAGGAAGTTTAAGATGGAATCTTGTAAACCAGTTTATACACCATTAGCTGTAGGGGATAAACTGATTAAGAATGATGGAGCAGATGAGGCTAATGATCTAGTCTATAGAAGTATAATAGGGTCACTACTGTATCTAGCAGCTACAAGGCCTGACATTATGTTTTCAACTAGCTTGCTGTCGAGGTTCATGCAGTCACCATCTGAAACACACTTCAAAGTAGCTAAGAGGGTGTTGAGATATGTCAAAGGTACGGTGAACTATGGAATTAAGTATAGTAAGTTTGACAATGGTGAACTTCAAGGATATATAGACAATGACTGGGCAGGGTCACTTAATGATTCAAAGAGCACTAGGGGATTTTGTTTTTCATTTGGTAGTTGTATGTTTTCTTGGAATTCAAAAAAGCAGGAATTGGTGGCTTAATCCTTAGCTGAGGCTGAGTACATTGCTATTTCAGCTGCTGCAAATCATATCCAGTGGCTTAGGAATATATTAGTTGACTTGAGATTTCCTCAGACTAAGGGCACAGTGCTTAAGGTTAACAACAATCAACCATAGGTATTGCAAAGAACCCTGTTCAACATGGTCGAACCAAGCACATAAAGGTTAAATATCATGCTCTTAGAGAGGCAGTAAAAGACAATGAAATTAATATTCATTACTGTCCAACTAATCAACAATTTGCTAATATTCTGACTAAAGGTTTGTGCAAAGACAGATTTGAATTCTTGAGGTCTTGTTTGGGTGTTTACCAAATTTGTGATCAAAGGGGTCTGTTGGAAAATGATCACAATTCTGGAAATTCAAGGAGCAGACTTGGCGGGAAGAGTCAAAGGCTGAAGAAAGAAGAGGAAGAAGAGGGATGAGTAGTACGATGTCTTTTTCTCACTTTAGCAGTAAATATGCCAAGCCTTGTGTCATTTCATTTATGTTTACTTTCTGTTTATGTAATACGACTTTAGCATATGTTGTTTCTTGTTTTACTGTGTTAAACACAGCTTGTGAGTGTCATTTTTCATGTCTGCTGGTTGTTAAACTAGGTGTTTTCTCTCCTGTTTGTAGCCGTTGCCTGGCACTGAAACCAATACATGGATTTCAGTGACAACCAACCAATTTTATTCTTTTTCTTTGAGATTCTATACGGTTGTTAATTTGTTGGTCATTTCTAGTTAATTACTCAATATATAAAGGTGAAAATGAATAGATGAATGTGAGAGTTCCTCTGTTTTTTAGCTCACTAATTGTTTTTTCAGATCCTTCATTCTCTACTCTTCCTACCTTTATTTGTTTACTGCTAAAACCTATTAAATCGCAACACGTGTTGGGCTCTATCTTTGTCTAAACAATTTACAATATCCTCGACATACGATTATTTAAGAGAGCTAAAAAGTCTAAACTTAAATGATGGTTCAAATCAATGGCTTTAGCTTGGAAATGGAAGAGATCAGAAAGGATCTGCATGTTCTAGCTGCAATGTTTGCACAATTGCATTCTTACAAACAATGAAAGATATCGTATACATCTTTTTATTAACTCAACATGCATACACTGCCAAATAGAAGATGAGACCATTCTCCACGTGCTTAGCAATCCCCTTGCTAAAGCAGTTTGGTTAAGACTTATACCATCAAATGTAGATAATTTCTTTTATGATCTTTCCACGTTGGACTGACTATCTTTTAATTTAAGTAGACATAACAAAACAAATACTAGTGCATCATGGGCTACCATTTTTGGGGTGACATGTTAGTTCCTTTAAAAATGAAGGAATTCCCATATATTTGAAAACAAAATCATATCTAATGAAGGGTGTTTGGCATTAATTTGCAGCTTGGCTGTTGCGATACATAATGATGATTCAATGTACTTCGGAAACGAGAGAACTACACTCAATGAGCAGAAAAAAGTATTAATAGGTTGGATTGGTTTTCCTTTAGGTTAGACTGTTTTAAACTTTGATGGAGCATATCGAAAATCCTCTAATCAAGCAGTGGCCAATGGTGTGTTAAGGCATCCAACTAGCTAGGGGAAAGGTGCATATGCAATGAGGCTTAGAAAATGTACTGCTTATTGAGTAAAACTTTAGGGAATATTTCGAGGACTAAAGTATGCTTGGGAGTTAGGCTTTTGATAGGTAGATCTTCAAGTAGATAGCAAATTAGTTGTACAAGCTATTACATCCCAATTAAGTCATCCATGCTCCAACTTAGACCTAATTCAAGCCATCCACAGTCTTCTCCAATAGTAATGGAGCATCTAGGTTTGTCATATCTATAGGGAAGGAAATAGAGTTGCTGACTTCATGGCCAACGAAGGTTTCTCTATTGATGAGAACTTTTTAGTTTATAATAGTCCACCTGATAATGCTAGGAAGCTATTGATTAAAAATGTAGTTAGTGTTTGTTTCCCTCATTGGATTAGACAATACAAATTTTTCATTCCTTCAAAAAGAATATATAAAATTTCAATAAAATATAATCAAAATATTAAAATTTTTCCAAATGAAAAAGAAAGGTTGAATACTCAAATAAGCCCCTAAACTATCTCCAAAAGGTCAATCAAGCCTTTATCCTTTTGTTGCATTCAAATAAGTCCTTAAACTTTAATTTTGGGTCAAATAAGCTCATTTAACTAAGCATCGACTAACTTCTATTAGTTAGTTAGTCAATGGTACAAGTGGCACTTTTTATGTCTCTTCATCTACCACGTGGTAGGTTGATATGTCATTTTGATAACGCCACTACCACATGGCATATGACTTGGCATAAAATTGCAAATTAGGATTTGTGTTTTTCTTATTTTACCTGTCCACATGTTTAAAAATTATTGGTTAATGATTTGCAAAAAAATTAAAAAAAAAAACTAATTGCTTTATATGAATCCTTATTACTGTTGTTTATAACATTCAATAAGGTTTTTTAACCCCAAAAAAAGAAGGCAATTAGGTACTTCATCTCCTCCCTCTCAATCCCTTTCCAATTTCAAGTACTTCGCCCTTTTTTTTTTTTCAAATTTCAATTTTGCTTACTTAATTTTCATCCTAATTTTTCTTTTCCTTTTTTCAATAAATTCTTGAATTTCCAATTCTTCCCATCAACATAGCCATTTCTATATCACCGTTGAACAGACTCCACTTCAAGACAAAACAAAGCTGCAGAAAAAAAAGGAAAATCAAAATCACACAAGATGTAGCAAACTAGAGCAGCAACAAAGAAACAATAAAAACCCAAAAAACAAATAAAAGGAGCTACACTGGAAACCCCAAAAAATGACCAAAAAAATATATCATCAAGAAAAGCAACAAAGCATTAAAATCCCTAAGGGAAACAATTTTTCTTAACAAATTTTATTCTCACTGCAATTTAACATAACCCGGAAATTAATGGGAGCCTTTTAATAAGCATAAAGTGGTTCTCAACAAATCCACCAATGACCATCCCACTAAGAATATGGGACTTGACGTACAATTAATTTCTCAATCTCAGCAAAACAACATTACTCCTAATTCTTTAGAGACCTTTTTTTAACAAATTAACTAAAGATCCTAATCAGCCCATTAAATCTCCATGACATCTCATATATAGAACAATGCCTTTAATTCTTGCAAAATATAAAAAAGGAACTTACTTCTTCTCCATGAACTGGTGTTGCAACTTACTTCTTCCAATAGAATTTTGTTTCTTTGGATAGTCACAGATGATTTAGTATGTGCCAAACATGATTTTTGAAAAGTTTTTTAAAAAATAGTATTTTTTAAAGAACAAAAATTAAAAAAAAAAAGAACTTAAAGAACAGCTCCAAGGAGGGGTTTTCTCTTCTTTTCTTTCAGAAAATACCATTCTTTCAATCAATCTCTCTTTCCTCTCCGTCCCTTTGCGAATTTTCATTCTCCAAAGCAAATCGTAATCTCTCTCTTCTCTACCTCTCTCTACAAAGATTATTTGAAAAAAAAAAACAAAAGGCCCAACAACATAATAGCAAAATTTAGAATTTTTTGTTCTTACAAAGATTAAGAGAAAAGAAAACTCAAAATTCAAAGCTGCATTCAGATGCTATTTAAAGGTTTTCTCTTCTTCACCAAAAAAGATTTTAATGTCAAATACACTGTTTTTTCTTTCTCTTCTTTTTTGGGAATTGAAACATTATGATCCAATTGCTTGCTAAATAAATAAAAATCTAATAGTATTACTACTATATAAGTTTGAGAGTTTTTCCATTTCTTTATTGATTTTTTTAATTTGAACATTTGAAATCGTATATAAACTTGAAGCAAACTTGTTCCGCTATGATTTATTAAGTGATTGAAGATGGCATGAATATCTTTTATGATAATTTTAACTAAAATTAGAGCTTATATAATTTATTTTATTCAACCGCTTATCAAATAGTTTTAGTTTAATTTTAAAAGCTATTATTTTTTTTAAGAGCTCCATAATAGCTTTTAAACTAAAAAAAACTAGACCAAATAGGCTCTTAGTAAGTTTTGGTTTAAACCCTTAGATGATTTAATTTGTTTAAACTCAAAACTTTGTTCTAGATTAGGAGAGAAAGTAATTAGTTTTTTCTTTTAATTTTTTTTTTCAAATCCTTAATCATTATTTTTTGGACACATGGATGGGTAAAAAAAAAATCTGAATTAGCAATTTTATGCTATGTCATCTACCATGTGGCATAAAAAGTGCCACATATAAAGTTAGAGAGGTTTATTTGAGTCAAAATAAAAGTTCAATACTTATTTGAACACAATCAAAAGATAGAGATTTGATTGACTTCATAAAGATAGTTCAAAGACTTATTTGGGTATTTAGTCAAAAAGAAAAGAAAATGTTTATTTTCTTTTTATTTGAACTCACCTTCACTGCCTAATGTAGACCTGGTAATTCGTATTTTCGTGTTTTAAATGTGTCAAACACGATTAGATACGAAACATGTTAAGGTTAAACACGAACATGACACGAATAATATTTATATCTTAAATCTGAAATACATACACATATACGTTTAATAATCGTGTAACACAACACGACACGATTAACATATTTATTAAACATGTCAATGTACCACACGACACGATTAATAATATGATTTACACGTTTAACATGATTAAATAAAAATATTTATAATTAAATATAATTTTGTTATATAAATTTAAAATCAATAATTATAACAAAATTATAATTAAAATTATAGCCTTACTTAAATAATTTTAAACAATTATTTTAATAAGTCTTTTAAATTTTATAAGGATAATAATGTAATTTTAAATAATTGTTTTCTTATAATTTTTGTTATAATTATTGATTTTAAATTTAAATAAAAAAATTATAACAAAACAATTATTTATAATTACATTATTATCTTTATAAAATTTAAAAAAACTTATTAAAATAATTGTTTAAAATTATTTAAGATAGGCTAAAATAGTCTTTGATTATTAATTTTTAATAAATTGATAAACGTGTCACATAAACATGTTTAAACACGATTAATATGATTAATTAAACGTGTTTAAATGTGTTACTTGTGTTTGACATGTTAAGATAACGAAAATTTTTGTGTCTTAAACATGTCAGACACGATTAGACACGAAGCACATTAAAGTTAAACCCAAACCTATTTAATCTCATATCTTCTCTTATCATGCACAAAATTGTTAGATCTAGCCTAATGACAAAAAAGGATTGGGCAAAATGTTCTAACTTTCTGTATTTATTAAATATCAATAATTTAGAAGAGAAATTTTAAACTTGGAACTTGATATTTGTAGGTTATAACTATTGGTTGACGAGGACAGGGGATAAGATAAAAGGAAACATATATATAAACGTAAAAGGCTTCTGCCTGCATACATTCGGAATGAGGAAAATTACAAGTAGTAGGACAAAACAATAATGAATGGTTACATTGGCTGCAAGTGATACGTCCCCAATAAATAAAGCCATGATTGGAATCCCACTTATCTGCCATTTCCCTTTTATTCTAACGTTTCCCCAGCTGTACACAACCAATATCAAAGCCTCTTTGATAGATATTATCAAAGTTCCAACATCTAGTATCCCACCATGCCAAATTAGCTCGATTGGGATGGTCGTTCCTCGCTGGTTTGATAATGTGTGATTTTGACTTGCGACTTTTTATCGAGGTTAACTTGGGACTGGGGCACTTTGTCTCTACCTTAGGATTTCTGTCAAAATAAATAATAAAAAATAAAGTCAAACTTTTGTTGTTTTCAATTTTGCTTTTGCCATAATCCAAATTAATACTTCCAATAGTATAAAACCCACCAATGTCGTTAGTTCCCATCCTGTTGGTTGCTTGAAAATGAGCCTAATCAAGTGCTGTCATGATCTAATTCTAATGATACACAAATTAAGAGACAAGAGTCACATTCAAAACTTGTTGGTATCCATCAAAATGAGTCCCTGGGCTTTGGCTGTTGATGTCTAATGGTTTTGCATCCATAAAAATCTTTTCCAAGCAAGGACTTTGAAAAAATTGAGAATAGGGAAACTGGTTTTGGTCCCTCTCGTTTAAAACTGTTCTGTTTATCCAAGTGGAGAAAATCTAGTGTTCACTTTGTGATTTGACTTCGATGGAGATAAGCTCATTTCACTTTGTAGGTTGCTGATTAAACAAGCAATTGACTCGGTGTCTTATTTGCAGATAAGCATGTCATGTTTTTATGGGTAAAAGTTTCCCACTACTTGATTACGATTTCCACCTAAGCCAATTTAGTAATTAATCCATTCACCCACTTTAGTATTGATTCTTCCTTTTTTGAAGATTATTTATTCCTATTTGGTCACAACACGGGTATAGCTAGCTATACCATTCATTGGTGCTGCCCTCAAATATCATCCAAGTCAAACTCTTAACTCCTTTTCGACTCCAAAGTATTTAAGCCCACTAATGCACTAGTTGTTAGTTTTGTACTAATCTTATCAGAACTTAATTTGAGCATAAACTTTTTCAAAGGATAAAGTTGGTAACTGTCTCTTGCCACCCATTAATCAGTGCGTTGAGCATAAGTGAACCCATTTACTTTGATGGGACATATGTTTAGATCATCAAAATGCAAATATTCTAACATAAATTGAGACACTAAAGATCTTGTAATTCCTTCATCAGCTTGCATATTTGGTTATCTCTAACTATTGAGTCAAAAGTTCATGTGTATTTATAATTTAAATTAAATTTAGAATCTATAAAATAATTGAATTGTGGGCAATTCGATTGAAAGCTTGAATTCTTCATATATTGTTTAGAATAATAGAAATTTTAAATCAATTATAAAATATTTAAATCAATAATTATTTTAAATAAAAAAAAATCTTGGGCACTCTCCATAACCTCGCTAATTATAGCCAATATCAATTAAGATGATTGAAATATATATTTGTGAGTGTAGGAATGCACGTATCTTATTATTTAAATCAATTTCTTTTTCTTTTAATTAGTTAATTGTCAAACTATTAAGCATTAGTTTGCAAAAACAAAAAAACTTGAAATGTATTGAGTGAACTATTAATTTTGACAACCAAGAATTTTTAACAGAAAATATTTTGTGATCGAGTAGCAAAATTTATTAACAACCGGGATTTTTATCACAAAATTTATTTAGTTTGACATTAAGTTGGCAATCAAACACAGCTCCAAATGTGTTCTTAGTTGAGACATCCCTTATTATAAACCACACAAAGAGCAACCTCATGGGAATCAAGACAAACACATCAACTATTAGTTTTGTAGCTTTGATAGGATGAGGTCCTAATAATCAAGCTATCAAATTACCAAGCAATTAATAAAAAAAAAAGTATAAAGGAGGGCAGAAATCATGGTAGAGGTAGCCACCCGACGAGAGGAGAAGATTCTAAAAGGCAGCATTCTAAAAAATAGCCAAACACCTGTTGCATCCACTTCAGTTCCCACATTCATTGCATCAGATTCGGAATATGACTTCTTAACCAATCAAAACAACAACATGGCAAAAAGATTTTGGATTATATTAAGGAGGGAGAGGAATCTCTTTATTCTTGGGGCCCAAACCAAAAACCTATCTTCTCGGGATCCAATACCATCCCTCATTTTAATAACAATATCTTCTCATTCCACGTTGTTGTAGTGCTTCTTTTATTATTACGTTCGTTCATATCTCCTAATTAATTTTTTTCTGCTGGTCCTTCAATTATTGTTGTCAATATCAATCAAATTTTTCATTCTTCATTTGCCATTTGATACTAAGTACAAAGCGGTTGCATTATGTTGGAAAGAAGCAACATTTTTAACTTACTGTTTTTACAACATATAGTTTTTGTATGCATATAATTTTGAGTTACTCAAATAAATGAGATAATTTCTGGAAATCACATGCAAAGGTTGGGAGTGATGCGTGGTTATATGTATGCTTATCTTTGCACCGACATATTCTCGTTTCATTTACAAAAAGTAATTGAAACAAGTAGGATCACATGGAGGAGACATTGCCCTGAGCAGGTTTGTTAGAATTTAAGGAAGGGAACAGACAAGAATCTTAAATCCTGATTGCATTGTTCTTAGGGGATCCGTTTGTGTTTAGGGAAAAAATAAATAAATTAGGGGAAAAGAGAATCTATTTGTTGGATAAGTTATATAGTAACAAGAAAAATAAATAAATTATCAATGACCTCAGATGTACAACTGGCAAGAGAATTTACTGTTTCTGAACATTTATCTACCCCAAATTTGAGCCGGTTTGAAAATAAATGAGTTCTTAACTCAAAACATTTTAAACTTGGAACTTGAAAATGGCCTAATGGAAAATTTTTAATATGTTTCAAGTGGTTGTTAGACAAGTTAATTGACAAAAATAGGTGTTGAATTTTTATTGCTAAATCTGTTGTGTATTGAATTTGTACTGTAATAAAAACTCTTTGATATGTTACTAAAAGTTAAATATTAACTATATTTTTTATAATTTTTAAATAAATATTAGATATATGATTATCTTCAAGTCGAGCTACCCATCAGGTCCTTAAGCCCGGTTCGAATTGGGTCGAGTCTTGGGTATGATACCTTACAAATTATTCATTTTAGTGGTTTTCATACTTAGTAATCAAATACGTTACAAATTAAAACAAATTTTTAAAAAATTTTCAAAAACTTTATCAAACAACACCCCAAAAAGATAATAAATACAATAGACATCTTTGTCAATAGCAATTCAATATCATGACCGCTATGCACAAGTTGAAATGATTGTTCCATTTCGGGGTGAGCAGCGATAAGTGGTAACCGACCAATCGACTGATGCTGACATGTTTCGTTGACAACGGCTGGATTGATCAGCATTGGTTAGTTGATCTATTTATTTCTACAAATTTTAGCGAAAGATCAACTTGATCATCTGTACGGAAACTTACCTACCAACACTGAATGAAAAATCAATTCTTTTGGCTTTATTTTATTATATATATATAGGGAAAATTACATATTTATTCTCATTAACTCCCCCCCCCCCCCTAACTCCCTAAGTCATTACCTACTTACCCTTGTGAAACCCTAAGCTGAAGCTCCCCCATTTGGCCATTTTCTCTTTCTACTATTGTCATCGAGCTCATCTGTCGTGCCACTCCGCTTGGAGTTTCCAAGCTTTTTTTGTGTTGTTTGAAGTTACCGTCTCTTATCTATCAAGCTTAAAGAAGAATTAGTTTATGATATGGGCCACACACGAAAGATAGTCGTTTGCACACGGTTCATATAGACAGACATGTATAGAACAATTCGTATGAAGAAAATCCAATAGCTGTTAAGAAGAGTAGCAATCAAGTAAAGTATTCTAAAGCATTAATTCTCCTTTAGAGCTCATCTCCCCCTCTCTGACTTTCTCCCATTATTTAAAATTTGGTGAAGGTGAATTGTAATTTTAAAGCCCCAATCGATCATCTGACCGAGTATGGTCAATTTCTGGTATCTCACTTCCTCCCTCAGTGGTTCATGCAGGTCGATTGTTTACCCTCCATAACCAAAGCCGATCAAAATCAACCGCTGCTCGCCTAGTTACGTTGGATATTGACAAGGCCAATTTTATGTACAAGGAAGCATAAGAGATCATTACTTTATTCTAGCATTTTCTTGTTTGACATCTTTCTTTAGCAGAAACATTAATTTTGTGGTAAAAAGAAATTCTCTCTATCTACTATTTCAATTCCATATATTCGTTTTAAAGAGATAACTTAGATAAAGTTTCTTACATTAAATTTGTGAAAATTTTCATTCAAAATAATTAAATAAAACTCAAATCAATAAATTAATAGAATGCAATAAAAAAGTAATGTGTAAGAAATTAATTAAAAGTAGTATTATTATACGAAATTTAGTCAATATTTGTTGAATAGTAAAAATTATCAGAATTTTTTTAAAAAAATGCCAATTTACATAAGATACTAAAACGTGTTTTAAATTATTTCAAATTTTGTATACTTGACCTATATGTAAAAGGTCTTTTCCTATATTGGTTTAAAATTTCAAATTTAATTTTTATTTGATTATTTTTCATAAGAAACTTCACAAACTTGATCTAAGGAGTATAACCTAAGTCTTGCCTTCATTTCCAATGCTTATACAATAATAAAAATAATTTAATTAAAGCAAATTTTTGATAAAAGGGCAATACTCTAGCTATCCCGGTGGAGGGAGAGGAGCGTGGAAGAGAAATTTCAGTGAGATTTTGAACATATTTTATTCTTTTATTTAATTATTAAAATTTTTTTAAATTTATTTTTAAGACGTAATAAGCTTTTGTTTTTACTTGTTAATGATGTGATGTGTTCCGGTGCACTAATAGTGTATAACTTTTATATATTATCATAATTTTTTTACATATTTTAGTTTATCAAGTAGTGTTTGAATTTTATAAAGACAAAAAATATGCAAAGTGCAGACTGTGACATATTGGGCTAACTGACCAATTAGGCTTTGAATACTAAATGTTCTAAAAACATGAAATGTACATTGTCAACAAGGCAAGTCAGTTGGGCTAATTTGTAACGTACAAGTAACGAAATTGGGCCCATTGACCCACTGGGCTTTATACGTTTTTCAATATAAGACCATCTTATAATTTTATCAAAGATATTATTCTCATAAGTACTATTAAATATTCTCATTATTTTTCTTGTTCTATTGAACTCAAAGATAAGAGTGCAAATCAAACAAGTAAGCTCATATTACCATCATATCATCAACATCAAACCTATTTATGTTCAAGATCATTCTCAAAAATCATTTTTCTAAAAAGGATAATATGAAATCATTTTCAAAAAACAAAAGAATATATTTACATTAAACTTATTAAGTATTCAAAATCAAACATAAGCACATAATCAATCTTTAGGCTCATAGGCTCATACTTCCTTCAAGATTATGCAATTTATAACATGTACCATATTAAATCAATTTTGCATAATTAAGATTTATCAGTAAAACTTATAGGAAAATAGATAAAGAATTATGCACTTAATATTTAAGTAAGAATAGACAACCAAATTCTCAATTAAAAAAAGCAACTAACTTGAGAAACCAAGGTAAATCAACGCAATCCAAGAAAATAAGAACAAACAACCAAAATTCTCAATTAAACAAATAAATGACTTTTGGTATAAACATGATCCATTTTTCATTGTGTGTCTAGAGAGCATTCAATCTTCTAAACTTTTGTTCCTTTTTGCTCTAGCACACCTACAATAGACACTTTTCACTTGAATTTTGGTATCGACATTGCTTCGGATCCTCGAGAGTTAGTGTCATTACACAAAATTCCTTGTGGAACCCACACTTGTCTAATCCTATTTTTTAATAGGATAAGTGAATGAATTATGACCATGAAATGTGCAATGAGGACATTTAGTCATTCTAGAAAATGAGGAATTTATGAAAACCTTTTGTCTTCCATTTAGTAAATCTTTAAACTTCATTTTTACATCTAAGTTCTCTTTTTCCAAAGTATCAATTTTCTTTTTTCATGCATCAAAATCAGTTTTCAAATTTTCATTCGCTTTTTCCAATTTGATTTTTGCCTTTAGTAAAAATTCATTTTCAACAATAAGTTTTGAAATCATTTTCTTGTGTTTAAAATTCATTTTTTTCAAATTCACAAGCTAATTCTTCAAAGGTATCTTGCAATTCACCAAATGAACATGAAATGGGTTCACAAAGTAAGGGGTTTACTATAAGCTCTTCAAGAGCCATGAGGCATGATTTGAATTGGATTGAGAATTGAATTTCACTTGATTTCTTATCTCTAATTGCCTTGTCACTTGTTGAGCATTCACTTTCACAAGGCTTCTCTTCCAACTCCTCTTTCTTCTTTCTTTTCTTATACAACTCTTCTAATTTTTCCCGCAAATCTTTGGCACTTTCACACTTGAAAACTCTATTGTATTCTTTATCTCCAAGTGCACAAAGGAGAATGTGCATGACTTTAGCATTGAGTTGTACCGTTAACAATTGTTGACGCCATTAAATAGAAGAGGTTCCTCAATTGATTGCCTTTCACCAAGAATTGTTACAATAAAGTTCATGGCTATGTCTTGGAGCTAACAAGGATCATTCAAAAGCTTTTAAACCTACAAAATTTAATCCAAACATTTATGCCAATTGTTAGGAATGCTAGCTCAATAATAATGTGAAACTATCTAAGAGGGGTGAATTTGATTTCTAAAAATTCTTGTCCTTAAATTAAATTTCTAATGAAGGGAATCTAAAACTTTTTCAATGAAAACAAGTTAAAATCAATTTTCTTGAATTTGTTTTCATTCTAAAACATGCCAAAAGTAATTTGATAAACAAAATAATGAATAAACAAATTGTAAACAATTTTCAAACTTCTTAAAATAAAATGCACAAGTTTAATGAGTAAAAGGTAGAGAGAAAATATACAGAATTTATAAAGGTTCGACCTTCTCTATAGGTGCCTATCTCCTCTCCCTTAGAAAGCTAAGGAGTTTAAATCCATTATTGAAAAAATTCAATACAATGCCTTTTAAAGGTTCAAGCATAACCATGGCTTTTCAAAGATTAAGCATAATCATTGCCTTTTCAAGTTTCAAGCACAACCTTTAAACATTACCTTTTGAAGGCTAAAGTATAACCTCTATGCCTTTCAAGGATCAAGTATAGCCTCTAAATATTACCTTTTGAACAGTAAGGTATAACCTTTTTCTCTTTTACGAGATTTAAGCAAATATACCTTTATAAGGTGGGTTTTGCTAAGTAAGTATAAGGTTTGAAGTGTTTGAATGATACAAAGATGTGTACAAATGATAGGAATGAAAGTACAAAGAATTTGTAACACAAAGATAACTTAAAAGCTAAGTGGAAACACGTGAATAGCTTGCTCTAACTTGGTTTTTCTTTCTTTGTCTTTTTTTTTTTCTTCATAAGATTTGATGCTTGACTATTTTTTGTATTTTTACAATCTTCTAACCTTGTAAATGTGTTTGAGAAGTCCTTTTTATAGTTGGAGAAACTTTGGAGCCGTTGGAGATGATTTAGTAAAGAAATTAGTCGTTTTTCTTTTGAATTTCGTGTCTAACAGCTAGTTCTGGACCTCAAGCATAGATACTTTTCACTCCATAGTTTTCACTAGATATCGATACATTTGGTCAAGGTATCGTTTCACAACGTAACGATACTTATAAAATAGGTATCCATACCTTTGAGATAAGTATCCATACCTTGCATCTAGAAGCACTTTGTGTAAAATGTAACAATACCCAATACCATGGTATCAATATTTGTAGCTTAAAATATAGAAAATGTTTCTTTTTTTAACCTAATTTGATGCCAAATATTTAGACATTTCAAAAGCAAATGCAATGAAGGTTTAAAACTTATTTAAAATTCAAAACTCTTTGAAACAATTTTGAAACTTTTCACATGGAAACATTTAAACAAGTGTGTGAGAGTTTGTAACATTAATAAATTAAGTTCAAAAACTGATTCAACCAACTTCAAAAATCATTTAAACAAGTTCATTCAAGCAATTTTGATCATTTTTGTCATTTCAAAACTATAATCATTTTAAAGCTAATAAAGCTAACAATTTGTTAATATCTAATCTTTCATACTCAACACATTTCATTCACAACAATTAGACAATAATTTCAAAAGCTTATTCCCATTCATATTTTAAAATGGTCAAGAACAAACATACTCAAAACATTGCATTCAAATACTTTATGCATTTTTATCAAAACAATTTAAATGCAAGTCCATTCACCAATTTGATACCACCTCCTAAACTAACAACACTTGGCCAAGCTTCTTTAGCTATTAGACCTTGGAGCTTTAATGGGACTTAAAACAATCAAATTACAAAATCAACGCAACACAAATTTCTTAACTTAATCAACTACCCTCACATTCCTTAACTAACTTCTCCCAAACCAATTTCTTACCTAAATTCTCCTTCAAATTAATAATTCATCACATAATTCACTTGTCTTTCCAATTTATACTTACCTTGATGAGCTTTACTCCAAAAATTCAATTGGGGAAAAACTTAACATGTTGGAAAAGTGAAATTCCTTTAGAGAGAAAATTCAAATTGAAAAATCTAAGCATTGCAAGGCTTGAAGGCTTAGACTCTTACCTTAGTTGAGTTTGGAGTTAGAATCGAAGTTAAATTAATGAGATTTGTAGCGTGGAAGTTAAGAGAAGGAAGGGGGAAGGAAAACCTTGGGAGAGAAAGTGAAATGGTCGACCTACCCTTTTTTTCTATTTTCCTTTATATTTATTGGAATTCACGCCACAAGTATTCATAATTATTATGCAAGTATTGACACTTACTACACAGAATGCTTTTCCAAGGCATCATAACCATTAAGTATTAATACGTCTCTTTTTAAGGTATCGGTACCTTTTTCACAAAATGCTTGCCAAGGTATTGTAACCACTAAGTATTGATTCCTTTCCCTTGGGTATTGATACTTTTGCAATAAAACAAATTTTTCTTGCCAAGAACTCATCCTTTTTAAATCATCTTTCTCTTATTATTTCCAAATAAAGTTAAAAACCTTTGAATTATGAGTTTACAAGGAAACTCTTTGAAACATTAACATTCAAATGAGTAATATACAAGCTCATCAAGGAAGTTTACAATTTTACCTTTGTGCTAAAGTCAAGGATCTCACATTTAAGTAATTAAGGTTGATCTTTTAATCCTTGAGAACAATCCATATAGCCTTGGTTGATGTTCCTCTTGCTTTTGTCTCAAAGGGATCAATCTGCTAACCCTTACGACTAATCTTTTTAGTTGTTGTATTAAAACATTTCTTACTTTGAGCCTTCTTTTTTTAAAAACCATTTTTCCCATTTTAATGTGATCTCAAATACTTAAAAAAAATACATGATTGAATTTCATTAAATATTTTAAGGTTATTGAATGTTTCTTAAGCTTACAGTGAATCAGGACTTTAGAATAAACTTATTGTATAAATTTTGAGCATTTTCTTTTGTCTTCTCAAATAAGAATGAATTTAAAGCTAACAAATATAAATACAGTAAATAAAATCCTAAACATATAGCAATCTTACATACCCTTTGCATGTTTGAGACTACCATTAATACTTTAGAATCTATATGCCTAACATCATCCATCCAAATTTCAAGTAACCAATTCCATAGGTCTTGTATTCCACCTCCACTTTTGCCTAAGCAAATGAAAACATTTGATTATTTCTATCCCTCCCTATAGCCACCATTATGTCTCTATTACAAATACATTTAAAGCAGTCATCCACTCTTAGAATAGGCTTACACCCTTCAATCCACCCTTTTATACAAGCTTTAAAACATACATATAACCTCAAAGACACTATTCTTCCTTTCATCATTCTCTCTATCCACTTGAATTTAACTCTATTCATCATCCCACAACCTAGCATAATCCCTTATGCAACTTTATCTTCTCACGGCTCACAATCTTTCTTTTCTTCTAACACGTGCTCATTGTGACATATGCTCCTAACTTTTCTCTACATAACTCTTTTAAAACTCTAATCTTCAAACTTGGCTGCAATAATATATCATCCCTGAAATGTTCATAAATGTATGCAGACAACAACTTATTCTTGTTTTTTCTTATACACTTTTGCTCATGGTAATATGTTTAATACCTACCCTACACAAACAACCCCATGAAGAATTGCCCCTACAACTTACCCTAACTTTGTGTGGTTCATTTTTCATGAACCTTAGTTACACACATTTTGCAAATGCCTTATTTCTTAAATATCTTTATAAATTGCTTAGTTAGAGGAAATTGTGAGAAATGGACCTCCTAATAAAGTGATTTCAGAAATAACCACCCATATAAAGTTATCTGTTTCTAACAAAAAAAAGCATGAGTAGATCAAAATGCCCTTAAAACATCATTTCAAATTAGTGTCCCGATATCTTTCTCCCGCTAGAGAGAAAATAGAAATAAATAATAAATGCTCAGCTGTTTGAGCTCGCTTATCTTTCTCTCTCAACTCTTTGAACTGTCTCAACTCTGTCAACTCTCTATTGAGCACCATCGTCATCGAGTTGTGGTCTATCTCTCGGCATCTGGCCATATTGTCGTAGATTAACAAACCCTATAGCAAAGATGACATCAAGGTATGTTATTGGGTTATTGCTGCAACACTTAAATTTTTGAAACATTTGGTGTAAATTAGAACATGGATTAGAAACATTGCCCAAAATTGTTACACGCCATGCATCTATAACATGTGTTAGCATTATTTTAACGTGTCATGACATTGGTTATTTTAGGGCAGTTCGTGTTACGAGTCAATAATTACACTGATTGACGTGTCACATGCCATGGGTATATTAGGCCAGTTCATGTAAGGACATAGTAATTGTAGTCATTGGCATGTCAACATTGGCATGTTACAACATTTTACGTTATATGCATGGCGTGTATCAACATTTTACGTTATCTGCATGACATGTTACAAAATTTAACGGTATATTCATGGCGTGTTATAACATTTTATGTTATATGCATGGCGTGTTACAACATGACTGAAAAATTCTAGAACATGGCATGTCATGTAATGTGTTAAATGATTGACAAATTATTATTGTTTTCAAAATTTCTGTGGGGTTTCAATTGTACGACTTGTGATAAGACACAGTGGTCAGAGGGTGGATGGCATTTACAAGGGTGGTGAGTCACGAATGCGAGGGGTTAGGAGTGATTTGTCGTTTGTGGGATTGATGAAGCTGGTTGAAGATGTTATTAGGGTAAACTCAGAAATTGACAAGATTGAGTTACATGCATTGATCAGTACACCCGGAAAGCTATCGCGGCCAATTATCAAGGACGATGAGGATGTTGCATTGATTCTGCTCAAACAGAGAAATTTTCCGGCTGTGTATGTCAGCATTAAGGAACGCCAAATAAATGTTATGTCACATGAAGAAGCTGAACAACATGGTAATCAGCTTAATCAAAATGAGATATACAATGCTTCACATATACCACAACAATCACGGGCCCGATGGGAGTTTCGGATCGTCCCATCGGGCTCGTGACAACAACATTCAGTCTGTAACCCACAACAATGGCAATTGACATATGCACAAGAGTTTATGCAACCCGGTAGACTCACGACATTCACAGAACAGTTGGCTATACAATTTCGATCAAGATGTGCATCGAACCAATTAGTTACTTGTGTCTAACAAATACAACGATCGGGTGAAACTGTACAAAGTGTAATGGCATTTTCAAATGAGAATGCGACACTTGAGGACAACACTGCGATGTTGGAGGGTGACACTAAAACGATCGAGGATAATACTGCATCTGATGAGAGAAATGAGAATTTGTTCCCTGCCAGTGAAGATAGATTTAATGACAATTTAGATAATGGCCTTGATGAATGGCATGATTAGAGTTCAGATGAGGACTAGCTTTATGACAGTGACATTCTAATTTGTAATAATGTTGAAGGCAAAACGGAACTTGTTGGAGGTGTTGATGTAGGAAATGTTTAGTGTGATGACCCCATAGACAATAGCCCCATCGCTGATGAGAATGGGATTCGTTCCCCTGGTATATTGCTCCATGACAGTTATCTAGAAAGAGAAAATGCAGGGATATCTCGTACATGGGTAATTTCGGGTGCAGAAAGGCTCTCCTTATAAATAATTACAACTGAGGAGTTGACATGTGCCAATGATCGCTTATACAAAGGAAGAATATTTTCCTTGAAAATCGAGTTGAAACGAGCTTTGAGCACGTTAGCTCTAAAAGAGCAATTTGGGATAAGAATAAAATAGTCATGTAAAGCTCGTTATGAGGTTGGTTGCAAGGACAAGGCATGCAAGTTCAGTGTGCGTGCAACGAAGTTACCTAAAGGAGGAAAATATTGGCAAGTTCGAACATTCCACAAAGTACACATGTGTACTATCGATGGTTTGCAAAGGCGATTTGCAACCGCGAGTGCGAAGATAATTGGTGAACTTATGTCACACAAGCTTCAGACTAATAGAGAAGCATTGAGACCTAGGGACATAATTGGTGAGATGAGGGTTTAGTGGGGATTGAAATGCCTATATGGTAAAGCCTGGCACGCAAAAAAGTATGCGGAGAGGCTTGTTTTCGATCCCTCAAAGGAGTCATTTCAACTACTACCCTCGTATTTTTATATGTTGGAACAAGAAAATCCCAGCATAATCACTACAGTGGCTACTGATGAGGTAGAAAGATTCAAATATTGTTTCTGGGCATATGAGGCTTGTATTCGGGGGTTTAGGGATGTAATGCGTCCTACGGTTGCAATTGATGCGACACATCTGAAAGGCAAGTTCAAGGGTGTTCTGTTTGTCGCTGTATGCAAAGATGCGAATGAGTGCGTATATCAAATTACGTTTGGCATCGGCCATGTTAAGGACAAAGACTCGTGGATATGGTTTCTTAACAAGCTGTGTGATACGGTTGGTTGTCTTGAAAACACTGTGTTCATTTCTGATCAGCATCTCAGCATTAAGAAAGCAATCCAAAATGCATACCCAAAAGTGCACCACGGTTTATGCGAGTACCACTTGAAGAAAAATTTTAAAAACAAGTTCAAGCACGATCACGTTTCTATGATTTTCACCCTTGCTTGAGATTGCTATAAGGTTTTCGATTTCAATAGACATATGAACCAGCTCAAGCAGATTCACGCGGAAGCCCACACTGACCTTATGAGAATAGGCCTTGAGAGATGGGCACTTGCCTATTCACCAGCAAGGTGATACCAAATGATAACATCCAACATTGCAAAATATGTTAACTCATGCTTGAAGCATACAAGGCAAATGCCAATCATTGCTTTGATTGAGTTCATCAAAGACATGTTCTAGTGTTGGTTCCATGACTGGTATGAAGAGGCTGTCAAGGTGACCACACCCCTCAACCCTTGGGTTGTTGGGCAGTTGAGCAAACGCTTCAATGATGCACATTGCTTTGTGGTTAAACCTATCAATCGAGTGGAGTTCAAAGTTAAAGACAGGAAGATGGATTGACTTGTAAACTTATCCACGAAGATGTGTTCATATTGTGAGTTCCAAACAGATTTACTGCCACGCAGCCATGCCATTGTAGCAATAAGGTCAGAATATCTTTATTTCTTATTTGAACCCTAATTGACATAATATTTGCATTATGCTTGAACATTGAGTTCATTGTATTTTTCAATAAATGCAAATGTGAAGCCATTGAATTCTACATTGACTACTACAAGACAACCGTTTTGGTGGAGGCTTATGCGGGATCCATTCGCCCGGTAGGGCATCCTAGTGAGTGGGACATCCCCCTCATGTGAAACAAATTGTCATCTTGCCACCACCTTAGCGAGGCCAAGCGGGAAGACTTAAGAGGAAAAGGAGTCCATCGGCCAGTGAAGGCAGTTGAGCATGGAGATGTTTGCAATATAAGAGGTACAGCCATAACAGACAGAATTGCCCATCACCATTTGCAGTTCCATCCACAAATCCAGCACCATCTCCAAGTCAATCAGTGCCTCCACGAGTGCGCCGACCGAAAGCATGTTCAAGTTGTAGACAAACCGGTCACACACGCAACAACTGTCCAATACGAAGGACAATGTCTGAAAATGTAGGGTGTTTTGTGGATAAAGACAGCTTGTCATCTAACTAAATGTGTAACCCATGTGCAATACCTTTGTCACAATTTTCTCTTGCAGTATCTTACATTCATTCATATTTGGATTTTGTGTTTCTTAGTTTTCTCTTGTAGATGAGTCTTTATTTTTTTTATTAATTTTGTAGATATATTATTTGATTATTCATTTCATTTTGTCTGTAGTTTTGAACACTGAATAGACTTGCGAAGTCCCTATACTGTTACCCCCTTTCTCACATTTTATTATGACTTGTATTAAACAATTAATGATTTAATTTAACTCCTTTCTATTTCATTTGATTTAACCTTTTATATTCTTACAATCAAATCTCTTAAGAGATATAAAATTAATTCATCTAACTTTAGTAGCTTTCTAAATCCTCATATTCAATTTGTTTTTGTAATTTTTTAATTACAACGTTTATTTTATCTTATTAATACCTTCATATAAAACTTTAAGCCAATCACTTAACAAAATAATAATAATAATATTGTACAAAAAAGTTTACTTCAAAGGATACAAGTCTAGAAAGAGAAAATTTTGGACTAATTAAAAACATATGATATGAAATTTAAGATTAAAACACATGCTTGACCAAAAAATTTAAAAAATTATGGATCATCCAATCAAATTTCATCTATGAATCATCATAATTAATTGTTATTAAATTAAAATATTTTAAAAATAAAATTAAAATATAAGGACGAAAATTCTTAAAAAATATATTATCCTAAGTTGACACGTTGAGTGCATGCAGATTTCTTTGGTGACACGTTGACTTCTTGCATTATTGTGGGGTGACACGGCACAGCCCATCTTGTGGTGACAAGCTGAGTGGAAGCAGATAGTTGATGTGACACGTTGAGTGCATACAGATTTCTATGGTGACACACTGACTTCTTACAGTATTGTGGGGTGACACGGCACACCCCATCTTGTGGTGACACGTTGAGTGGAAGCAGATAGTTGGTGTGACATGCTGAGTGCATACAAATTTCTGTGGTGACACGCTGACTTCTTGCAATATTGTGGGGTGACACGCTGAGTGGAAGCAGATAGTTAGCGTGACACATTGAGTGCATGTAGATTTCTATGGTGACACGCTGACTTCTTGCTGTATTATGGGGTGACATGGCACCCCCCAAATGTGGTGACATGCTAACTGGAACTAGATACTTGGCGTGACATGCTGACTTGTTTTAGTTTTCAGGGGTGACACGTCATGCCCCAATTATGTAACACGCCACGTGGTTGCATTATTAAATAATTTAAAGGCACTGTGTTTGAATTGAGAAAGAAAAAATAATGTATAAAATGTACAAATATTAAAATTAATAAAATTAATTGTATATTCAAAAAATGTATAGACAAGGGCCGATATGTTCAGGGTTTGCTCTCACAACTGTTGGAAAAATTTTTTTGAGAGTATTGGCGACGCATATTTACAATCATATTTGCTTAACTCTCTAATCAATTCCGATTGCAAAAGATCGTTAATGTACCCTATCATGAACATACCGCAGCTGACACTATCAATCTGTCGATGCACTTTAACTTTTGGCAAATGAATTTCCAATGGCATCGGCATCAAATCCCGTGTCTTCCACTGTGTTTTGTTGAAATAGCCAACTTGGTGGCAAATAATTGGCATAATTGTCGTAAGGGGTGTCATTTAAGCTGCTTGCACTCTGTTATCCTTAGCATCCGAAGTTCTTACGGAGTCCACCACTTTGATAGTCCACCTCACCAAGTCGATCTTCACTACCACTCAATGCCCACCCACATTGCAAGGTGCGAGGATGAAATCAACATCTTTCCATTATTTGTCGTATGTCAGCTTCTCACCCTCCACGTACGCCCATAACTCATCTAGAATTTCCATAGTCGACCGAGCATCTTTAGTTGGAAATGAGGTATGTAGCATATGGATAGTGTCTTGTGAAGCATGTATACATTAGCTTACACTTAATGCAATAAAAAACTTAGTATTTTCAAAATTGAAAAATTTTCAAATATACTTACGAAGAATATCGTGTCAACCACGCATGCACGGGTAGTGTACAGCTTCGACTTCACCTTGTCATTTGCTTACAAAGTATGCTGAGAAATGCGTCTATATGTTCACTAGTCATTTCTTTTTTGGGATCCTCTAATGTTGTGAAAAAGTCATCCCTTTGATCCCCTAAGATCCCAACGTTACACCTGCATATGTAACATAATGAGTTTGAAAAGCCTTGGTGGATTAATGCTTCATTAAAAAACAATATTTGCAATATTATTTATGAGCTTACCTCGTGCACTCGTCTTTTTTGAAAGTTTCGTACGCTTCAACCGTTGTGCTCTTTACATCCCGACGGCTCACTAAGGGGTCGACGTGTGGGCTTGCCCTGTATTTGCTCTCCATTTTCACCCTTGCCCGCTCAGTTGGGTCTGAAATTTGTGCTACACGATGATGGACATTAGATGACTTTGATGATGACAACCGTAAGCTGTTGGCTTCAGGAGTGCTCTAAGGAAGATGGTCCCCTCCTACTACTACCTCCACTAATGCATTGGCATGAGGAAGATGCTTTCCTTTACCCACGACTGAGTGAAGGTCCCTTTCCCCTCCCGCAGATGCATCGATAACTAGATCGGCCTTAGAAACAGGGTCTTTGTCAACACCAGTGACGTCATCGTGAATGTGCACACCAAGTTCATCATGGTGCCAATATCAACATCATCGTGGTCCTCACCAGCATCGTGAGATTAAGGAACGCCCTACAGAATGAGACAAATGAGAAAATTCGTTAGCTCATATAATACCACAAACCATAAACTGAGAACAAAAAATAGAACTACACTTACTAAATGTAAACGACCAATATATGAGTGAAGATAAAATAACGTATCTGTAATTTCAAGCCGTTTAGAATCCGAGCAACGACATGGTACTCAAACGTTTGCATTGCTAGAGTCAACGACTGAATTGAAACCTTCAGCTCCGACATGTCTTTTTTATACCGGTGCATGATTCGTCGCAGCTGACGCTTCGTGACTATTCTATCATTGACTCTTGTCAAATGGGTTAACTGCAATAAACTATATTATTGTGTTATTCAATAATCATATAAGGAATTGTTGAACATTACTCGTTAGAACTTTAATATTCTTATTGGTGGCTCGTTACCATTTTGCGGTTAAGCAGGATCGATTAGTGGTTGAGGAACTGTGGTCGCCTCCCTTAACTGCAATAATAGAAATTAATGTGTTACTCGATAAACATATGTGAAAATGTTGAATACAAACTGTTCGAATCGATCTTATTGACAGGTCGTTAGCACTGTGCGTTTGAAGATGACCTCTCAGTGGTTGAGGAGTTGTCATCGTATGGTCCAACTGCAGACACAGATATGTTATTCGATAATCACATATGAAGTTGTTGAAAACAAACCATTATAACCATCCTTATTGGCTCCTCGTTAGCACTGTGAGTCTAAAGAGGACCTATCGGTGGTTGTGAAGCTATCGTCACATGGTCCAACTACAAACACAGATTTGTTATTCGATAATCACATATTGAATTGTTGAACACAAACCTTTAAAATCGTCCTTATTGGCTTTTCACTGCCATTGCCATGGTTGTCACCTTCCTCCATCAACTCGGGGATTGACAGCTCATCGACGATAGCAGCGATTGTGCACCTCCACTTCACAGAACCAGTGGCTCTTTTGTGCTTTAAGTTTCTCCTCTTTTTCCTCGCACCTAAGCCCCAATCCTCTCGATCCTCCATGTGCCCTATTGGCACGTATTGGTGGCCCTCAAATAATGACACATTAATGTCCACAAAATAATCTCGACTAGCCTCATTCGGGGTAAGCTCCAAGGTCTCCACTACCCATAACTGCAAAATAGCGATTATGATTAAATTTTAGGGAAAATTATTATACAAATTCACAGCAGAAATTAGTAACTGTTCACTCACCCGCTGAGATGACTCCAACATCTCAACTGCCTTGTAGAAGTCTTTTGGCTTCTAGTTGCATTGCCATCTGCACATGCATGGGTAGATGTCCTTCGAAGCAGATGGGGCAACTATTTTTCGCAAGGTCGGAATTACCTCCATTGCCCAGAACTGCAAGTCAAATGTAACCATTATCAGACCATAAATGATAAACAATTGCAACCATAAATTATTATGTCAAAAAGAAAATGAAAAAAGTTACGTGACAGTACCTGTATCACCCACTCAAATCCGTAAATGTTGTACCAAAAACGATCCTTCTGTACATTCGAGGAAGGCACTTCGAACCCCTTCAAAAGGTAATCTAAGGTCAACCTCCAAACGTAGTGACCCCATGGGAAGACATTCTAAGCGTCGATGTCCTCCACCAACAACAAAAGCCAAGGCATCACTCGTCTATGGTGATCTTGACCAAATAAAATGTTATTTGTGATCAAGATGAGTGCCATATTGGTCGTGTCTCCCGGTCACTCAAAGTTTCCTTCGCAGAACGTATGAAGCAAGGCCTGCAGCTTAACGCTCTGCTGCCCATTCTAGTATCGCCCATGAATTTCGTCAGTAACAACCTCGTACGGTCGTGTGAACACATATGACATTTGACCAAACTTTAGTTCGGTGATAAGGAAGAACTTCTACTTTGATATGCGCTCCTTGGTTTTCCCAATGGCAAACCATAACTCATGCTCCATTGAATCTGTCACAATGATTCGACAGATCATGATGTTATGCAGGAGACCAGCAGAGAAGTAGCCTTATGGATATACGTCTAGCAGCATTCCGAAGCACGTACGCTTCACTGCATCATACTCCTCTTTCTCTTGGAGGGTTTTATTGATGTAATGTAGTAGCGATCACTTACAATGGGTGTTAATAGCGACATTGAAAACCCACTTCTCCCTCGGCACAATAAGCAAACTATCAAGATCCTCATATTGTCTGGACTGCATCTGCAAAACATGGCACACATGCACGAATGAGTTAACCCATAATGTGGTAACACGCCATGCATATAACGTAAAATGTGGTAACACACCATGCATGCAACGTAAAATGTTGTAACACACCATGCATATAACGTAAAATGTGGTAACATGCCATGCATATAACGTAAAATGTTGTAGCACCCCATGCATATAACGTAAAATGTGGTAACACGCCATGCATATAACGTAAAATGTTGTAACACACCATGCATATAATATAAAATATGGTAACACGCCATGCATATAACGTAAAATGTTTTAACACGCCATGCATATAACGTAAAATGTTGTAATACGTCATGCGCATCAAGTCAAATGTTATAACACGCCACGCTGACACACTAATCACTATAATTATTGTGTCCTTACACGAGCTAGCCCAAAATATTCGTGGTGTGTGACACGCTAATCAGTGTAATTACTGACTCGTTACACGAACTACTCTAAAATAACCAATGTCGTGACACGTTAAAAACCCCAAAAAAGCAGTTTACTCACTACACGCCATATCTGTTGTAGTTCAAAACTTTCATACGACCATAAAACCAGGAAAAAAACAGTTTTAAACATAACAATTGGAAAAGATTGAAAAAACACGAACATATCACACAAACCCAGCAAAAAATCAACGAATAAAAGAAAGTTTTAAAAGTTTTATTTTCAGACTGACTAACCTTTTCACTGATAACCGACATTGTTGTTGTGGTGTCATCAAGCTTGCAAAGAAGAAAGTCGAACACTCTGTTATCTTTAAGAATGAGGAATGAGGAATGAACCTCTTCGCACATACATTTACAATATCTAGAAAATATTTAATTAAAATGAAATGGCCTCACAATTTCCTCTATAAATATTCATTTATTGAATTCATTCAGTTTAAGTCCAATCAGTTTCCTTGTTATTTACCCATTTTTTTTCCTTTTTCAAACCATGTCATGTCACCCATCAATTGCCATGCCGTGTCACACACTCTAAACCCTGCCATGTCACAAATCTCCATGAAGTCTGACAAACTCTGAACCCTGTCGTGTCACAGACTCCCTCCACGGCGTGTCATAAACTCTGAATGTTGGCGTGTCACAGATTCCTTCCATGGCGTGTCACGAACTCTGAACTCTAGCGTGTCACAGAGTCCCTCCATGGTGTGTCACGAACTCTGAACACTGGCGTGTCACAGATTCCCTTCATGGTGTGTCACGAACTTTGAACATTGGTGTGTCACAGATTCCTTCCATGGTGTGTCATGAACTCTGAACGCTGGCGTGTCATAGATTCCTTCCATGGCATGTCACCAACTCTGAACTTTGACGTGTCACGGATTCCCTCCATGGCGTGTCACAAACTCTAAAAGCTAGCGTGTCATAGCCGTGTCACACATTCCCACTAGGTGTGTCACAAACTCTAAACCCTGTCATGTCACAGCCGTGTCACACATTCCAACCATGTCGTGTCACAACTCTAAACCCTGTTGTGTCACAGCCATATCACACATTCCCACCATGTCGTGTCACACATTCCCAACATGCCGTTTCACAAACTCTAAACCCTACCCTACCACAGCCGTCTCACATATGGCCTGTTGTAGCACGACCATTTCGTGCTTTGGATTCACATCTTTCTCCTTTCGATTCACCACCATATCAGGGATTTCTAGTTTCACATCATTCTCTAAGCTTTCGATTCATCATGACCGGTTCCTCGTTCGGTTTAATATCACTTTTCTCTTATTATCTGAATGCCATGTCCCAAATCTCTGAAAAACCATCTCATGCAACATTATTTTGTTTTGCACAAGCTTCGCAAAAAAAAAAAAAAAGATGTTTTGCACAAAATTAAATGTTCGCAAATTCTTTGCATATTTATTTTCTCATTTTTCCCTTGTTTGAGAGTGCACGTCAACGAAAATGGCTCATTAAGGGCATTTTTGTCCCAAAATCTATTCTCATGACTAAAAACAGTTAAAATTATCTACAGGCTTATTTACAAAAACATGTTATTTTTAAGGGCTAAAAAAAAATTTCCCCAATTGCTTATTGTTCTCAAATCTCATACTTGGATCTCATATTTGAATGACACAATTAAGATCATACCTATGTCTCAAACATTTCTTCCTTTTAGAAAGTTAAATCATTGGTTACCCCTATTACTGGACAGACGATTGCCTACCTACCTCATTACCATATGTAACTAGTTAAGGCTTGATAAAATGGCATCTGTGCATGTTTCCAGATCATCCATGATCTATTTAGCTGCTTTCTTTCTGACAATCTTCAATGCATTTCCTATTCCTCTTTATTACCAATGTTGTTTCTTATTTTCTTACGAAAAACAATTAGAGAGTGATTTATATTTTTTTTCTTTTCTTCTTTTTCTAGGTAACTAATTATAAGTAAATTATATAAAAATAAAAAATATTATCCAAGCATTGAGTCTTTCAATTTGACAAGTATATTTACGTAATAGACATGTGTTCATTAAATAATTTTGTTAATTTATTAGTTATAACCTATACTAAAAGACAAAAGATAATTTTTTAAAATAAAGAAAATAGGCAATTTGAAATAGGTTAATTATACATTTGGTACCCAAACTAGAATTAAACTATTGATTTGGTACTTAAAGAAATATATTTGTAATTGGGTACTTCAATTTTTATTCCATTAAGAAAGTTGCATCCTTACTAACTCCATCAATGACGTGCCTAAAAACACCCAGCCAAAACATGTCATATGTCTAAAATAGCCACATTATCTTTCATTTTTTATTTTAAAAATTTTTTAATTTTATTAATTTTGAATTAAAAAATTTCAACAAAAATAAATATAAAAAATTTCAAAAAAAATAGAAAAACAAAAGAGAGAGAAAGATTAGGAAGCAAGGAAAGGGAAGGAAAAGAAAAGACAAGGAGAAAGCAAGGCGGATAATGAAAGGTAGCTGCTGTCAGTCTGGTCCACCCAAGCCAAATCAATGTTGATCTACGTGGATTGCTATTGATCGACCCCTCTCTTCCTTACCCATTTCTTTCTTTCCTTGATTCCCTTTTTCTCTCCTTTTGATTATTTTTTTTAATGTTGTAAAAGAAATAATAGAAACACGAAGAATAGAAAGATATTGAGAGAATGTTCTTTATATATTACTGAAGCAATGCTTGGAATGAAAAATAGCTATTCTATAAATAAGGCCAGGGTGATCCCTTATTTATAATTGAAGTCCCTAATAGATTTATGGCTATCAGAATCTCTTAATAAGATATATCTCTAAATTATATTATCTTCTTGATAAATCCCACATTATCACTTAGATAATTTTCACATGTAGATGAATCTTGAAATAACTAGAATGTGGATAATATATTTATCATTTATCAAATTTACTATAATTTGAATTGGTCTAATATGATAAGATATGCCCATATTCCACAACACTCCTCTTTAGATGGAACACCACTATGACGACCTAGTTGGTCGTGCTATTACTGCCTTGTTAAAAAACTTAAGTCGAAAAAACCTAATGGGACAAAAAATCGGACAAAAGGGAAAAAGAGTACAATGCACTAAGTCCACAATTGCTCCCCTTCAATGGAGCCATATTGCCATTTTTAGGGTCTACCGCTTTAGGGCTTGGCACTTCTAGGGTAATTGATACTTTGCCATTTCAGGGGCAAATCAATCTTTCAACACATCCTAATGCCAAATACTAATTTTTCAAATGTTGACGTTGGCAATGACTTGATAAAAAGATCTACAAGATTATTGGTGGAGCAAATTTGTTTAAAATCAACTTGTCTACTTTCCTAAAGTTTGTTAGAATAGAACAATTTCAACGAGATATGCTTGGTCCTATCACCTTTAATATATCTTCCCCTGACTTGTGCAATACAAGCAGCATTATCTTCATAAATTCTGGTGGGAGAATTTGTAACTGGTGTTAAGCAACAAGAATTATGAACATGCATTATAATGGATCTCAACCAAACACATTTTCTTCCAGTTTCATATAAAGCTATAATCTTAGAGTGGTTGGAGGATGTAGCTACTAGTATTTACTTAGTAGAGCGCCAAGAAATGGCGGTCCCATTATAGCAAAATAAATAACCGATTTGAAAGCAAGCCTTATGCGAATCAGATTTATATCCCGCATTAGCGTATCCAACTAAACTAGAGTTAGTGAAATCCTTGGAATAATATTATGGTTTTTTGGAGAAAATGGAAGATATGTTTTATCCCATTCCAATGTCTCCAAGTTGGCTCAGAACTAAAATGTGCTAACAAATTTATCGCAAAAGCAATATCTAGTCTCATACATTGTGCTAAATTCATCAAAATCTCAATTGCATTGAGATATGGTACTTTATGACCAAGTATATCCTCATCGGGTTCTTTAGGACGAAACGGGTTCTTTTGGGAATCAAAAGACCTCACAACCATAGAAGTGCTCAATGGGTAAGCCTTGTCCATGTTAAAATGTTTAAGCAATCTCTCAGTGTATGTTGACTGATGGACAAGTATTCTAGTTGCTTTGTTCTCAAGCTCTAGACCAAGACAAAGTTTGGTTTTACCCAAATCTTTCACTTTAAACTCCTTTTTCAAATGTTTGACAATTTTAGATAATTCTTCTAGAGTTCCAATCAAATTCATATCATCGACATAAACTACTACCATAGCAAATCCGGTTTCCAATTTCTTAATAAACACACATCGGTAAATAAGATCATTTTTGCACCATTCCTTAATTAGGTACTCGCTTAAGCATTGATACCACATGCGACTGAATTACTTTAACCTGTATAAAGATCTTTGCAACTTTATTAAGAATAAGTTGTGCAGAGTGTATGCTTCAGGCATTTTGAATCCTCAGGACTTTTCGTATAAATATCAGAGTTTAATGAACCATATAGATATGCCATCAATACGTCCATAAGATGCATTTCAATTTTTCAGAAATAGCTAGGCTAATAAGGATACAAAAGGTAATCGTATCCATCACAGGTGAGTACATCTTATCATAATCAATCCTAAGTCTCTTAGAGAAGCCTTGGGCTACAAGTCAAGCTTTATACCTCACAACCTCATTTTTTTCATTTCATTTCCAAACAAAGACCCACTTGTATCCAACAAGCTTTACATTATCGAAGGTTCGAGCTATAAGTCATAAAACCTCTCGTTTAGCTAGAGAAGCCAATTCAGCCTGGATTGCTGCCTCCCACTTGGGCTAATCTTGCCTTTGACGACATTCGATAATAGATCATAGTTCATAATCATCGTTCATAATCTCATGAGCATTTGAGAGTGCAAAAACATCATCGATGATCATCTCATTCCGATCCCAAATCTCATTACAATATGTAATAGAGATCTTAGTATTCTTCGGTTGATGATCTTTTCATAGGTTTGTGATCTTCAAGGCCAATAGGCTCTTCTAGAGCAAGATCAATGCTAGGCTCTTTTGGAGTGGATTTTTAATTCCTCCCCTTTCGTTTCAAGGGATAATGTCTTTTATTTCTATCGGTCTTTCACGCTTCAAGTGTGGGCCATTTTGATCTAATTAAGCTTGTCCTTCAAGAACAACAATCCTATTTGGAGCATTCACAACTAGAATATGAGACTTCGTGACCTTCGTAGTATCATTAAATGCGTTAGAAAGTGTCACGACCCAGAACTCCTATCTAGCTTGTGACAACCGCCACGTTGTCCCTATCGACACTCATTACCCAGATTGTCAACCAAAACCTTGCAAGGCTTTAATATTAGTTTCTTTTTTCCCTGATGAGCAACGGTTACCAAATATCATGTTCTAAAAGAATTTAAGCTATTTCCAACTGAAATCAATAAAAAAATTATTTATGTCTCACATGGGCATTTTGGTAATTTTTTCTCAAAAGTTTTGAAACCAATTACAAATGTAGTATGCAAGTATAAAACACATAATTCATAATCAAAAATAAATTTAAACATCTAAAACTTTCATTTAAAATAAAATTATAACTATTTGAATATAATAAAGATATAGAATAAAATATTCAATTTTCTCATAAAACAATATTTTTAGAACACTGCATTATTAATTTTTACAGCGAAAAAGTAAAATAAATTCATATATATTGTAATACAGATAACCAAAGTATAAAATTATATTTACAGTGACACGTGGGCCCACGAACGACCAAAGGTATTTAAAGAGATAAACCTACATATTTTGAGAATGCCAGTCCAATTGTAATCCTTAATGAAATGAACTATCTACCGACTATCCTGATGCTTGAAATGGATGGAAAGGAGGGTGGTGAGATTATAAAATTTCAGTGAGTAAACAAATATCATTTAAAATATCTAAAGGCGAGTAAAAGGAGACTATTAAAACATTTCATCAAACTGTAATTTATCATTTTTCAACTTATTTCAACCAAATGAAATCAATTTATTTAAATCAAGTAATCAATATGGCTTATGAATTTCTTAAAAAGCTTGGCTCATGCCAAAAATTATTATCATGCTCAGTTATCTAGGATACCTTGGCCGAGGGCTATCCCAACTGAGTTCGCCAAGGCTATTAGAAAGTCATGTACGCATAAAACATGTTTTCATTTTGAAAATATAGCCATTCCTTGGCGTTGGCTAAGCTCGCCTTCACGTGGTGGTTTGGCGTGAAATGAACTCTAAAATCATACCTCAGGAGTTACCCTACTCGCCTCTCCAACCGAGGTAAAATATAACGGGGTTTATCGTGCCCCTCTAATAGGCTAGTCCACGGAAACCCGCCTACTGCAGTAAGTTAAACCCACCATACAATAAAATTTTGACAGCATGACAGGGCTAATATATTACTACCCAGCCTGCAAGGGTAAAATAAAACAATTCATACTATTCATAAAACACAGCGCAGCCAGTCATGCCAACACAATAACATAAGCCATCAATTCAATCTTAAATTTACAACATATTAGTGGTCTCCAATTACTCTATTTTCAAAATCATCATTCAGTTTCCAAAACAATTTATAAAATCTTTTTATTTAAACTCATTTTTTTTTATAAAACCTAAAATTTGCTATTTAACTCATTTTCATAAAATTTCACCAAAACCAAATTAAAACATACTTTAGACAGTTAAAATGATAATAAGGTCACTCATAGTACTAGGAGTTCGATATACTCCTATTCTCGATCTTCGGGCACAATCTCGTTACCCTTGTTAAAGGGCTCACCACCTATACATCATACATGACACGAATTTCAATAAATTGTGTCAATTTATCATAAACTATTTTAGGCTCTATAAATCTATATGAATGCACGAAATGTGATGCAAAATGTCCGAATAGCCGTTTAAATACCATATTCGACCTAATTTGCACTATTCTCGGTGTAATTAGCTAAAACCTCCAATTTAACTCCAAATCAATTTCTTTCACTTTCTACACTCCAATTATACCTAAATTAGCTCAGTGACTACGAATGAGATTCAATTTATCAGTCTTAGGTCAATAATCACATATGTCTATACATTAGGTAAAAATTCAGATTTTCACACCAAAATTTTCTATTTAATTTCTAGCCTCACCAAACATCAAATATCACCAAAATATCATAAAATATCATCAATTTCAGCCACAATATCCTCCCTAGAAAATTTGGCCATTGATGGTTGATGGAGAAAATGAATTCTTTTCTTATTGTTTTATTTCTAAATATACTAAACTAACTAAAAACACTAACATAACTTAAAATCAAATCAATCTAACATCTTTCTCTCTCCATACCCATTTTGACCAGCCATGAATTCACCATGAAAACATGAAATCTAACCATGAAAAATGAAAAAGAAAGCATGGGTAGTGTAAATCACAAGTCAAAATCAAGAAATTTTACCTTTATTAGCTTAATCCCTAGAAATCTCACACTTTTTCTTCAATTTTCTCATCTAGGGTTCTCGTTTTTTTCCTTTCCTCCTTGTTCTTCTTTGGCTGGCCATATGAATGAGAAATGGGCTGATTTTATGTTAATTTTAAAGTTAAATATTTAATGGTTATAAATATGCCATGTGTCACCATTTCATTGATCCATTTTTATTTCTTAACTATTAAGGTTTCTCTCTCTACCATATAAATTCCTTCAATTATCCATGATAAAATTGGGTAAAATCCATGTGCTGGACAAGTGTTCTGGTGGTAAAAAATTACAATTTTGCCCTTAAGGTGGCAAAATTACCATTTTACCCCTATGTTTTGAAAAATACCGAGATCACCATTTTTCACTTCTCAACCTCAAATCATACTCCAATAAGTCAAATATGATCAAAATCTTTAAAACAAAATTCCCATTTTGTCCTCAAGTGGCAAAATTATCATTTTACCTCTAGATAGTGAAATTTCTAGTTTGACTCCAAATTGATCCTCAAATTCCAAATCACCATATTAAACTATTCTGGGACTTTAAAATTCTTAATTTCATCTTAAATTCTCTATTTGATCTAGTTCGAGGCTTAAATCAACTTTATTGTACCTCTAGGTACAATACCGACTTTTTGTAAATTTTTCGGGACTCTCCTAGCATGCAAACATGCTATCCATCACATGTATGTTATGACAAATATTTTACAGAGTCAGGCTTGACATCTTCTCCCCCACTTGGATCAACCATATGATCCTTCTTCATGACTGATTTCGACATCCGGCTAAATATTAATATTTTAATATTATTTCTTTAATAAAATATTATTTTATTTTAAAATTTTTATCTTGTCTCTTTGGTTCCCAAAGTTCCTTATTATGCCTCAATTCGCATTCGATCAACTTTATTTATCACCATATCAAAGTTGGGGGCATTTCAGAAAGTCTATTGGCAATAGCCTGTAAATGGATTATACGTTGCACATCGTTTGCACATTCATAAGTTATTGGGTCTAAATAGAATAGATTTTTCTCATTCTAGGAGAAATTCTCAGTTGGTTTCTACTTTTCAACCATGGAAGCCTTAGGCATCCCAATTTATGGAAACACTGTCTTATCAAAATGATAATCCACGAATTTGACAGTAAAAAGATCACCCATCATTGGTTCCAAAAACCTAATAATGGATGGAGAATCAAAACCAACATAGAAGCCCAAACGACATTGGGGACCTATTTTAGTTTTTTTTTGTGGTGCTACAAGCACTTGCATAGGACAACCAAAAGTGAATAAATGTGAAATGTCTAGTTCATAGCCTAGAACCAATTGCATAAGAAATTACAAGAGGCTAGTAGTGGAGTGCAATCTAATTAGTGCCACCGCATGCAAAACAACATGACCCCATGCTGAAAAGTTAAGCTTTGTCCTCAATAAAAGAGTACGAGTGATAAATTGGATGAGTTTAATCAAGGATTCTATCAATCCATTCTAAGTATGAATATGTGAAATCGTATGCTCAACCTCAATTCCTAGTGAAGCACAATACGTATTAAAGCTCTCTTATGTAAATTCACTAGCATTACCTATCCTTATGCTTTTGATTGGATAATCATGGAAGTGTACTTGGAGCTTTATAATCTACGCAAGTAAACGTGCAGAGGTGACATTACGTGTATAACAAGCGAACATGGGACCATTTGCAGGAAGCGTCCACTAATACCATAAAATATCGGAATAGTCCATTTGTCGGTTGTATTGGTCCTCAAATATCACCTTGAATTCTTGGTAAGAATGAAGGGGATTCAAGATCAGCCTTTGTCATTGAAGGTTTAGTAATGAGCTTTCCTTGTATATAGGTATCCTTGGACAACAAAATCTTTTTATCCTTTAAAAGGTGTCCTTTATTATTTTTGATTATCCTACGCATCATCATAGCTCTCGAGTAACCTAGGTGATCATGTCAAAGTCCAAACTCATCAGGATTTACCAATCCCCAAGACATGGTATAGTAAGATTCAATAGCTCTAATAATGACACAATACAATCCTATAATTGAAGCTTCTAACTTCTCATAGATGGTCTTTTAGCCTATCTTATAAGAGGTGATGCAGATACATTCCTCATTTTGCTCATAAATTGTCTCAAGATGGTACCCATTATGGCATACATGTTTGAAGCTAAATAGATTCTTTTTTGATCTACTGCTTAGCAATGCATCCTTGATATGCAAGGTAGTGCCATTTGGTAGAACAACTGTGACATTTTTGAAGCCATCAATAATCTCAATGGGGACCTGATATTGTATGGACATTTTCCTTACGCAATGTCACACTAAAAAAAAAATATTTGCCATAAAGTATGGTATGTGTCATTGCACTATCAAGCAAACAAACATCTTCATTTTTCTTAGTAGTTCCCATTTGCACTTGTATTGACAACTTGAGCTGCCATGTATCATAAAAATTTTCAAATTAGTCATGGAATTAAAATTTTTCAAATAATAAATATGGAATCAATTTCATAATAATTTTATTAAATGACCATATTGTTCTTCGTTGGAAACGATCAACCCAAGGTAATACATTCAGAAAAGAAAAAAAAAGGAAAACATTAAAATCCTCAAATCCTAAGTCTGGGCTGTCGTCCATTATTTTGATGCCTTATCCTGGCTATCAAGGTCCTAAAAGAAATTAGAGATTTCCAAGGATGTTATTACTTCTATAGAAGTAAGGGGAGTCATCTTAACGAAGGCATTGTTGGCTTCAATGTTAGTCATATCAATAGAATTCTCAATGGCTTGAGTCTCAACATGCTTGTCCTTATCCGTCAATGATGCCCAGTGTAAATCAGCAAAGTGCTTTGGCGTACGACAAGTACGAGACTAATGTCCAGCCATGCCACAGTGATGGCAGATACTTTCATCATGCTTCTTCATGGGTTTTTGCCTTTACCATGATTCGGGCAAGGTTGGATTGCTTAGGGCGGTTAAGTCTTCCACCACCTCTACGTGGGTTATGCCTTTGCCTATGTTCACAACCTTTAAATTGGCCTATACTCTTGCTAGAGTTAGCATTTGTTTCAAGCAATGCTTTTAAGCTAGTAGGTCTAAGATCATGGTTCTTAAGTAGTGGTTCATTAGTCTGTTTTGCAGTCAAGAAGATAGAAATCAACTATGAGTATGTCTTAAATTGACACAACTGGTATTAATTTTGCAATACAATATTTGAAGCATAGAAGGTGGAAAAATTTTTCTCTAATAGGTCTGATTTAGTGAGCTTAACACCGTATAACTCTAGCCAAGAAACAATATTAAATAAGGTTGAGTTGTAGTCGAACATTGATTTGAAGTCTTGTAGCTTGAAATGCTGTCAGTCATACTGTGCCTGAGGAAGGATAACTATCTTGGTATGATTATACCTCTTTCTCAACCTCGTCCACAGGATCTCAGGGTCTCGAACGAATAACTATTGAGTCTTCAAGCTCTCATGCAAATGACAGTGAATAAAGATCAATGCATTCGCCTTTCTTTGTCATTTGCTTTCCCGTTTATAATAATTGCATTAGCAAGGCTTTGTCCTTGGAAATGCATTTCCACATCAGGGCTCCAAGACAGATAATTGCTTCCATTCACTTCCAGGATGTGGAACTTAGGCTTTTCGATATTTTCCATAATTTTACGCAAAAACAATAAACCCATAAATTAATTATGACAACTACAAGGGTTCTCGAATTCCCACCTCCGCTTTAAGGGCCAAAGGATGCTCTAGGTCCGTTGTCGACTTCAAGCCAATGGACGGTATACAAAATCAAAATCTAATTGGTTCATGAAGACCTAAGAAAATTACCTCCTTTGGTGATTGTGGTTGATAACATGTTGTAAAAGAAATAATAGAAACAAGAGGAAAAGAGAGATATTGAGAGAATGCTCTTTATGTATTTTTGAAACAATGCTTCGAATGAAAAATAACTGTTCTACAAATGAGGTTGGGGTTACCCCTTAGTTATAGTTAAAGCCCTTAACAGATCAATGGCTATCACAATCTCCTAATAAGATATTTCTCTAAATTATATTATCTTCTTGATAAATATCATATTATCACGTAGATAATTTTCACACGTAGATGAATCTTGAAATATCTCTAATGTGGATAATACATTTATCATTTATTAAATTTGCTCTAATTTGAATTGGTCTAATATGGTGTGATATGTCAATATTCCATAACATTTGAATCTTTTTTGGTCAAATTTTTTATTCCTCTATTTTTTCATTTAATTTCTAAGATTTTTATTCTTTAAATTATAAATTTTAAAAAGAATATAAAATGACGTGATTTTTTAACACGTGAAACACATATTTATTAGTTATATTTAACTAAGCCACACATTTGGTTATATTGTAAAATCTCTATAAATTAATACTTAATAAAATTTGAGACCAATGTAGTAAATTAATAATTCATTAAATTTATATGATAATACATTTTAAAAATAACACATATATGCCATCTTATATATAAATTAATAATCTCCTTATACATCAAAATAATACACACACACACACACAAACATGACTCAATTACAAGACCTTTGTAAAATATGACTCCAATGTTACTTGTTTCTTCTTGAAATTGATGTCTTCTTGGACCTCATCTCTAACTTTTCTTAATGCATTAAGAAGTTCTAGTATACTGTTCTCGTATTACAAGAGAAAATTAAGTAATGTGATTGTTGCTTTGAGTGCATCTTTGTGTGAGATAGGGTCCAGTATAGAACTATCATTTTCAACTTCATTTTCTTTGTCATTTCCCGCAACATTCTCAATAATTTGCTTGTCTCGAATAATGATAATTTATAATTCGATAATTAGATAATATTCGTATAATCACAATATGATACAAGTATTACGTTCAATGTTTTGAAAAAAGAAAATACATTGATAAATTAATTTTTTATTAATTAATGTATAAATTAATTTTTTATTAATTTATAAATTAAACAATATATCGATTAATTAATAAATTTTCATGATCCAAAATGTCTTAATTTGTAGAATTTTTTTTCAAATATTAAATCAACAATTTCGTTACAATTTCGATATCAAATATATAATTAATTAACCTTAGAAAATAAAAAGGCAATAACAATTTCAATTTATCACCATTAAATAATATTTTTGATCGATGCCAATTTGAGACCAACGTAGGAAATTAATAATTCACTAAATTAACAAGATAATACATTTTAAAAATAACACATAGGTCTCACTTGATATATAAATTAATAATCTCCTTATATATCAAAATAATATACACACACACACACACAAGACTCAATTAGGAGACATTTGTAAAATATGATTCTAGTGTTATTTGTTTCTTCTTGAAATTGATGTCTCCTTGGACCTCATCTCTAACTTTTCTTAGTGCATTAAGAAGTTCTGATATAGTGTTCTCGTATTGCAAGAGAAAATTAAATAATGTGATTGTTGCTTTGAGTGCATCTTTGTGTGAAATAGGGTCCAGTACAGAACTATCGTTTTCAACTTATCTTCTTTGTCATTTCCCACGACATTTTCAATAATTTGCTCGACTCGAATAATGATAATTTATAATTCGATAATTAAATAATACTCGTATAATCACATTATGATACATGTATTACGTTCAATGTTTTGGAAAAAGAAAATACATTGATAAATTAATTTTTTAATAATTAATGTATAAATTATTAATTTATAAATTAAATAATATATCAATTGATTAATAAATTTTCATGATCTCAAATGTCTTAATTTGTAGAATTTTTTCTTTAAATATTAAATCAACAATTTTGTTACAATTTCGATATCAAATATATAATTAATTAACCTTAGAAAATAGGAAGGCAATAATAATTTCAATTTATCACGATTAAATAATATTTTTGATCGATCACAATTTGAGACCAACATAGTAAATTAATAATTCACTAAATTAACAAGATACTATATTTTAAAAATAACACATAGGGCTTACTTGATATATAAATTAATAATCTTCTTATACATCAAAATAATATATACACACATGCACACAAGACTCAATTAGGAGACATTTGTAAAATATGACTCTAGTGTTATTTGTTTCTTCTTGAAATTGATGTCTTTTTAGACCTCATCTCTAACTTTTCTTAGTGCATTAAGAAGTTCTGATATAGTGTTCTCGTATTGCAAGAGAAAATTAAATAATGTAATTGTTGCTTTGACTGCATCTTTGTGTGAGATAAGGTCCAGTATAGAACTATCGTTTTCAACTTATCTTCTTTGTCATTTCCACAACATTTTCAATAATTTGCTCCACTCGAATAATGATAATTTATAATTCAATAATTAGATAATATTCGTATAATCACATCATGATACATGTATTACGTTCAATGTTTTGAAAAAAGAAAATACATTGATAAATTAATTTTTTATTAATTAATGTATAAATTATTAATTTGTAAATTAAATAATATATCAATTAATTAATAAATTTTCATGATCTCAAATGTCTTAATTTGTAGAATTTTTTCTTTAACTATTAAATCAACAATTTCGTTACAATTTCGATATCAAATATATAATTAATTAACCTTAGAAAATTGGAAGGCAATAATAATTTCAATTTATCGCAATTAAATAATATTTTTGATCGATCCCAATTTGAGACTAACGTAGTAAATTAATAATTCACTAAATTAACAAGATAATACATTTTAAAAATAACACGTAGGTCTCACTTGATATATAAATTAATAATCTCCTTATTCATCAAAATAATATATACACACACACACACACACAAGACTCAATTAGGAGACATTTGTAAAATATGACTAGTGTTATTTGTTTCTTCTTGAAATTGATATCTGTTTGGACCTCATCTCTAACTTTTCTGAGTGCATTAAGAAGTTTTGGTATAATGTTCTCGTATTCCAAGAGAAAATTAAATAATATAATTGTTGCTTTGAGCGCATCTTTATGTGAGATAGGGTCCAGTACAGAACTATCGTTTTCAATTTATCTTCTTTATCATTTCTCACGACATTTTCAATAAATTACTCGACTCGAATAATGATAATTTATAATTCGATAATTAGATAATATTCATATAATCACATTATGATACATGTATTGCATTCAATGTTTTGAAAAAAGAAAATACATTGATAAATTAATTTTTTATTAATTAATGTATAAATTAATAAATTATTAATTTATAAATTAAATAATATATCAATTAATTAATAAATTTTCATGATTTTAAATGTCTTAATTTGTAGAATTTTTTCTTTAAATATTAAATCAACAATTTCCTTACAATTTCGATATCAAATATATAATTAATTAACTTTAAAAAAAAAAGAAGGCAATAATAATTTCAATTTATGGTGATTTTCAATGCCACGAGGCATTCGTATTGTAGGTAATTGCACGGTAGTGCCAACAACCACTCCTATCCACAAAGAAGCCTTTGGGCATTGTTGGCTGATATCTTTTATCATCTTCGATAGCCAATCAAAAACTACTGCACAAGCATCAGAGATAGACTTTAATGTAAGTAAATATTATTATGGTCTGTTAAACCCTGTTGGAGAATTCCCACTTCTTTTCAAATGGGGTTTCATTTCTATTAATTATAGAATAAATAAAAAGCCAGAAATGAGCGCAATCTTTGTACAGACACAAGCAGCACTCAAAGCAAGACCAATCGCAGCATGCCTCTCTTCATCTAAAGAAGCCTTATCTCCATGTTTATCACTCCTAAAGGTGCTATTCAAGTCCTTAATTTCTTACAGTTTCATGGACGGTGCTTTGCTTGTAAGCTTATAAAGTCTTTAACGCAATCTTTGGTGAGTTTTTATTGTAACTGATCATGGCTGACAGTGCTGCTGTTTTTAACTTCAGAACCCCATTTCAGGTTCACGTGGTTTCACCTCAAAGAACAATGCTTTCCTCGGAGGTCAATTTCACAGCAGACATTTTCTTTGGTATAATTCACGCCGTTCTCGGAGGAAACAAAGAGGTAACTGTAATGCAATTTCTCTCCTTTGGAGTTAATATTTGAGCCATGTTACTGGGTTTTTAAGAGAATTCATTTAATCCTGGTATTCCTGAAAAAAAATGTAAGAACTGCAAATGGAGAATATTTGAGTATAATTCATAGATGAATTTTGTACATTCAATCACAGCTAGGGTGCTTTTGAAGTAAATTAGTTATGTCCTCTTTAAGGGGAGTGTGCTGGCTGGCCATGTAATGAATAGCCAGTATACAAATCCATAGCATAGATCTGTTTCTTTACATCTTTTTTTTTTTCTTTTTTGTGAACATAATTTGAAATAAAGAAAGAATTATCCTTTTAGTCATGATGGAAAATGTTGGAATTTTTAAAGAAATGGAAATTTTTAAAGCTTTTAATCATCTGAAAACCTTCATTCAGATTGGCAATAACCCTTCTGCAGTGTTGAAACATAGAACATGAGGTTCAAGAATAATAATCTTTTTAGTTTTCTCAGTTGATATGGAACCAAGTGATCGACTTTACTGGCCAGTAGCCATTTGGCCTCAAGAGTGTTGAATCTTGTGTATAATTTGTGTTCTTCTTCCCATTCGCAATATGCTCAGCAACAAAGCTTTAAAATTAACAAAATCTGAATGAGGTTGTGTATGTCCAATGCCAAAGGGCTTGCGGTTTCACCAAGCTGTGTCCTTCCACTGACTGAGGAGAATGTGGAGAAGATTTTGGATGAGGTACGGCCTAGCTTAATGGCTGATGGAGGGAATGTGGCTTTGCACGAAATAGATGGCCTTGTTGTGGTATTAAAGTTGCAAGGGGCATGTGGCTCATGTCCAAGCTCAACAATGACCCTAAAGATGGGAATTGAAACACGCCTCCGAGATAAAATTCCGGAAATTCTGGAAGTAGAGCAGATCATGGATACTGAGACAGGGCTTGAGCTAAATGAAGAAAACGTTGAAAAGGTTAGATAAGTGAAGCTCTAATGATTTAGTATTTCAGTCATTGTTTCTCATTTCTTCATAGCATAATCATGTCTTGATTCTTCACACGGGAACTTTTGAAGAAAAATATGGGACAACTTGAACTGAGAAATTGTTTACTCTTCTTGCTGAAAGATAGCAACGACGGCAACCATGTATAAATCACCCTAAAAAGCCTTTCATGCTCCCAATTGCAAACTACCATATAAAAAATTCTATGACTTCATCAGAACTAATAGCGGCTTCTAAATTGCAAGTAATGGTGAATTTCTCATGGACATAATATGACAGATGACTTTTATGCTCTGCTAGTTTATTTTTTTTATTTTATTTTAATTAGAGGAAGGGGATTCGAATCTTGCTTTTTAGATTGGGAATCATACATTAACTAATGAGCTAAATGCTCTTGTTCAGTATACTAGCAACTGTCAATCTGTAACTTTTGTAGAGTTGCTAGTTGCTTTTTGTTTAAAAGTTTCCTTGGAGCATACATTCATCACAACAAGGGGTCAAGAGCTTGAAACAAAGATTTTGGACAGAAAACAGTAAGATCTACTGTTTGCTTCAATGACAAAATGTTTTTTATAAAAGCGACAAGCATGACAAAGGGTTAAATCTGGATTTTGGCTGAAAATAAACTATTTTTCTCTTTGAAACCCTTTCACTTCACTGCTAAATCGTGCTACCACAATCAGTATGCTATTCAGATACTCATAATTAGTCTCAGATTGCCTGCATAACTATTTTGTGAAGATATATATATTGATAACTAATAATGTTTTGTGGTGGAGAAAGAAGTTAAACGAGTAAACAAGAGCTCAAGCCAGTTTAGTGTTGCAGGTTCTTGATGAGATTAGACCGTACCTGGTAGGCACTGGAGGTGGGGAACTTGAGCTTGTTCAGATAAATGACTACGTTGTAAAAGTTCGGCTTAGTGGGCCTGCAGCTGGCGTTATGACCGTCCGTGTTGCTTTAACTCAAAAGTTGAGGGAAAAAATACCTGCTATTGCAGCAGTCCAACTTCTTGACTGAAAGAAACAATGAGGAACATCATATTTTGTAAAGCTCAAATACCATTCACTGCCCATATTCCTTAGACCAAGTGTAATCCAACTTTAAATCCTTACATGAATATACCAAGTTTTCTGAATTGATGGACTTTGTTCTCCTCATGCTTTAAGAGATATCGTTTACTGATACAAAACCAGTAGGTGTTTGTGCACAGATTTCTTATCATGTTCTGACCTATTGGGAACAGAATTGATACATAAATCCTCGTACGACACGAGTGTCATCAAATTGTCATGGCCTAGAGCCTTACTTAAGACTTGTTATCAATTTCGTTCTACTAATAATACATTTAATTTCAGTGCTTGCTCTTTCACATTTCTTGTCTGCTTTAAGATTAAAGATGTGGACTATTAATAGTAGTTCCTGCTAACAAAGCAACGCAGCAAGAGATAAGATTGCGATGCATCGTTTTTGTAACCAACTGTCACAATCCTGCATGAACTTGACTTCACAATCCTGGGCAGAAGAAGCCCATCCACCTGAAACACAAATGATAACCATGGTTTCTTCTTCCACCTTATTACTTGGCATACTTTTACAGCTGTACTAAACGAGGTATATGGTTGAAGCGCAAGAAGAGACTGCTCCTTTGGTCATTGCAGAAAAATAGACAAGTACATGAAGGAAAGAATTTCCATTCAATATCCCTTCATCTACCAATCTTACGACACTTCCGATAAATTTTATGTACAATTAATTCATGTTTCACCAAAGATTTACTTTATGTATAATTAATTCATACTTAACTCAAGATTTATCATAATTGAATTTAGAACACAAAAGACATATCTAGTTTTTGATCCATGACTTGAAAGTGGAAACAGTACTAGTTAGATTAACTCCTAAAATTCAATATACTAAAATCTTCCTGTTTATCAACAACTCTCCAATGGATGAGATTTTCAATGTTTTTATAAACAAGAGAGGAGACCTAACCTTACCTTTTATATAGTGAATCTTTAGTCCTACTAATTATAAGATTTAAGGTTTTCTATACAAGCTCACTATTTAGCCACATATAATATTGGGCACTAATCCATTTCACTTGATCATATTAAGGACTATAGATTAACTTAGCCTGATCTTGAAAAGGCAAAATAAATTAAAATCATATAAGTCTACACTTTCATTATTAAAAAGAAAAATCTAATTGAAAACAGAGTTTCTTTAAAAATGACTCATAGACTAACACAACTAAAAACCTTATAAGCTTAATATAAAATAGATTGTTCTTGAGACTACTGCAAATGTCCTTTTATCCATTAAATTTTGTAATATAGGAAAATAACAATAACTACATCCATAAAGAAACATAACCAATTATAATCACATATAGCACTCAATCTTATCGACATGAAGTACATGTGGTAATGTAGCAATGAATAACAACACTTTTTTGATGATCTATTTCATGTGTTATATTTATTTGTCAATCACTTTATTATGTATTTTATGCAACCCAAGCTTACAAGAGAAATATTTTATATTTTATTTAATAAACCTATATGTCTATCTTAAATATCTTCAAATATATTTTATGTGTCAAGGATATAAACTTAAGGCTATCAATTTATACCCCAAATCTGTGCTTAAGATTGACACCCGTCTTAATTCTTCACACACACACACAAACTTTATGATTGAATATCATTGAATAATCATTATTAATAATAAAACTAAATACACCATCAACTATGTGTTCCAAACAAATTAAGCATAAAGCAGAAAACTACAACTATGTCAAATCCTCCCACTAACCAAGTACATCAAAAGACCCCAAAACACCCTTGTCATAAACACATTTCTTAAGAGTGTCAAGACGAAGTCCCTTGGTGAGAAGATCGACATCAGTCGTAATATGCTCTACCAAAATGCTATCCTTTTTCACAAGTTCTTTAATTGTCAAATATTTTATCTATGTAGACTTTACCCTTGTGACACCTCTATTATTATTAGTGAACACAACTTTTGCAACATTATCATAGTACAATTGTATGGTTTTAGTAATAGAGTCAACCACAGACAATTCATTAATGAGATTTTTCAACTTGACAACCTTTGTAGCCACTCTATAACATGTTACAATTTCTACTTGCTTAGTGAATGAAGTCATAATTGCCTGCTTTATACTTTTCAAGATATTTCACCACTTGCCAACATAAAAATGTATCCTCATGTGGACTTCCTATCATCTTAACAATTGGCAAATTCAAAATTTATATAGCCCACCAGCTTAAGGTCTTTAGCCTTTTGGTAAACTAACATATAATTCTTTTTCATTTTCAAAAATCTCATCACCTTTTTTACAACTTTCCCAATGATCTTTAACAAGATTAGACAAATATTTCTCTAAAGGATCCACTAAAAAAGCAATGTCAAGCCTTCTCCACATTTAAGCATACATTAGGCTCCTTACTAAACTAGCATATTGTACTACTTTCATAGATTCCCTCTCAGCATCATTTTTAAGATATTGTGCCAAGCTCAATATATCACCGTTGACAATGGGCACATCTCTACCTTTGCAATCAAACATTGAAAATCTATTCAACACATAATCAATGTATGCACATTGAGAAAATCGCAACAAGTGATGACATCAATCTCTATGGATCTCAATCCCAAGAACATAGGATATTTCCCTAATATCTTTCACGTTAAACTACCTACTAGACAATAACTTTAGTTTCTTGTAGCATGTCCAAATCACCATTAGCAAACAATATATCATCAACATACAAAATAAAGAAGATAAAGTTACTTCATTAATTTGAGATGTATACATCTGTTTACCTTGTTCTCAACAAAATTGAAAGAGGTGATCACTTCATCAAATTTAAAATACCATAGTCAAGAAGCTTGTTTAAGCCCATAAATAGAATTTTTTAGTCCACACATAAGAAGATTTTTATCATCCTCTTTAAATCCTTAATGTTGCCAAATATGGAACTCTTTAACAAAATTCCCAGTCAACAAGGTAGACTTAACATCCATTTCATGTAACTCTAAAACATAATGTTCTATTAATGTCAGAATCACTCTAAAAGCATCTTTAGAGGATACACGAGAAAAGATTTCATTGTAATCAATGACTTCTCTTTGTGTAAAATGCTTGGCTTCCAATCTAGCTTTAAACCACTCAATCTTTTGTTTAAAATCTTTCTTGGTCATGTACACCTATTTACAACTAAAGGGTCTACAACCTTTAGATAGCTCAATAAGTTCCCACACACCATTATGTGACATAGATTACATCCCACCACAAATCTAACTAAGGACTAGAAACAACTTTAAAAAAAAAATTCATTGGGTCAATTACATGGCCAATATCATATTCATCTTCTTCAAGATAGAATTAGTAAATGTTTGAGGAAAGAGCAAGCTTCCTTATCCATGTGGATTTTCTTTATGGTACTTGTTCTACAACATTGTGGTGTTAAATGACCTCATCATGAACTAGTTGAATGAGATTATGTTCCTCAACTGATGTGTGTCACGATATCCTTTTGCATGGGATACGAATATGTATTGTCACAATATGCTCCCCTTTATCTCTAACTTAAGAGCAACTAGTATTAGCCACATCTAACTCCAAAAAATTATTTGTTTTTGCCTCAACAATTTTATCACCTCCACTTGAATAATAAAATCTATAACCCATGGAATGATCTTCGTACACAATAAATAGCAACGAGCTATGCTATATCTTAATCTTAGTTGGATTACAAAGATGCACTTCTGAAAGACATAACTAAACACCTAAGTGATCAACACTAAGTTTCCATCTTAGTTGAACGAGATTATGTTCACAAACTGATATGTGCCACGATATCCTTTTGTATGGGTATAAGAATATTTATTGTTATAGTATGCTCTCCTCTATCTCTAACTTAAGAACAATTAGTATCAGCCACATCTAATTGTAAAAAGTTATTTATTTTTGTCTCAACAATTTTACAACCTTCACTTGAATAATAAAATCTATAGCCCATAGAATGATCTCGAAACACAACAAAATAGCAACGAGCTATACTATATCTTAATCTTAGTTGGATTACAAAGATGCACTTTCAAAAGACATAACCAAACACATAAGTGATCAGCACTAGGTATCCATCTTAGTTGAACAGGATTATGTTCCCTAACTATTGTGTGCCACGGTATCCTTTTATATGGGTATAGGAATACTTATCATCACAGTATGCTCCCCTCTATCTCTATATTAAGAGCAATTAGTATCAATGAGATCTAACTCCAAAAAATTATTTGTTTTTGCCTCAACAATTTTACCACCTCCACTTGAATAATAAAATCTATAACCCATGGAATGATCTAGGTACACAATAAAATAGCAATGAGCTATACTATATTTTAATCCTAGTTGGATTACAACGAGGCACTTCCGAAGGACATAACCAAACACATAAGTGATCAACATTAGGTTTCCATTTGATCCACACCTCGAAAGGGGTTTTAAGCATAGATTTGGTAGGGATTTTATTTCAAATATAAAACACTTTTTCGATTTCTTCTCTCTTAAAAAATTTTGGTAAATTGGGTCCACTCGTCATACTCCCCATCATATCCTTTACAATGCAATTTTGCCTTTCAACTACACTATTTTGTTCAAGATTGCTAAACATAGTGTATTGGTCATTACTCCACAACATTTTAAGTATTTAGGGAAAAACCCCTTTTATTGTTCTATTGTATCATGTTTGCCATAATACTCACCACCTTTATTGGACTTGATAATTTTCTTAATGGTTTTTCCCAAATGTTTCTTAACTTTTGCTATAATATCTTGAACTTGTCAAAAGCTTCAAACTTTTCTTCAATTAAGAATAGATAACCATAATGAGAAAATCATCAATAAATGTCAAAAAATACTTAGATTGTAGATAGAAAAGGTAAATAGTTCACTTATGTTAGTGTGAATAAGTTTGAATAAATCAGAACCTCAGTTTTTGATTCATTGCCTTTTATCATGGTCAATAATAGTCAACACATGTCTCCAGGTCATTAGAAATAAGAGCAGGTAGGATGTTATCATTTATGAACCTTATTACTTTTTCCTTGGCAATGTGGCCAAGTCTTTTATGCCAGAACACGAAATAAGTTTACTTTATGCAAGTTTTTTTGGCAATTGTGTCCACATTGTATGAGATGGTATAAATATTAGTAGGAGCAAAACACAATCTACATAATAATTGTGGAAAAGTACGTTAGCCAATATTTTTTAATCAGTAATTTTATTAATGCATAATACTTAAAAAGACCCTAAACTATTCAAAAATATTCAAACAAGCCCTTATTCTTTTATTGCGTTCAATCAAACTCCTATATTTTTATTTTGAACCAAATAAACCCTTATACTTTTGTTCGGAGCCAAATTAACCCTTATGATTAATGGTTGACTTAGCTAAAACGCCATTTATCATTCTATGTCTCGTGGTGTTAACATGACATGTTGAAATGTCATAATTGATAATGATGTAACATGTTAATGTGACATAATGACATGGTCACATCAACACCATGTCAATGTCACGAGGATATAAATTGACAAGTGATATTTTAACTAATAAAAATTAGTCAACCATTAGTTATAAGGGTTTATTTGACTCAAAATAAAAGTACAAGGGCTTAATTAAACGTACTAAAAGAATAAGAACTTATTTGAATTTTTTTTAACTAGTTCAAGGGCTTGTTTTAGTGTTTTGCCTTATATTAATAATTTAATATTTTTTTTAAAAAGCATAACTAATAATGTGTGACACAAAAGCAAAAACTAAATTTCATTTAAATGATAGTATATAGAAATTGGCTTCCAATAAAAGTTGTAAATCTAGTACTTAAATTTAAGCAAGCATTTCCTACAAACTTGACTTCCACCTTTACATTGTTACTAATCATGAGTTTGGATTATTCCTTGTTTGACTTCCCCTTACTTATGAACCTTTATAAGGTAAAAGCAACATTAATAGCACTATTGTCTAGCCACCAAAAACTAAATGGGGCTTCAATTAAATTGGATTTATGTATAACAAGAGCCAAGAGTTACCTTCACACTCATGTTTCTTTATCCAAGTTTAATATTTAAGACAATATTGTTTCTTATGTCCATTCTTCTTGGAAAAAAAAAATTTAAGTTCCTTCTTAAGGATAACTCTTGGACCCCCCACATTGACAAATTGACTAGATTCATTCTTTTTATCTTGAACTTTTTTAAGAGCATTACGTTTAGATTTCTTACATTTATTGTGATGAGTTTTGGTAACAAGAAAAGTATTGTTGGCTTTTTCACTTTTGATCTTATCTTCAACAACACATATAGTGATCATAAAATCATTAATACTCTAAGTGTCTTCTTCAAAGTTGCAAGTGTTGACTCCATATGTTTTTTATAATAACAAAACATTCCTCATTCATTAATATCGAACTATGTTACTTAAATGTGTAGGGGTAGAATGGGTATATTAATGTTTATCTCACATCCCAAATTCCCCAGGATAAGTCTCAAGTCCAAAGAAAGTGATTTAAGCAAAATAGAAGATGTTTCATGAAGGTTAATCGATCATCATTTCATCTTAATCAATCAAAACAATATAAAAGAAGGACTTAAAACTTCATAGAGAGATTTTAATCAATTAATTTATGATTTAATCAATTAAAATAACATTGGAATGGACTTTGATAAGGACAAAAAGGTTTTAATCGATTAACACAGAATTTTAATCAATTAAAACAACACTGGAATGCACACCAAGACAAGCAAAGGGATTTTAATCGATTAACATAAGGTATAATCGATTAAAACAGTACTAGAGGATATTGCAACAACTTTAATCAATTAACCATAGAGTTTAATCAATTAAAATTCAATGAAAAGGTACCTTAGTGTCAAAAATTGAAGATTCAAATTTGAGTTGACCGTTAAAAGGCATCAAGTGAAGAAATTTGAACCTAAGGAGATTTTAATTGATCAAAAATCATAGTGATCGATCAAAAAAGAAGTAGAGAGCTTTTAATCGATCAAAGACAAGGTTAATCGATTAACTTGGAACAATGGAGACAGACAAAATAGTTTTAATAGATTAAAGTCAATTTTAATCGATTAACCTGAAGCACAGAAAGATAGATAGAAAGATTTTAATTAGTTAAAATCTATTTTATTCGATTAAAAGGCTAGACAGATTTGAATTTCAAACTCTGAAAGGTAAATTAACGGGTAAATTGTTTCCAAACTATCTTCAACGGTCTATTTTCACTCTCCAAGTATAAAAGGGGTTCAAAATGAAATAAACGCATTAGAGAAGCACCCAAAAATGAGATTAAGCCAAGAAGAACCAAAAGCTTCTCTTTTTAAGTGCATTCCACTCCTATCCTTTGTAAAATTGTTTAAACTGAAGCTTATACATCTTAAGTCAACTAGGTGCTCAATTGTACTTCATCTTATATTTGTTCCTTGTTTACTTAGAGTGTGGAAGGCATTCTAAGAGGTAGACTAACCTTAGGAAAGCTTAGAGACTGTTGTAAGGGTTTGGAGCTTGGGTTAGAAGCTTAACTTGTAAAAGCTTGGTGAAAGCTATTAATTCCACTTGTTTCAATGAAGTTGGGTTGAAAATTCTTGATTGAGAAGATCAAGGTAGTGGATGTAGGTCAAAGGAACCAAACCACTATAGATATTGTGTTTTGTCCATTTCTCTTAATCCTCTCCTTACTTGCTGTTCTCTCCTCAACAAGTCTTCACACTTTCCATCTTAAGTCATCCAAAAGTGTTTAAAACTTAAAGAGTTCCCTACAAAATTTTTAAATACTATTCATCCCCCTCTAGCACTTATTTTGGGACCAACAGTAAGCAATGACTATATGCCCAAATTTAGGTGGAAGGGTGTTCAAGGCATGGTGAGCAATTCAAGCAATGGGAATAATGATATCAACGCCTTTCAATTTGGTTTGATAATCGACCACCTTAATCATGTACTCCATAACTCCTTTTATCCCATCATTAGTCATGGAATAAAACTTTTAAAAAAAGTGTCAATTTCAACATTTGATAACGCCCTATACCTTTATACTATTGTAGCTAAGAACTCTATTGCATTAGTTTTATCAGGAAGTCCACTTAGTGGTTGTTTATGAATGGACCTCTTAATAAAAAATAGACAAAATCTATTAAATCTCTCCTATACTTCTAAAGCTTTCTTATCATTCTCAAAGCTCTCAATAGTAAGTTTTGTAGGCCTATCTACATTTATGGCTAGATCTATCTTTGACATATAACTAGCAAGCTCAATATCTCTTTTCCAATTCTTAAAGTTTGACTTAGTAAAAATCTCAATAGTGGCCATATTGTTATTGATAGAAAATGTGATTGAAAATTTAAATAATGTAATTGAATTTGAATAAATAGGGTGATTTATATATACTCAAAAAATAATAAATGAGTATAACCAAAGGGTTCAAGCATAAACAGCTTTAAGCTGAATGCATGACATGTATTTAGGAGCTCTTTCACATAAAAAGAATTAAGCAAATATAACACAACATTTGTAAGATACCACCGTTAAGTGAATAAATCACTGAAGGTAGTCAATTCTCACACACATGCTTTTATTTGTTATCCTCTAATTTTAATATATAAACACCACCTTTAGACGAATGAATGCATACCAGAACCATAAAAATCCTTAAAACATATGAGAACAATAATTTCATAACACTAGTCAATTTGCCACTTTAATGACTACAAATGAATTAGCATAATGAAACTGCTCTTATAATCGGATATGTTTTTTAATAATCATAGGCTTGGACCACATATAAAAAAATGAGAGAGCGAGAGAGAGAGAGAGGAGAGCTTTTTTATGGTAAGTGTGGGGAGGAGAAGCAGCTACGGATTGTTAGAGCTATGGGTTTCAGGGCACAAAGATTCGTGGTCAATCAGAGTTGGCGTGATGGTGGAAATCTCTGTATACAATTTTCATGGATAATATCACAAAGGGAGTTTCCTAGGCTGAAATTAAAGAGGTTTTTGATGAATTAGTGGTGGTGATTGGATGTTTTTGTTAAGTGTGGGGAGGAAAGGGAGTTGAAGGTAGCCATCAGGGGTGGTATTGAGCTGTACATAGTTAGAAGATGAATGCTGGTTAAAGATGGAAATATAGTAGGAAGAAGAATGCTTGTGCCATTTTTGGATAAATCAATGGTAGATCAGGCCTATTTAGAACCTTCAAGGAGGTTGGGAAGGGTGAAAAGCGGGTGCATGTTGAAAGAAAGCCTAAGGTGGAACCTCATATGAAAAATAAAGAAGAGGAAGAGGCCTCGATATTTATTCCAAAAACTAACTATGCGTGGCTAAACTGTAATGTTATTGGGACCTTTTGGGATGGTTGTTCAATGGGTGACTTGCAAAAAGGCCTCATGATGCAAAGGATTGAGGTTATAGTTCGACCAATGGGGGAATTCCAAGTACTACTTACCTTCTGTGATAATGAGGTTATGAAAGTGTTGATTGATGATTATTTGAATTGCTTTCAACCATGGTTGAGTAATTTAATGGCCTATGATAGAAAATTAGTGCGATAGGAATTCTTTTGTTGGATGAAAGTAAAAGATGTTCCATTGCATATTTGGCATTACAATCTTTTCAACGCTTTAAGGGATAAATGGGATGATTTTGTGAGATTAGATGTTTGTATGATGGCTTTAAGCAAATTTAATTTTGGGTGCATAGTTATTAAAGTTAGAAAAGTGAGTTGCATTCTGGCTTTCACAACATTACCTATAGGTGATAGCCAATATAAAATCCTTACTTTGGTATTGGAAGTGTTAAAAGCACCATATTCAAGTAATAATTGGCAGTAGGAGTAGGATGATATGAAGAGGGGAACGTTTGGCTCTAATGATAGGGCATGTTTGGCTAGTGAATGCAAGATCCCAATTGCAATTCAAAATTCAAATTTGAATTCAAAATCAAGAGCTGGAAAAAGATGCCAAAGTCTTACGGGGACACATGCAATCTAGAGGGATTCGGCATAAATTTGATAATGGTGGCAATTAGAATGATATCTCGGTGGAAAATGTTTTTACACGATTATCTATAGATTTTAGAAATGAAGGAGGTTCAAAATTCAAACCTAACTTAGGAGTGCAACAAGATTTAAATTTTAAATTTGTTCATTTTTTAGATCAGGGGAATAAAATGGAGAAGGACAGCCGAAATTTAAACAAGATTGTTCAAATTTAGACACATTTACTGAAAGGTGGTATTGAAAACAATGTCATTAGGAAGGACTATTCAGATAGTGTGAATAAGGAAGAGAATGTTGGAATGGACTCTTGTGAAAAGAGGGCGATCAATGTTGGGAATAAGAGTCCGAATCCGAATAATGAGGAATGTTTGGAAAATAATGCTATTATGGTATATAATGAAGAGAGAGAATTTAATTATATGGAGTGTTCTTGTTTGGTTACAAGTCTTTTAAATTTGAGTTCTTTAAATTTAGAATTTCCAAGTAAGTATGAATAGTTGGAAGCACTAAGGTCTCTTTACAAGGATTCTACATCAAATACCACATGGTTATCCAGTTTAGAGGAGGTGGATATGATAACACAAAAATAGTATCAAGGTGAAAATAATGCTAATGAAGAAATTGTGGACTTGTTTGCAGCTGAAAAACAAAGATGGGACCAAATTATAACCTATATATTGCAAGTTATGATTCACGTCAAAGGTAAAATTTATGAAGGTGATGCTAAGTTAAGAGGTAAGGTGGAAAGGGAAGTATAATCAAAAGACCTAGAGGTAAGAAAGGTTGCAACAAAGACAAATTATCGAATAGTAAAGGAGGTAAGGTTTGCGAAGCAATGTTGTTTTATTTTTCTAACCATGCAAGTATACGTATTGAACAAATAATATAATGGCAAGTACAGTGTCGATCCTATAGAGAATTGATCTAAAATTTTACTAAGTACTAAAATTATCACAATTTAGTATTATCCAAACAAACAAAATTAAGTAACTAAATAAATTATAAATTAACTAAATCTAATTAACAATAATTTAAACTAAAAAAATCAAAGCAATAATAAAATTGGATAAAAATCAACCAAAAAAACACTTAAGATTACAATATCTCTCACACTTCATCTAAATCTTACCTCTCTCTCTCTTAATTTATTCTAATGGGTTAAATTGCTAACCTAAAGTCTTCAATTATTTATAAGGCTCTCTAGAAACTCTTATAAAAATATTTACTTTAATTAAAACGTTATATCTCTATGTGTATTGAAATTAAAACAAACTCATTAAGTTTAAGCTCTAATACTGGCTGCATATAACGTATAGGTATATCTCTCTTATACACAAATCAATTTATTCATCCAAACAAAAAAATATGATCATAAGTTATTCTAATTTTAGCCTATTCTAAACTTTCTTTCTTAAGTTATGTTGAGGTTTCCAAATCAATTTAATTGGTGATCAAGCAATTAAAAGCATTAAGAATCAATTGGAATAAATAATTCAATTCCATTGAAAGTAAGCAAGAAAGAGATTAAAAATTTAAACTACATGTGAGTTCAATTGCAATCCTAAAGGAAAGAAAATAGATACACATAATTTCAATAATAAATAAAAACATATGAAATTTAGTCATCAAGAGTTATACAAATAATAAAAGCTAAAGAAAAGGAAGAAATGAATATTGGCAGCCTTAATCTTCAATCTTCAACCTTAATTTCTAAGCTCTTGAATCTCTTTTAGGGTAGACTTATATGGCTAACTTCTCCTCAAACTCTCTTTAAATACTACTAACTTAATCTAATCTTCCTAATTTAACCTGCTTGACTTTTAATATAAGCTTAGAATAATTGTAGAACCCATAAAACCTTAATCAGCCCACAAACTTTTCTTTTCCACACTCATTCTTCATATTTTTCCTCTTTACGCCGTAGCACATCCCTTCGATGCTGCGGCATTAGCCTAGCTTTATGTCTTCTCTTACTGACTAATACACTCTGTCAACTTCCAACTCTATCTTCAAGGTAGAACTGGGCAAAGTGATCTTCATGAAAAGTTGTAGCTCTGTCTTATAACTTTCCAATGGTCTAAAAATCATGTCATTTAGAAATCTAGAATGGAAGTTATACTCGAAATACCACAACATATTTGATCAAAGTCTTGGTCCTTTAATCACCTTTCTTCACCAATTTGATGCCTTATTCCTTAAAATCTTACAAAAGTATAAAACTAATAAATTATAATTAAAATAAAGTAAATAAACATAAAAATAGCATAAAATAAAATAACATAATGAAGTAAACTAATTAGAAAAATAACTAAATCTTAATCTAAAGTCAAGAACTTAGCTAGCTTTTAAGAACAAAATAAGACAAATAATTTTATAAAATAGAATTATCAAGCAATAAATGGGCGAAGGAAGTTATTGAGGAATTTGTACAAGACTCGAATCAATATCTTACTTCTGACATTAATCTAATGGAGGTTGAAATAACATGGGATATTGGTAATGTGGTTAGTTTGGCATTTGAGAATTCTAGAGAAGATTTTATTCAAATGGTGGTTGCAATGAAAAGGGAAGAGAGAGGTGATCCGGATCTTTAAATAGGTCTGATTTTGGTGTGTGAAGATGGGAAGCTAATAAAGAAGCTGATCTATTGGCAAAAGCTGATATTCAAAGAAGAGACGTACTTTTTCAAACGTTTACTTAAAGAGATATGAATAAGGTGGAGATAGTAAGTAAGTGATAAGAGTTTGAAATGGTTTAGGAATTTTAAATGAGGATGGAATTCGATTTGAAACATGAGTGTACGTGAAGGAGTCTGAAAAGTTGGACAGTAGGTTGAGCAGTTCATTTAAACTAAAAAATACAGTTTTATATTGTTGGGTTGAGTTAAAGTATGAGCCATATTTTTGTGCTGAGTTTTATAGACAAATCCAAATCAATTTTAAATTGTTGAGTTTGTATTGGAGTAGGAAGTTGCCTACTATATTTAAATAAATATTGACTCAGGTGGGGGTTTTGTAGAGATTAGGTTGATATGTGGATAGAGTTGGTGGGATGATCGAATATTTTTCTTGATTTATTCGAACAAGGTGGTGTGTGGACACCAATTAATTGGTATGCAAGATGCGGATAGTGGTTTGTTTCTTGGATAGCAACTAAGAGTAATTTAAAGGGATTTGGGCACATATGCAATGGAGGTGGAGCAGTGTTTTGAGTTGACTTGAAAGCCTGCTATTGAGATAAGCTAAGAAGAATTTAATTGAGGATCGAATATGTTTGGATAGTTGATGAGTTAAGAGTTTTTATTGAGTACATGCATGAAATTTTCCTTGTCTAGTTAGGTGGGCTTAGCGAGAAGTTTGGTCCATGGGTTTAGTTTGGACCCAATATCTCCGAATTAGATCCATATGTTTTGGGGTTTTAGTTTTTATACTATATTTTCATCTTGTACTCATAAAATTTCATAGTTTATTTTGACTATGGCAACTAGCAATAACATCACATATCTTTAAAAAAAAAAGAAAAACTTAATGATCATAGGCATCATGTCTCAAAATCATAGACATATATAACATAACCTTTTGAGATATTCAATCATTATATTTCCATTCACCAAAATATATTTGTTGGATTGAAAAACTCACTTTATAAGATTTAATTATTAATATAACTTTATTTCGAGTGTATATAAAATACACAAATATCTAAGAAGGTGCATACTACCATTAAACTTAAAACAATACATATTATTTTTTTTTTGTCACATACATTCTAAAAATACCTCACCAAAATAGTCGAAATAACTAATTAAAACATATTTTAAAAATTAGAAAAATAGTACAAATGGGTAGTAAATGACGAGTAAAAGAGAACTATCTAAACAGTCGAAACACTCAACACGAGTAGGTCACACGTGCTTCCCCCATGCATTGGGCCTTGTTTCGCCGCTTATACAACTCTTCTTCAACCTCCAGCAAAGTCGACCCTTACTTGATTGGTCAAAACTCAACCCATTAGGGTCTGTTTCTTACATTCTCCCTAATTTCTCAATTTTTGATAAATTTTTTTACAAAATTAAACCTTTTAAAAACCTCGATTAAAACATTGTTCTATGAAATCCATGCATAAAAACAATATAAATCGATATCCACGATCTAAAACTTCAAGTTTCAAAACTCATTCTTAATCCACTTTTAATTTTCTTAATATTTGACCACATAAACTAGACTTGATAATTTTAGACAAGATACAAGAAGATTTAAAGTTAGAGTTTTAAGTTTATTCTTATAGTGTTTTATGTTATAATCGTGTCACACATTTAAGATACGAAAATTTAGTGTCTTGAATGTGTCAAACGCAACATGTTTAAATACTAACAGTTCTCTTTTTCCTTCCATTTTGAAAATTCCAAAGTGGTAGCAGGCTGCATCATCCATAAAAATTCATCAAAATATACATTATATTCTCACAGCAAAATACAATAGTTGCTACCGATATGTGAGTCGAGCATCTCTATTTATTACTTCACCCAAGTCTCAAAATACTCGTTTCCATCGATTGACTAATACTCATCCTCATCATCTCTTGATCCAAGGAATCTCCTCACAACAGCTGCAACAGCACCAAGAAACAAAAAGAAGACAATAGTTTCAAATCCACCTCCAACACCAATTGCAACACTGGGACCTGGAGCAAAGAAGGAAAATGGTGACCAACCCCAGCCACCATAGAATGGCACACCAAAACCATAGCCATACCCACCGACTAGAGGTGGGGCAACTGGTGGATTGATATAAATATTGGTCCTGGACAAACATTAGCTTAAGCATTAGCAAAACAGATTTGTCCACTGAAAATATGAACGAAGTCAAAGACCAAAATTTGATGAAGAAGCTAAAGACAAAATAAAAATAATCAGTTCACATTTCATTTAGAGCATTTTGATTCTTGACAATCTAATTTCTTAGGCACGTCTACTAGCTCCTTTCTACTTGGTTCAAGTAAGGGTTCTTCCATGACAAAACACCAAACTCTACCTGCTGATATATATATATTTTTTTTGAATCTGTAAAATGTAGAACTTTGTTTTCTTGTCAATGGCCTAAATATCAAAATGCTTATGGGATCAAAGTAACAAAACATTCAAACTATTCTGAATATTTCCAACCCCTCATCTGTTCTCTGACAAAATGGTTTAATGGTTCTTAATTTTAAGCACAAATTATGAAGGTCATTAATATAACAATAGTTTCATATCACCATGACTTTCAATCAGAAACTATGGCCTTAGGTTCAGCAATGAATTTAATCTACTTCTTTTGCTAGCCATCTAAAATAGTTTACAACATTACAAGAGTCTGATTTAATGTAATTGACCAAATGGCAGGAGAGAAGAAGCTAGCGCAGTCAAGCAAGTCAGAATATTTAAATGATTCAAACTATTTCAATTCTAAAGCTTTGATTTTATTTCAAACATACAGATTCAATCTTGTGTGGTACCAGACCTGATCTTGTTTTATCTATAATTATTGTATCTATAATTATTTGTACTTGAAAAATCAATGAAATAAATATCTACAAACAATGAAGTTCATAGCTGATGAGGTTGTACTCCTTTAAAATCCTGTAGACAATGATTATTGAGCTGTATATTCTCAAAGGTATTGGGCCAGACTTCAAGGAAATTATTACTGCGACCAAAGCTATAGAACTCCATGGCAAACTCATTGATGGAACTTCTCTCAAGCATGAAGAAGGCACTGATGTTTCTCTCATTCCTAAAGTTAATTTGACTTGGAGTCCAGCAGTAATTTGCCAACCAAGGGCAGTCATTCATCCAACAATGATGGTGAAAATTTTGCACTAATAACTGCCAGTAGCACAAGAAATTTTTTTAGAACTTCTGCCTCTCTGGCTATCTGTGAACTCTCTAGTACATATTCTGATAATGGAGGGGAATGGAAAATTAGTCAAATTTTTATAGATCACGGTCTTTCACATTTTCAAATGCTTCCACACACCACAACATAACAGCATTGCTGAAAGATGGCACAGACACATTGTTGAAAGTGAATTGACTCTCTTACATTAAGCATCACAGCCATTATCTTTCTGGTCTATTCATTTCAAACTGCATTCAACCATCTTCAGCTTTGAATAAGAAAACACCTTTTGAGGTCTCATTACACCTAATTATTGTTAGCTCAATGTGTTTCAGTGTTTGTGCTATCCTTGGCTTGATTTACAATCGTCATAAACTTCAACCAAAATCACATCCATGTGTTTTTCTTGAATGGTCCATTCATAGAGTGCATATAAGTGTTTTGATCCAACTGCCTAGAAATATTCATTTCATGACATGCAGTGGTCTTCTTCTCTTTATTTATCACAGCCTAGAATTAATGCTTATTGTGCCGCTCAACAGATTAGAACTTATACTTTTGTTGCAGCATCTGCTCCTCCTATAATTGCTTCAGTTCCTCTCACAAATTTCTCATCTGACAATCAATCTTCAAGTGCAACAGCCATTTCTCTATTCCATTAAGGTCTGCAGTAGTGACATCCTCAGGTTAGAATTCTTTAGCAAGTCACCCACTTCAACCTGATGACTCAATGACTACTGTTTTCCTCAGCTGAACCTGTTTCAAATTCCAATCCCAACCCTCTCTCAATTCTGCATCCAATCTCTCTCAGCCTCCTTGGACTCATCTAATGGCCACTTTCTCACAAAGTAATACTTTCAGACCAAAGAATTTACACTACTGTGATGCATCCTATTCCTGTTTCTCTTGAACCTACAATATGCTTCAAGCTATGAAAGATCCGCAACAGAAGGCTGCCATCACTGCACTGAATTTAATGGCTTTGTGAACACTTGAACTTCCAGCTTGTTCCACCATCTAAAGCTCAAAATTTGTCAAAAGTGAGTGTGTTTTTTGCATTAGGAGAACACTTGATGGTTATAATAAAAGTTACAAGGCACGCTTTGTTGCTATGGGGTTTTATCCTTCAATACTTGTCTAGAATGATGCCTGATTTCGCATTTTCAGTAAACAAGTGTCTCAGTTTATGCATGTTCATCACATTTACAGATGAATCCAGTGATAACTCAAGGTCATTAACTCATTCCCATCTATCATTCAAGAAGCAGTCTGCTCTTACTCCCACAGCTTTCTCTGAGTCTAATTATAACTGGGTGAACCGTTTAGATGATTGCAATTTGTAAATCAACAAAAGCCAACATAGTGTATTTGGGAGGAATGCTAATCTTGGGATGTCGTCGTGCTAAGTCATCTACTGAGGCCAGGTGTAGAGCTATAGCCTTCACTGCAGCTGAGCTTATATGGGTGAAAATCCTGCTTGCTGACCTACACATACTTTCTCTAGCCACCACGTTTATATAATGGCAAAGTTGGAGCAACCTATCTCATTGCTCATCCTGTTTTTCAATCTAGAATGAAGAATATGTTCTGGGTCCTGACTTTTTTCAAGAAACCAGTTAATTTTGGTCAAATCAAGGTGTCACAGAATGAATTAGACTTATGATCAAATAATAAAAGCTTGCAATGAGGACGACAAATGCCATTCCATCAATTACTGAATTTGAAGTGGCTCAGCATATTACTTAAGATTCTCCTCAACTTTTTTTCAATATTGAGCATCATTTCAATCTGACCCAGTACATAGCAATGCCAACTTAAAAGAAAGCAAAAATTATACAGTAAATTCAAGAGTGCTCCCATCTAGACTTGTAGAATTTTTCCTTCCTGATCAGCATCAGAAGGTAGTGACAGTACTCCTAGCATTTCATATAGTTCAATAAGTCCTAGAGAACTATTGACTATTAGAAATACCAATTGTGACTAAAAGATAAAGTTTTCCGTACTTAAATAGAAAGCCATTCTCTAGCTAGTGACTGATTCCTGCTTATGCAAATCTCTCCTTATAAAGAACAAACAAGGCTACCATTTAGCTGAACTTGCAGCTAAAAGCTTCGCATCAGCCCTCTATCTCTTTGAAATTAGTATAATGTGTATATTAAAAGCACAAATGAGGCTTTTTCAACTGCTTTTCTATAGTACCCACCTACACTGCGCATATATTCAGAGCTTAATTCTTTCAAAATTCAAACAACAACACATTAAAAATTAAGAAATCCAAGTTCCCAAGTAACATTATGTGCTCAATATTGATCAATAACGTCAAAAAAAAAAATTCCTATTTGTCAAACAACTGAATCTATCTAATTAATATCCAAAGGAGATGCTAAAACCAGCGGCCTAAACAAAATTAACACCAACAAAACTTAACCGATGAATTACCTCGAATTGCTGTTGGCTCTTGGGGCTGAGCGAGGAGCTGATGAACGAAACGCTTGACCACCAACTCTACCACCCGTCTTGGCAGCTGATGCATCACCAACTGAGCCCAGAGTCAACACTCCAGCTGCCAGTGTCACTATTGCTAGCTTTGCCAACTGCTTCTCATTTCTCCTGTAGAAAATTCAGCACCAAAACACAATCCTCCGTCATGGAACATAGTTGCATTGCAAGAAGCAAAGAGAAGTGAAATGGCATGAAAATTAGCTACCAGGCAGAATCTTTGTGGTCATCTGACTGGTATCTGCATGAGATGAAAGTAGCAGAGCTGAGACGCTTGGTTTTGGGTTTGTGAGTAAATGTAAAAGCGTTGGTTAGGAAACTTTGTTGAGATGGTGTAATGGACATATTTCCTTCCTTACAAGAAAACTTGGGTTCTAGATTCTGGGAAATCATCTGTTTTTGTCAGTTTGAACTGTATATATAGTGTAGGCCAGTGTTCCTAAGATTTTTCTTCATCTTGTTTCATGATATGGGGATTGCCACGTGGTCAAATTGTAATGGCTGTATCCAAGTTTCACGAATAAGATATACATATCTCCAAGGATATGCTCCGTCCACTTCATCTATCTGATGCCTACTTTTCCAAGTTCAACAATTTCGTATCTCCATTTCATTCTCAAAATAGGACATTTTCTTCTTCTTTTTTGTCTGTTTTTTAAAATTTCATACTCATTTTTCAATATATATATATATATATATTATAACGATCCAAATCTAAGTACTAATCCATTAATTTTTCAAGCATAAATCACATTACCTTAAAAAATTTAAATTCAAGTTATTAGTTGTAATAAACTTAGACTATTATATATGTCTTAACAATCATATTCACATCAGATGTAAGGCATCACAATCCCATCTATTTAAATTTTTTATGTTCTCATTAATGTCACAAATCATTCACAAGACCAAAATCTCAACAAAACAATGTGAAAGCGCACATCGAATTTGCGCAGGCTCTGATACCATTTGTAATGACCCAAAATGTTATTGACCGGTGACCCAAAGTTGGGCCATTAAAATTGTTAAAATCAGATTTTCAATCAATTTCAAAAATTTGTATCTTTCTATTCATAAAGTCTAACAAAATGCTACAAAAACTATTAGAAAGATCTTTTCAAGACTTTTCCATTGGTACCTATCATGTCACTGGAAAGTTATCAGAACAGTACCGAATTTGAATAAAAGTTAAAAAAATACAAAATAATTTAAGATTTTTGTGCCTAAACTAAGAGCATAAAACCCTGATCATTCATTAATCAAAAATTCCTTAAATACTTTTCTTTTTTCTCTATCTTTCTTTTTCTCTTCCTTCTTTTGACTGGTTTTCTCTTAAGCCTAATGATATAAGACTAAATTAATTTTTACTGATTTTTTTCAACTGATTGCTTTTCTTTTAAACGTGCTGAGTTAAAATCGACTACTTTTTTTAAAAAAAACATGATAAGATTAACTAATTGTTTTTCTTTTAAATGTGTTAAGATAAAATTGACTTATTTTCTTTTTAAAATATAATAAGGTAAAACTAACTGATTCTCTTTTTAAACATGATAACGTAATCTTGATACCAACTAAAATATATCTACTTTATTTTCTAAAAAGTCTTTTCTTTTTTTTCTTTTTATTAATAACCCCATGACCATATCTATAATTATCAAATAAAATAATTTTTTTTTTGTGAGGGATATTACATCATCCCCTCCTTAAATAGAGTTTAGTCCCTTAAACGCTTACCTTAGTCTTCATAAAGGTAAGGATACTTCTCTTTGATATTTTCTTCCAAATCCCAAGTCGCTTCTCATTCTGTGTGATTACTCCATTGCACTTTAACATAAGGAATAGTCCACCTTCTTAGAACTTGCTCTTTCCTATCCACAATACATATAGGATGCTCATCATAAGACAAATCTTCTTTAAGTTTTAAAGAGCTAACTTAACCACATGTGTAAAGTCCGACCTTATAAAATACTTAACAGGACATACATGTGATGGATAGCATGTTTACATACTAGGAGAGCCTCAAAAAATCGACAAAAGTCGGTCTGTACCTAGAGGTACAATAAAGTTGATCTAAGCCTCGACTTAGGTCAAATAGGGATTTTAAGGTGAAATTCAAAATTTATAGTTCAATAATGAGTTAAAATGGTGATTCGAAATTCGAGGATTAATTCGGAGTCAAATCGAAATTTTCACTATCTAGGGGCAAAATGGTAATCTTGCCACTTGAGGATAAAAAATTGGAATATTAGAAGAAGTTTTTGATCAAGATTGATCACATTTGACTCATTGGAGTATAATTTGAGGTTGATAAGTGAAAAAGTTGTAATTTTGGTATTTTTGAAGCATAGGGGCAAAATGATAATTTTGTCACCCCAAGAGTAAAATAGTAATTTTCCACCACCAGGACACTTGTCCAGCACATGGTCTTCCCTTATCCTCATTTTGACCTTTGACTAATCATGTGGTGGAGAATGGAAGCATAATTATTAAAGTATAAAAAGAAAAATGGACTAATAAGCATGTGACACGTGTCAAGCAAGAATATTTTATTATTTTTTATAAAAATCAGCCCATATTTATCCCATTCTTTTTCTCCATATTCGGCCAAGACAAAGGAAAGAAAGGAAAAACTAGAACAAACGCTGGATAAGAGAATTTCAAGAAAAATTGTGGAAATTTCAAGGAATCAAGCAAGATAAGGTATGATTTTTCAATTTTTGCTTGAGATCTAGCATACCCATGCTTTATTTTCTTATTTCCATGGCTGAAAATTGAGTTGACATGATGAAACCCATGAAGGTCGAATTCTAGAGAGAGAGAGAGAATTTGGTGATGGTTTGGTTGGATTTTAAGTTATATGGATGTTTTCAATGATTTATGGTGTTTAGTGTAAGAATCAAGCTTGAAAATCACCCATTCCTTATGTGTTCTTCATTGGCCGAATTTTCTAGGGAGGATATTGTGGCTGAAATTGATGATATTTCATGATATTTTGGTGATATTTGATGTTTGGTGAGGTTAGAAATTAAATGGAAAATTTTGGTGTGAAAATCTGAATTTTTGCTCAACGTATAGACATGTGTGATTATTGACCCGAGACTGATAAATTGAATCTCATTCACAGTCACTGAGGTAATTTAGGTATAATTGGAATGTAGAAAGTGAGAAGAATTGATTTGGAGTTAAATTGGAGATTTTAGCCGATTAGACCGAGTATAGTGTGACTTAGGTCGAATATCACATTTAAGCGATTAATCGGACATTTTGCATCCCATCTCATGCATTCATTTAGATTTAGAAAGCTTAAAATAGTTTATGACAAATTGACACAAATTATTGAATTTTGTGTCATGTGTGATGTATAGGTGGTGAGCTATTTGATAAGGATAAAAAGATTACACCAAAGACCGGGACTAGGAGTATTTCTACTCCTGATACTGTGAGTAACCTTACTATCGTCTTAATTATCTAAAGTGATTTTTATTCGATTTTATGATTTTATGAAAAATGGGTTTAAATGGTAAACCTTTATGTTTATAAACAAAATGTGTTTAAATGAAAAGATTTTATAAATTGTCTTGAAATTGAATGATGATTTTGAAAATAAAGTAATTGGAGACTCCTGATGTGTTGTAAATTTATGATTTGAATTGATGGCTTATGTTAATGTGTTGGCATGACTGGCTGGGTTGTGTTTTTGGTGAACTATATGAATTGTTCTGTTTTACATTTACAGGCTGGATAGTATTATATTAGTCATGTCATGCTATCAAAATTTTGTTGTATGGTGGATTTAACCTGCTGCAGGGGGCGGGTTTTCTGTGGACCAGCCTATTAGAGGGGCACGAAATCCCGATATATTTTACCTTGGTTGGAGAGGCGAGTAGGATAACTCCCGAGGTATAACTTTAGAGTTCACTTCACGCTAAACCACCACGTAAGGGGGAACTCAGCCAACGCCAAGGAACGGCTATGTTTTCTAAATAAAAACATGATTTATGCATACATAACTTTTAATAACCTTGGTGGACTCGGTTGGGATAGCCCTCGATCAAGGCATCCCTGATAACTGGGTATAAAAATGATTTTTTAGCGCGAGCCAAAGTTTTAAGAAATTCATAAGCCATGTTGATTACTCGATTTATATGAATTAATTTTATTTGATTGAAATGAATTGAAAGGTGATGAATCACAGTATATTAAACTATTTTATTTGTCTCCATTTACTCGGCTTTAGATATTTTAGATGGTATTTGTTTACTCACTGAGATTATATAATCTCACCACCCTCCTTTCCACCCATTTCAGACTCAAAATAGGCTGTAGATAGCTAATTTCATCGAGGCTACCATTGGATTTCCATCCTCCAAATTGTAGGTTCACAGTCTTCCTTATTTTTTAGTTATTCGAGGGCCCACTGATTATTGTAAATTAAATTAAATACTCTGGCTTACTGTATTACAGTATGTATGAATTTATTTTACTTTTACGCTGCTACAAAAAATTATTTACGTATAACCCTAAAAATATTGTTTTATAAGAAAATAGAATATTTTATTGAATATTTTTTTTATTTATTTTTATTATATCCAAATAATCATAATTTCATTTTAAATGAAGGTTTTAGATATTTAAACTTATTTTTTGTTATGAATTATGTGTTTTATACTCGCATACTACATTTTTAGAGGATTTCGAGATTTTTGAGGAAAAATAACCAAAATGCCCCTGTGAGAAAAAAATTTGTTTTTCTATTGTTTTGATTTGGAAATAATTTATAATCTCTCAAAACATAATTTTAGTGACTAATACTCACAGGGAAAGTGAGAAAAACTGATGTTAAGCCTTGAGAGGTTTCGATTGACATTCCGGGTAATGAATGTCTATCGGGACGTCACAGTAGTTGTCAGGGCTCGATGGGAGTTCTGGGTTGTGACAACATGATTAGGATCTGGAATATATTTCCTTATCAAGGGAACATGAAACACGTTATGCACTCCCGATAGAGCAAGTGAAAGCACCAATCTATAAGCCACATCACCAACCCTATCCAAAATCTCAAACGAACATAAAAAAGACTAAGTTTTTCTTGAATCTCTAATCGCATTACTCCTCTAATAGAGGAAACTTGCAAGAATACATGATCTCCAACCTCAATTTCTAACTTCTTTATTATATTGTTTGCATAACTTTTATGTTTTCTTTGAGCTGTACGAAGATGTTCTTTGATTAACTGAACCTTTTCAACTGTCTACTGAATAAGATCTAGCCCCAGTAATTGTCCTTCACCCACATCATCCCAAAAAAGAGGAGACCTCCACTTCTTACCATACAAAGCTTCAAATGGAGCCATTTGGATACTAGATTGATAGCTATTATTATAAGCAAATTTCGCCCATGACAAGTGTCAATCCCAAGAACCTCCAAAATCCATGACACAAGCTCTCAACATGTCCTCAAGAATTTAATTAGTTCTCTTGGACTGACCATTTATTTAGGGATGAAAGATAGTATTAAAATTAAGTTTGGTACCTAAAGCTTTATGTAGACTTTCTCAAAATTTTTTCACAAATCGAGAATCTCGATCAGATTCAATGGACACTAACACCCCATGTAATCTCAAAATTTCTCCATATATAACTCTACTAACTTTTCTAATGGCATTCCCACATCCCACATCAGATGTGAATGTAATTATTTAGATCCATATAACAATCCAAGTCCATCACTATTTGCAACTTGAGCTTGAGCTTTTAAGAGTCACGTGGTTTAAGCTCAAAAAGTTGTTGGACCAGTGATTAGACTTAAGATGTTACAAATGGTATCAAAACTTGTGCCAGTCCAATGTGAGCTTCCACATTGGTCTGGTGAGATCTTGGTCCTATGAATTGGTCTTGTGAATGATTTCCTATGGATGATTTGTGGGCTTGATGAAAACATCAAGGATTTGAATGGGTGGGATTGTGATACCCCACATCCCACATCTGATGTGAATGTGATTGTTAAAACCTATATAACAATCCAAATCCATTACTACTAGCAACTTGAACTTTTAAGGACCATGTGGTTGAGGCGCGAAAAGTTATTGGGTCGATGCTTGGACTTGGGTAGTTATAAATGGTATCAAAGCCTGCGCTAGTCCAATGTGGGCTTCCACATTGCTTTGGTGAAATCTTGTTCCTGTTGAATAAGCCTTGATTGTGATGTGATATATGGTCTTGATGAGGACATCAAGGATTTGAATGGGTGAGATTGTGATACCCCACATCAGATGTAAATGTGATTGTTAAAATTTATATAACAATCTAAGTCCATCACTACTAGTAACTAGAGCTAGAGCTTCTGAAGGCCTTATGGTTTAAGTCTGAAAAGCTATTGGACTAGTGATTAAACTTTGGTCATTACATATATAATAGATATATTAGAATCAATGATGGATCTCCATACATTTAACTTATGGAGGTCGACTTAATATTATATATTAAAGTATAATATTTAAAAAAAATTTAATTATTTAAAATTTCAAATAAAATTTTATTAGTCTATTGCATTCAATTAAGCTTCTTAATTTTTATTTTGGACTAAATAAACTCTTATGACTAACTCTTATTAGTCAAAATTATATCTATTATTTTACTTGTTCAATTTTCTACTCACGCAAGTGTACGTATCGCAAAGATAATATTGAGATGAGTAGAGTGTCGATCCCACAAAGAATTGAATTAATTTTTACTGTTAACTACTAAAATTAACACACCTTAATTTTATCTAAACAATTAAAATTAAAAAGAAAATTTTAAATTAATAAAATAATAACTAAAACTAATATATCAACAAATTTTACTTCTAGTGATTAACAAACCTAAGATAATAATATCTCTTAGTACTTCATCTGAATATTGTCTCTCGCTTTTAACTTAGTTTAATGAATTAAGTTCCTAACCTAGAGTCCTAAATTATGTATAAGTCTCTGTCGAGTTTCTTATAAAAATATATCTCTTAATTAATTTACTATATGTCAATGCAAATTAAATTGAAGAAAGATTCATTAAGTTTGTGCTCTAATCTTGGCTACATATGGCTTATAGGTGTATGTCTATCCTATGTGCAAATCAAATCACCTAATCAACTAAGTGCATTCGATCATACGCTATTCTATTCAAGGTCTACCTAAATCACCTTTCTTCAAGGTTTAACTTAGATTTCCAATTCAATCTCATTGGTGATCAAGCAATTAGAAGCATTGAGAATAAAATAAAATAAACATCTTAAATCTATCAAACATAAGCAAAAGAGAGATAAATAAATCAAACTACATATTGAGGTCAATTATAATCTTAGATTAAAAAATTAGTTCCCCATCAAGTCACACATTATCAACGAATAAAATCTAAACATTAAAAGCACAACCAAGATAATAAGAGAATAAAAGAAAATATAGAAAAACTCAATAATTATGTTCTTAATCTCCAAATCTCCTTGAATCCTTCAAATTCTTCTTAGCTTTAATGACTTTGTGACTTAACTCTCCGATGTTAATCTGGCATTTTTTCGTTCTCCTTTAAGTTCTTCGAAAGGTTGTTTTTATAGGCTTTGAAGTTAGGCCAAGTTGGGTAAAGAAAGAAGTCAATTTTAGTTGGGATTTCCTCATCAGACTATGTAAGTCGCAGGCTTGCCCAATTAATTAACAAAAATCGTAATTGCTCTAGGATTGTTGCAGTGCGTCAACTTCAATAAGATTTTTGACCATACTAAAGTCAAAATGCGTGAAGTTCATAAAATTGTAGATTTTTCTCTTATCTTTTAAACGGTCCAAGAATCGCTTCATTTGGAGCTCTGTAGAGAAAGTTATGGCCAAAATACCGAAACATGTGCATTGAAAGTCTACACCTTAAAATTGCTCTCCTTTTTTTACTAAAATTCTTCTTTCGAATACTTACAAAAGCACAATTAAATCAATAACAACCTATCTTAACTACATTAACACTAAATTAAGCATAAAATTAACCATGATTAGATTGACTTTGAAATGCCCCATACTTTGATATGGTGATAAATAAAGTTGGTCGGATGCGAATTGAGGCATAATAAGGAACTCTGGGAACCAAAGAGACAAGATAAATTTTTTAGAATAAAATAATATTTTATTAATAAAATAATATTAAAATATTAATATTTAACCGGATGTCAAAATCAGTCATGAAGAAGGATCATATGGTTGATCCAAGTAAGGGAAAAGATGTCAAGCCTGACTCTATAAAATACTTGTCATGACATACATGTGATGGATAACATGTTTGCATGCTAAGAGAGTCCCGAAAAATTTACAAAAGTCGGTATTGTACCTAAAGGTACAACAAAGTTGATTTAAGCCTCGAACTAGATCAAATAGAGAATTTAAGATGAAATTAAGAATATTAAAGTCCCAGAATGGTTTAATATGGTGATTTGGAGTTCGAGGATTAATTTGGAGTCAAACCGAAATTTTCACTATCTAGGGGCAAAATGGTCATTTGCCACTTGGGGATAAAATAGAAATTTTTAGAAAAGTTTTTTAGCCCCATTTGACTTATTGGAGTATGATTTGAGGTTAAGAAGTGGAAAAAAATTCATTCTTGGTATTTTTTGGAACATAGGGGTAAAATGGTAATTTTGCCACCCCTAAGGGCAAAACAATAATTTTCTACCACCAGGACATTTGTCCAGCACATGGTCTTCCCTTATCCTCATTTTGACCATTGACTAATCATGTAGTGGAGATAAAAAGGTTTAAAATTTTTTAAAGTTTTAAAAATGGACCAATGGAAACATGCCACATGTCAAGCAAGAATACTTTATTATTTTCCATAAAAATCAGCCCATATTTATCCCATTTTCTCTTCATGTGGCCAGCCATGGTAAGAACAAGAGAGGAAAGGAAAAAAACACAAGACCTAGGTGGGAAAATTGAAGAAAAAGTGCGGGATTCCAAAGGATCAAGCAATCAAAGGTAAAATTTCTTGATTTTGACTTGTGATCTACCTTTCCCATGCATTTCTCCTTATTTTCCATGATTAAATTTCATGTTTTCATGGTGAATTCATGGCTGCCCAAATGGGTATGGATAGAGAATGAAGTTAGATTGATTTGATTTTAAATTATGTTAGTGTTTTTAGTTAGTTTAGCATATTTAGAAACAAAACAACAAGAAAAGAATTCATTTTCCCCCATCACCATTATTGGCCAAATTTTCTAGGGAGGATATTAAGGCTAAAATTGATTATATTTTATGATATTTGGCTGATATTTGATGTTTGGTGACGCTAGAAATTAAATGGGAAATTTTGGTGTGAAAATCTGAATTTTTACCTAATGTGTAGACATGTGTGATTATTAATCCGGGACTGATAAATTGAATATCATTCACAGTCACTTAGGTAATTTAAGTATAATTGGAGTGTAGAAAGTGAAAAGAATTGATTTGGAGTTAAATTGGAGATTTTAGCCGATTAGACCGAGTATAGTGTGACTTAAGTCGAATATCACATTTAAGTGATTAATCAAACATTTTGCATCCCATCGCATGCATTCATTTAGATTTAAAGAGCCTGAAATAGTTTATGATAAATTGACACAATTTATTGAAATTCGTGTCACGTATGATGTATAGGTGGTGAGCCCTCTAACAAGGGTAAAGAGATTGTGCTCGAAAATCGGGAATAGGAGTATATCGAACTCCTAATACTGTGAGTAACCTTACCATCATTTTAATTATCTAAAGTATGTTTTTAATCGATTTTGATGAAATTTTATGAAAATGAAATTAAATGGTAAATCTTGAGTTTTACAAACAAAATGTGTCTACATGAAAAGATTTTATAAATTGTTTTAAAATTGAATGATGATTTTGAAAAATAGAGTAATTGGAGACCACTTGTTATGAATTAAATTTATGAATCTAATGGCTTATGACAGTATTTGTATGAATGGCTGAATTGGTATTTGTGTTGAAATATATGAAATATGTATTTAGTCTTGAAAGGCTGTGAATTATAATAATTGTCATGTCATGCTAGAATGAATTTTATTGATTGGTGGATTATATATTAATTAATCACTACAGTATGGGATTTCTGTGGATCAGTTTTTTAGAGGGGCACGAGAAACCCCATTATATTCTTACCTCAAACGGAGAGGCGCGTAGGGTATCTCCTGGGGTAAAGCTTAGGGTTCACTTCACGCCAAACCACCACGTGATGGGGAACTCAACCAATGCCAAGGAATGGTTGTGTTTTTCAAACTAAAGATATGTTTTACGTGTATACAAAATTTTAATAACCTTGGTGGGCTCGAGTGTACGCCTCTGATCAAGGTGTCATCGAGTACTATTTGATGGCATGAGCCAAATGTTTATGGAAGCCATAAGCCTTAATGAGAAATTAAATGAAATACAACTGTTTGCATGGGTTGGGATGAATTTTCAAATTGGGAAATACATAATATGATGGGATATTTTAATTGTCTCCTTTTACTCAGTTTTAGCTGATTTAAATTATGTTTGTTTACTCACTGGGATTTTATAATCTCGTCACCCTCCTTTCCACACATTTCAGGCTCAGAGTAGGCTGTAGATAGCTGATTCCATCAAGGGCTTCTATTGGATTAGCGTCCTTCACATAGTAGGTTCACAATTTTTTTAATTCTAGTTATTGTGGGCCCACTTGATTATTGTAAATTTAATAGTTTATTGTGCTACAATATGATGAATTTATTTTGTTTTTATGTTACAAAAAGTATTTACACATAACTCCAAAATTTCTGTTTATAAGAAAATAAAATATTTTATTGAATATTTTGTTTTATCTTCTTATTATATTCAAATAATTATAATTTCATTTTAAATAAAGGTTTTAGATGCCTAAACTTATTTTTAATTGTAAATTATGCGATTGGTACTTGTTTACTACATTTTTAACTGGTTTCAAAATTTTAAGTGGAAAATGACCAAAATGCCCCTATGAGACAAAAATTTTTATTTTATCAGTTTTAAGTTGGGAATAGCTCAAAATCCTTTAGAACATAAAATTTGGCAACGGTTACTCACCGGGGAAAATGAGAAACTGATATTAAGCCTTGTAAGGTTCCGGTTGGCATTTAGGGAGATGAGTGCCCATCGGGGCACCGCAACGATTGTCATGGGCTCGAGGGGGTTCCGGGTCGTAACAGACTTGCCTAAAATAACTAATTTAAAATAATTAAATAAAACCTACTAATTGCTATGCATTACTACAAAAACTAAGCCAAATTACTATCAAAATTAAGCCCAAATAACTCTATATCATAGAGTTATCACACCCCCAAACTTAATATTTTGCTAGTCCTCGAGCAAAACATAGAAAAGAACCTAACTTACGAAAATCAAATTTAGTTAATGAAAACTAAAATAAATATAGTTACTACTACTACTACTGCTACTACTAGAGATAAAGTGCAACAACTCAATGATTCCTCATAATTTCCTCAAAAGTATGTCTATTGATGAGTGCTTCAAATACATATATTTAACAGGAGATTAAATACTTCATTAGTCTAAGTTAGATTAGATATAGGATCGGATTTAGGTGTTTTTATTTTTTTATTAGTTTAGTTTAATTTATGTTTAAATGTTTATTTTAAGTTAATAATGTTAGTTTTATGTTATTTATATTTATTTTTATGTTTTTGTAGGAGTAAGATTAAAAATAATTTCAATTGGTGAAGAAAGGTGCATAATGGACTGGTGCTCTGTTTGCATATGTTTCAGGTTTTCAAGAATATCTCCTACTAAAGAAGTCCAAATGACATGAGTTTTAGACCATTAAAAAGCTAAGAGGCAGGGATACAACTTTAATGTTTACCACTTTGGCCATTTCTAAACGAAAAGTGGTGAAAATATTTGTCGAGGTGAAAGTACTGCACTAGAGGAACAAAATTTGGCAAAACCTTTGAGAGCAGCGACTCTGAAATTTGAGAGCTGCGGCCCCCACCATATTTTCCAAAAATAACAAGCTTACGGGATTTTGGAAGCTAGGGCTTTTGAAAGCTATTTAAAGGGCCTTTTTCAGAGGGTTTTAGGATGAGGCAATAAGCAATTTCTCTAGAGAAGAAGAGCAAAAAACAAAGCAAAAAAGCAAGAGAATTGGAGGGAGAATCAAGACCACAAAGTTTCAACTATTAGTTTTCTCTCTCTACTTCTGTGTTTTTCTTATTTTCTTTGACTTGGATCAATGGCTAATTTTCTTTGGATGAAGTTTTTATTAGATATTATAAAATAAACTATTTTTCTAGGATTGCAATTGAACTCACATGTAATCTAAATTTTTAATCTCTTTCTTACTTATCTTTAATGGGATTTGAATTGTTTATTTCAATTTGTTCTTAATGCTTTTATTGCTTGATCACCAATTAAATTGATTTAGGAACCTAAACAAACTTCAGAAAGGGAATTTAGAGTAGACTAAAATTAGAATATCATATGATCATATTAATTGATTTGCGTATAGGATAGGGATATACCTATAGGCCATATGTAGGTAGAATAGAGCCTGAACTTAATGAGTCTATTTTAATTTCAATTCACATAGGGATATAGTGGTTTGGTTAATATAGATATTTTTATAAGATGAGTCGGGAGACCTTTATAAATAATTTAGGACTCTAGGTTAACAATTTAACCCAATGAAATAAGTTAAGGAAGAGAGGTAAGATTTAGATGAAGTGTGAGGGATATTGTAATCCTAGGCTTGTTTGATTTGATATTTACTCACGTTGTTATTACTTTGGTTTTTCTTTTTAGTTTAAATTTTGGTTAATTAGTTTTAGTTAATCAATTAATTTTGAGTGTTTGGATAAGATTAATTTGTTCTAATTTTAGTACTTAGTAAAATTTTAGATCAATTCTCTGTGGAATTGATACTCTGCTTGCTAATATACTGTCTGTTCGATACGTATACTTGCGTAGTAGAATTTTAACTGGCATCTATCAATCATTAACCTAAGGAAAAATATAGGCATCATTTAAATTCATGTTTCAATTCTAATGCAAGCATATTCTCAAATGGATTTCCGTGTGTGTGTATAATCTTGTACCAAGAATATCATGACATCTAGATGAGTTTTTTTAATTTTTTTAATTTTTATTTTTTGACATTTGGATGAGTTTATGCCAACACAAATTTCAAATTAGTACTAGATTTCCATAGGTTTACTGTAAAACCTGACCCTATAAACACATGTCATGACATACATGCACTGAGTAGCATGTTATTACTCTAGAAAAGCACCTAAGAATAGACGAAACCCGATATTGTACCTAACGGTACACTTAAATTGATTTAACCTCGAACTAGTTCAAATAGGAATTGTAGGATAAAATTTAATATTTTATAGTTCAGGAATGACTAAAAATGATTGTTCGGAGTTCAAGGGTTCATTTGGGGTAAAATTGGAAATTTTGATATTCAAGGGTAAAATCGTCATTTTGCCACCTAAGATAATAATTTGATCATGGAGTGAAATTTCTGACCAAGATTAACTATTTGGAGTATAATTTAATGATAGGAAGTGAAAAAGTTTAATTCTGGTGATTTCTGAAGTGTAGGGGCAAAATCGTAATTTTACCATCCACAGACAAAATTTGAGATTTTGAGAGAATTTAGATCAAATTTGACAAATTGGAGAATGGTATGAGTATAAGGGATGAAAAATATGTTTAGCCAAGGTTATTAAGTTAACAACTACTCATAAAAACATAGTTTAGCCATCCCTTAGCGTTAGTAGAGTTCATCCTCAAGTGGTGGTTCGACGTGAAGTGAACTCTATTGTCAAACTCTGCTTTGTAAAATAATTATAATGTCATTTACATGCTCGATAGAATGTTTGTATATTTAGGAAGTTCGAGAAATCGTTAAAAGACGATATTACCCCTAATGGTACCATTGAGTCGATTAAGCCTCGAACTAGTTCAAATAGGAATTTTAAGGTGAAATTAAGAGTTTCACAGTTCAGGGATGACTCAAAATGGTAATTCAGAGTTCGAGGATCAATTCGGAGTTAAATCGGAATTTTCACTATCTAGGGGCAAAATCGTAATTTTTCCACCCACGGATAAAATTTGGGATTTGGAGAGAATTTAGATCACATTTGACAAATTGGAGAATGGTATGAGTATAAGGGATGAAAAATATGTCTATGGGCAATTTTTCAGTTTTTGGGGTAAAAATGTAATTTTTCACTTTACAGGGGCAAAAGTGTAATTTTTAAAAATTTGTTCCACCAAAACTTTGGAAAAGTCTAGAAATTTCATGAAAGACATGGATAAGTGAAGAGGATTGAGTGGTAGAAAAAGAAAGTCAAAAAGATGGCTAGAGAAAAATAAAATAATAAAATATTCAAAAGGTAAATAAAATAATAATATTTTATTAAGCCTATTAAAAGTCTTGAAAATTCCAGAATTCTTCATTGGGAGGGTCAGCCAAAATCAGCAGGAGAGAGAGAGAGAAATAAGAACAAACCCTAGAGTGAGAAAATTCAAAGAAAAAGTGTGATTTTTGAAGGAATCAAGTGTTTAAAGGTATGATTTTTCAAGCTTAACTTAAGATTTATCATTTTCATGCATTTCTCCTTATTTTCCATGGTTAAATTATGTGTTTTGATGATGGATTCAAATCTGATCATATGGGCTTAGAGAGAGAAAGTTGTTAGATTAATTTGATTTTGAACTATGTTAGTGTTTAGTGTTAGTTTAGCATGTTTATGAGTAAAACAATAAGAAAAATATTCATTTTCTCCATGAATTTCTCTAGGCCGAATCTAGCCAATGGTGTGTGAGGATGAGGTTGACTTTATTTTAAGAGAATTAGATGGAAAAATGATGAATTATGAGGTTGGAAATTTAATGGGAATTTTTTGTGCAAAAAAATTGAAATTTTTACCCACTAGGGGTAAAAGTGTAATTTGTGGTCCGAACTGATAAATTGGACCACATTCACAGTCATTGAGGTATTGTGGATATAATTGGATAATTGAAATTGAAATGGATGGAATTGGAGTTGAATTGGAGATTTTAGAAATTTACACCGTGTATAGGCGAGTTAGGTCGGACACTGTGATTAAGCGATTGTCCAAACATTTCACACCCTATCTAGTGCATACGCATGGATAAGAGCCTGAAATAATATATATTGATTTGACACAAATTATTGAATTTTTTGTGTCATGTATTGTGGATAGGTGGTGAGCTATCTGATACGAGTAAAAGACTACACCCGAGGACCGAGAATAGGAGTATATCTACTCCTAGTACAGTGAGTAAACTTACTATCGTCTTAATTATCTAGAGTAGATTTATTTAATTGTGTGATTTTATGAAAAAATGGTTTAATTGGAAAATTATTGTGTTTTATGGGAAAATGAGATTTTATAAAATAATTTTATAAAATTTTTGAAAATTTAATAATGATTTCAAAAATAGAGTAATTGGAGACCTATACTATGATTGTGTTGTTTATCCATGATTTTACATTAAATGGCTTATGATAAATGTGAGTATGACTGGTTATTTTTATGATTTAAAGAATATGTGAACTGCTTTGATTTGCCTTGAATGTGTTAAGTGAGCCATGTCATACTATTGTGATTTTATTAGTTTGTGGATTATAAAGTGGGCACTGCAATCACAGGGGTTTTGTGGGCCAGCCTAATTAGAGGGGCACGGTTCCCATTTATTGAGCTTACCTCGATTGGAAAGGCGCGTAGGATAACTCTCGAGGTAGGATTTGAGTACACTCCACGCTGGCCACCACGTGAAACTGGGACTCAGCCAACCCCGAGGAACGGTTGTGTTGTCAAAGGTGAAATGTATTTGTGTGTGTGTGTAACAATAAACAGCCTTGGCGGTCTCGGTAAGATGCCTTTGCGGGGTATCCCCGAGAATGAATTTTTGGCAAGGCCAAGTTTTGAAAAGTACATAAGCCATTTTGAGTAATTGGATGAAATCTAATTATTTATATGGGTTTGGATGATTTATTTTAATTGTCTCCTATTACTCGGCTAACATAATACTACCCAACCTGTCAAAGGAAAACAAACAGTTTAATATATTTCACAACCCAAAAACTCAGCCACATATGTCATCACGTATTAGTTCATAAATCATCAATTCCAAACATAGGTACATAAACTTAAATATACAAGCAACATCAAAGGTTGGTCTCCACATACTCACATTTTCAGAAATATTATTGAATTGTAAAATAAGTCATAAACCTTATTCCTTAAATCAATTATTAGTCATAAAACATAAAATTCATTTACGTTCAATATTCTTAAAATCTTAAAAACGATTGTAAAAATACTCTAGATAGATAAGATGAATAATGGTTACTCACTTTGACGGGAATTTACAACACTCCTAGTCTCGATCCTGGGGTGCAATACTTTTGCCCTTATCCGAGGACTCACCACCTATACATAATGTGCAACAGGAAATTTAATATACTTATGCTAAATTGTCACAACACTATTCTATGTTCTATATGAATGCATGCAATGAAATGGGAGGAGTTCGGCCTATCGCGCACTATACACTATTTAATCGATCTAAACGTCCAATTCGGTTCCAATTAATTTATTGCACTTCCAGTACTCCCCAAAATTCAACACACTTCAATAAAAATCTATTCTAAGTGCAATTACCAAAATATCCCTCATTATTGTGCAAATTGCTAACTAACGGGAGTAAAATTTTTCAATACCCGTTTTTGATTTTCGGTATTCCTAAGCACCAAATACAATCTAAAGGGCATGAAAAACAACCAAGTTCATCATCAAACCTCACCCATAAAATTCGGCCAAGATAGGTTCTATAATGGGTATGTGGATTTCTTACTTAATTTTTATACTAAATGTTACTAAACACCTAAAAACACTAAGTTACCTTGAAATTCAACTAAATTTATCACCAACTTTCTCTCTCTAAATTTGGCCAGCATATTGCCCCTCATGAAAACTTGAATTTAATTCATGGAAAATGGAAAAGAATACATGGGCAAGATGAATTTCAAGCTTAAGATTAAAAATCTTACCTATAATCATCAATTTCTTGAAAATTCAACAAATTTTCCTTAGTTTTTCCTCCCTAGGGTTTTTCTTTTCTTTTCTTCTCTTTTCTGCAGGTGCTGGTTGGCCTTCAAATTCTGAGTGGAAGAGTATGGGCTGGTTTTTAAATGGCAATATAAAAATATTTAATTTTTGACACATGTCACCTTTTTATTAGTCCACTTGTTTTAACTTAATTTTTAAGCCTTTTCTCACCACCACAAATGCTCTAATACTTATCCATAGCATAAAATAATAATAGGTAAAATTTTGGAGCTTGACATATGTCATGGTGGTATAAAATCATAAAATTCCAATTTTACCCTTGTGGACCCGAAAAATAACATTTTTGCCTTTATGCTCAAAATTGAAAATTTTCACTTCTCAATCTCAAATTATACTCTAATTGGTCAAACTTGATCAAAATTTTCATCCAACTTTCCAAATTTGCCCTCGAGTGGCAAAATTACCATTTTACCCCTATGGTATGAAAATTCCTAATTGACTCTAATTTAATCCTCGAACTCCGAATCACCATATTAAGTCATTCTTGGGTTTTAAAATTCTCAATTTTATTTTAAAATTCCTATTTGAACTAGTTTGAGGCTTTAAATTAACTTAGTTGCATAACTAGTTACGATACCGATTATTTAACTATTTCTAAGGCATTCTAACATGCAGATGTGTCATCAAGTATATGGATGTTGTGATGAGTATATAATGGAGTAGGGCTTGACAGATAGTCCCAATAAAAAAAAAAAGAATTAGGTTTGGTTAGTGGGCTGCCCAATGTTGGCAACCCAATGGAGGGTGATGGAGAGTGAAAAATATAACATGGTCTTATCATCATACCACGTCACTATCCATTATTACATATCAATATATCACATCAGTACTTTATGAGATAAAATAATAAATGACGTTTTGATAGAATCATAGTAATATAATATATTAACATTTTATATATATACATATTGATATGTTAAAATTATTAGACCTATATATATAATAATAATATTTTGTAATAGATAATATTATGTAAATATATATCACTGTATAATTATATTTGTATTAGTTAATTATAATATACATATATCTAATTTATATGTAAGCATTAATATAAGTTATAATAAATTTTATTTATATGATTACACTTAATAATTTTGCAATAAAGTTATTACCTTAGTTTTTATAACATATATATTGTTTACAATTAGTTATTAATTATACAAACTTTGTAATTATATATAACATTAAAACATCATACTTTACATTGATCATATATTCATATTGGGTAATTATAATACTACTTTGAGTATGTCATCTTTTGTAATTAGTTTCTTATTATAATAATTGAAATCATTGTAGTTATAAATATATAACTATATATATAAGTTATACAAAATTAATAATACTTAACGTACTAATATTAGTTAATATAAATTATAAGAAGACTGTCAAGCCTAGCCCTATAATATATTTGCCATATCATTCCTGTATTTGACAACATGCCTGCATACTTGAATACCTCGAAAAAATAGTCAAAAGTCGGTAGTGTACCTAGTGATACAACTAAGTTGATTTAAACCTCGACTAGTTCAAATAGAGATTTTAAGATGTATTTGAGAGTTATTGAACCTTAGAATTACTTAATATGGTGATTCGGAGTTCAGGGATTGATTTGGAGTTAAATTGGAATTTTCATAACGTTGGGGTAAAATGATCATTTTTCCACTCGAGGGCAAATTTGGGATGGTGGATGAAATTTTGATCAAGTTTGACTATTTGGAACATAATTTGAGCTTGAGAAGTGAAAAATTTTAATTCAGACAATTTTTTGAACAAAAGGGTAAAACGGTCATTTCACGTGTCCATAAGGATGTAATTAGAATTTTTAGAATTTTACACCACCTTGACACTTGTCAAACCCATGAAATTCATTTTATACTTTGGATGATTGAGGGATTTTATGTGGTGGAGAAGAAATGCTTAATTATTAAGTTTTATGTATGGACCAATCACATGGTGACAAGTGTCAAGCTTTAATATTATTATATTTTCCTTTATAAACACAACTAAAACTCTCCCATCTCATTTCTC
>NC_030858.1:14205912-14226459 GCF_000208745.1 Theobroma cacao | reverse complement strand
CGCGGCGATTGTCACGGGCTCGATGGGAGTTCCGGGTCGTGACATTTAATGATTTATTTGGTTAGATTTCAAAGTATCTTAGTGTTTTTAGTTGTTTGGTGATGTTTAGCATGAAAAACAAGGAAGAAATTTCATGCCCTTCACCCACACTTCTTGGCTGAAATTTTCAAGAGAGAAATTGGATAATGGACTTTGATGAATTTCATGTTATTTAGGTGTTTTTAGTTGTTTTATGATGTAAGGTGTAAAAATCAAGCATGAAAATTACATGTTCTACACTAAACCTTCAATGGTCGAATTTTACAAGGAAGATATTGATGATCGATTTTTGTGATATTACATATTATTTCACTTATAATTGATGACTTGGAGTGTTGGAAGAGGAATCAAGTTAATTGGAGTTGAATTGGATGTATTAGCCAATTGACCGGTGTATAAATCGAATTAGGCCAATACCATTTTATTTCGATACATAATTGAAGCTACGTAGTACACCATATTTAGATAATAATCCGAACATTTCGCATCCCATTTCATGCATTCATATAGAGCCTAAATTAGTTTTATAACGTTTAGTACAAATATAGTAAATTGCTTGTTGTGCATTATGTTTAGGTGGTGAAACTTTCGATATGGGTAAGGAGATTGTACCCAAAGATCAGGACTAGGAGTACTTCGACTCCCGATATTGTGAGTAACATTATTATCGTCTTAATTATCTAAAATAGTTTTTATTCGTTTCTGTGATTTATAGAAAAATGAGTTTAAATGGTAAATTCTTATGTTTTATCAGTAAAATGTGATTAAATGAAATGAGTTTTATAAATCATTTTGAAATTGAATGATGATTTTAGAAATTGAGTGATTGGAGACTGTTTGATTGTGTTGTAAGTTTATGGTTTGAATTGAATGGCTTATGGTGATTGTAGACACTAAAAAATATATAAAATATATAAAATATATAAATAATAATAATAAAAAAGAGGAGTACTAGCAGGGCGTGAACGTCCCTGCCAGTACCCCGTACTACCACTATTACAGTGCCAGACGCGAAAAACTCGCGCCTGGCAAGGTAGTGGAACGTGCCCACTCCAAAGGCCAAGAACCGGGTATAAAGGAAATGGGGCACTGTAGCAATCGGGGGGGATCTTGCAAGCCAAAGAAAACAAGCACAACCAAAAATTCCTAAGTCTCTAGCAGCCACAACAATCCACACAAAAAAAAAAAACCAAGAAAAATACATCAAAAAGAGATACCAAAAAATAAAAAAAAATACATAATGAGAGGAGGGGAAAGCGAATCGGTAGAGAGGGAGAGTGAAAAGGGGCTCGGGTTTGCGCCTGCAGGAGAAGAGTGAGAGAGAGGAAGCTCAACTGGCACCGATTACGAAAGAGAGTTGGGGGCTCGAGTTTGCGTCGGCATGAGAGGAGTGAGAGAAAGGAAGCCCGATCAGCGTCGATATTGAGAGAGTTTTGGGGGCTCGATTTTTTGTCTACAGGAGGAGAGTGAGAAAGAGAAAGCTCGACCGACACCAATTAGGAGAGAGAGTTGAGGGCTCAAGGTTGGAAGCCGGTAAAGCCTAGGGGAGAAAGGAGAGAGAGTTTCGCTACCGACCATCGCGCCACCAGATTCGACGCAGAGAAGAGAGGGGAGACTCCCAATCGACGCCAAGGAGGAAGGCCGGCGAAAGAAAGGAAAAGTAAGAGAGAAAGGTGGGATTTTTAGAGAGAGAAGAGAGAGTCCGGTCGACTAGAGAGATAAGGAAGGGAGAAAATGAAGAAAAATGAAAAAAAAAGGATTTTATATTTAGGGTACAAGGGCTCACAACTACGTCGTTTTGCAATTAATCACGAAGCCCTTCCAAAGCTTTGAAATGACGTCGTTTTGCCACCTAGAGGCTACTGGGCAGGGAACCAAACAGTGGGTTTTGAAGTAGACCACGGGTCAAGTCCAGCGGTAGTCTGGGCTAGCCAAGCCTGATCAGGTAAAGGGTTTTATTTTTTTTATGGATCTGTGATGGACTGATTATTTTGGGGCAAGCCCATTTTTTTTATTAAGCTTGGTATTTAGTAAAATTAAATGGTTTGAGCATGATATTTAAAATCCTTTTAAAATATTTTAGAGGATTTCAGAGGATTTAAATTGACAGAAAAATGTGAAACAATAATTTTAATAGTAGAAGGTAGTAAAAAAGATTTAATTATTTTTTTTAGTCACCACTACAAATCCTTTGTTTTTGGACAATATTAATAGTTTTAATAGTATATTAAGTGAGCCTTAAGGTACCGTAATATTAACCATGGAAAGAATACAAAATTGTACCGATGATGGGATGATCGGTCGGGATGCGAGAAGTCGCAATCCCGGGCTTATGTTCCGTAAGCTTGGAATCCGAATCAAGGCTCCACCAGTACGATGGGAGGGCCTCGATTTCAAGATTCTGAAGTTTTTAATAAATAAAGAATTTGACTATACAAAAATTATTCAATAAAAATAATAATAAATAACAATAGATAAAAAATGATGATAAAAATAATAATAATGATTCAAATATATAGTAAGTAATTAATTTGTAAAAATACAATATGCATGATATTACTCAATAAAAAAATAAAATAAATAAATAATAAAAATCTAAGATAATAATTAATTTAAAATTAAGCATTAAATGGAATCATAAATAATTTATCTAATTATAAAAGGAAAATATAGGAAGAATTTAGGATAAAAATATAAGATATAAAAAAAATAATAATAAAATAGAAAATATAATAATAAAAAATATGATAAAATTAAAATAATAATTAAATAATAATAAATAAAAAATAGACAATTGCATCAACATAGCATATATATATATATATATTGCATCATGCATATCATCACATATAAATAATTCTATTTTCGAGTTTAAGCCCCGATGATGGGATCTTCAGAGGATCTCGCGAAGGCGGGTATTCCTCTGAAAGTTTCTTATGTGAAAAGGTATCATCGGGTCCCACCAGTATGATGGGAAGGCTCGAGAAACATATTTAATAAAAGGCTTTTGCCCGAATTAGGTTCATTATGCACGAAAACATTATTTTTAAAGAAAAACGTACGATGACCCCGATGATGGGAATCATTCGTTGAATTTGCGAAGGCGAGTTTCTCGGATAATTTCCTAGGTGATAGAATACCCTAAGTCTCACCAGTATAATGGGAGGATTCGGGAAAATATCCTCGATAAAAAGTTATTCATCCTGCATTTTTTTATCTCACGCCATGCATCTCATCTTGCCTCCCATTTGCATTCCATTTTAGGTTAAATAAAGGATAAAATAAGATAATAATAACTAAGAAAATATAGTGAAATTAAAAATTAAAGCCTAATAGGATAATCTAAAAATGGTACCGTTCATGGAACGGCCGTTCAAGGGGTGCTAATCCTTCTCCGGACGTAACCGTACTCCCGAGCCTAGATTTAAAAAATCATAGACCAGTTCAAGGTTCTTTTCGGTGAGCTTAAAATTAATTTAAGGCTTCATCGATTAGAATCGAGTCAATAGGTGGTCAATCGCACCTAGTAAAAAAAATTGGTGGAGACTCCTAATTTTAAATTTTTTTTAGAGTCTTCACATCACGTCTGGTGATCGGGTTCTCGGACCCGCACTTTACGACAGTGATATTGGCATGAATGGCTGAATTGAAATTTGTGTTGAAATTGTATGAACTATTTGTTTTGCTTTAACAGGCTGGGTAGTAATATAATTTTCATGTCATACTGTCGAAACTTTTATTGATTTTGTGAGATATTGATTAGTCACTGCAGTTGTGGGTTTCCGTGGACCAGCTTATTAAAGAGGGGAACGGTAAACTCGGTTATATTTTACCTCGGTACGAGAGGCGCGGAGGGTATCTCTTGAGGTAAAGCTTTAGAGTTCACTACACGCTAAACCACCACGTGAGGGTGAACTCAGTCAATGCCAAGGATTGGCTATGCTTTTAAAAGTAAAAATGTGTTTTATGCATATATGAACTTTTCTTTAACAGCCTTGGCGGACTCAGTTGGATGCCCCGACTAAGGTATCCCCAAGAATGAGTTTTGGCACAAGCCAAATTATTAAGAAATTCATAAGCCATGTTGATTATTTGAGTGGAATGAAATTATTTTATTTAGTTGAAATGAGTTTGAAATGTTATGAATCATAATACGATGAACTATTTTAAGTTGTCTCAATTTACTCGACTTTAGATATTTTAAATGATGTTTGTTTACTCACTAAGTTTATATAAACTCACCACTCTCCTTTCCACTCATTCCAGGATCAGGACAGTCCGTAAATAGCTAATTACGTCAAGGGTTATTATTGGACTCGCCTCTTCAGAAATTGTAGATCCACAACCTTTGTTACCTTTGGTCATTCGGGGGCCCACATGTCATTGTAAATTAAATTACATACTCTGGTTATCTATGTTACTATATGTATGGATTTATTTTGCTTTTAAGCTATAAAAATTATTTACGCAGAGTTCTATAAATATTGTTTTATAAGAAAATAAAATATTTTATTTAATATTTTTATTTTATTTTATTAGCTACAATTTCACCCTAAATGAATGTTTAGACATAAAAACTTGTTTTTAGTTATGAAATGTGTAGTTTTCCCTATATATTATATTTTCAGCAAGTTTCAAAAATTTTGAAAAAAATGATCAAAATGCCATTGTGAGACAGAAAATATTTTTATTTTTGTTTTGATTTGGAAATAGCTTATAATCTTTTAAAATATGATATTTAGTAATTATTGCTCACAAGAAATGTGCGAAAACTGATATTAAGCCTTGCAAGGTTTCAGTTGGCATTTAAGGTAATGAACGTCTATCGGGACATCGCGACAGTTGTCACAGGCTCGAGGAGAGTACCGGGTCGTGACAAGAATGATAGTAAACTAATTAATTAATAATATACTTAAAATATATTAATTAGTTTGTTATATGTACATATACAAATCATAATCATAACAATTTAATATTAACTATATATATATATATTTATAAACCTATATTAATATGAAATTACATGTTATATATATTTTACTTGATATAACTTAATGTTAATATTAATATATGCTAGTAAATATCCTACGTATTAATATATTATAATTATTATAGTTATATATAATAATGTTATGTAATAAACTTATAATATACATATATTTAATTAATACATAAGCATTACTTAACTTATAATAAACTTCAAGTTATATAACTATAGTTAATAATTAATTTTATTAATTATCACCTTAATTTTTATAACATGTTAGTTATAATTAATTATTGTTTATACAAACTTTGTAATATATAACATTTTATATTACATATAATTTGTGTTATTTCATATATACACAATAAAGTAATATTGGTTTTGTTTACAACTTAATAATATTAAATATATTATATTATACATTAATGTCTAATATATTATGATTATCTAAAAATATTGTTATTGTAATCTTTATAGTTTATATAGTAAAGTTTAATATAAATATAATAAAAGTTTATTATTATTAATAAAATATAAAATGTTTAAATTTTGTTGATATAAGGACTTGAACTTGTGTGTGATGAAAATTTAAGTATGCCTTTACCGACTCTACCACCCATTCAATATTTTCTAAAAGTTTATAATTAATTGTCTTTTTTATATATAATTTTTTTAATTATCTTTTATTTTTAGCCAATTAGCTATGCACTTTGACTTTTTTTATTTTATATATAAATATTATTTATTCACCTATAAAACATGTGACAATAAATACTATACTAATAGATATAGAAGATGACATTTACACCTAAGATCAAATCTCTAGCCATATTAAGATAAATGTTAAACAAAGGTGACAAAAAAATATATTGAACTCTATAAATGAATAAGTACTATGAAACTCCCTAAACACAAAATGGAGCAATGTATAAGGAAAAATCGAGAAAACAAGCATTAGACTATACTCTAAGACTATACTTAGCCGGATAAGGAATCACTTGAGAAAAATTAAACAATCCAAAATATATAATGGATCTTAAAAGGAAAAATAAAATTAAACCCTAAATCCCTAATTTTTAGCCTGAACCCTTTTTCATTTGAAACCCATCGGAAGCCCTTGACCCTTGGCCCCCTTTCCATGCCAAATGACGGTTGAAGCTCCTTTGCTAGCTAAAGCTTGCTTTGTTGTATTGTTGTCCCAACTGAAGCTTCTCTCCAAACTCTTCACTTCCTCTGCAATTTCGATCTTAAGGTCTTTTTCTTATTCTGCTTGCTTTTTTTCTTTGTTTTCTTTTTCTTTTTCTTTCTTTTTCTTCTTATTTAGTTCTCCTAGTTCTTTAAAGGTCATCCTTTTTGGGTTATATGCTAGTTTTTGAACTCTATCATTTAATGAAAAATTCTTCACCATGTTAGGGTCAAAATGAGTAAGGCTAAATGAGTACGGCCAAATTGATAATGATTCCTGTTTTGGTTATATTGCTAAGCAGGGCAAGAGTTTTTTTTTTTTCTGATTTTTGGGTAATTTCTATTGGTTTCTGATTCTAAATTTTTGTGCGAAATGCAGTTCAACTTATGAGATGTTGACGTGTTGCTTTCCTATGTCTTGGAGTTTTCTCCCTTTTGTTACTTTGCTACTATGTTCAACTTATGATACCGTCTACCCTGTTTATGTCCTTATTTATAATCTTTAGAAACATTGAAGAAAATGCTTCAATCTTCATAGTTTTGTCGATGGCTTCCACGTTTATTCAAACAAAAGCTCTGGCACTAGGTTAAAAACAAATTTTTGATTTAATTTAATGTCAAAAATGATTTTGACAATAGTAGTTTGAAGCTAATTTTAAAGGTTGTTTGGTTGGATATCAACTTGCTTAAAAACATGTAGCTTCTGGCACTAGGTTTTTGTATCCAAAAAGAATTATTCCTCTTGCAATAAATTAATTAAATCTTTTTGGCCAATAATCTTGTAATTTTAAAGAAAATTGATTGTGTATTCAATCATCTTTAAACTGAAAATTACTAAAACAAAATTATGACTATGCATAGATTAGGTGCATTATATTCATGATATAATATTTTGATTCTATATGAGATTCTAGTTCTGGAGCATTGAATCTAGTATATTATTATTCAATGAAATATGGAAGTGAGAATTTGCAACTAATTGGTGTTGGATCAATGGTTAATGTTTACAACTAAGTTTTGTATTTATGACATTGGATGTGAACCTTTTGCTGTTATTTGGCTACATATAATTAACATTAATTTGATGGCTTAAGGTATTTGATGTTACTATTTTGGTGTAATGCTGACTTTTTTGGTTAATTTTATTTAATACCTCATATTATTTACTTTATTACATAGTTAGTTTGGTGTAAGTAAAATTGCCTTTTTCCTTTTTTCCTTTTGTATCATGAAGGGTATTGTAATGATTGGTGATGATTGTAGGCAATCGCATCTCGCTGTGCAGCTTATCTCTCACTATTATGGTATGTTTCTTTATTACAATTTCATATGCTTCTTTTCTTCAGATCATCTTGCTCATTTGCTTCCTATCTTTCATTTCTCTCTAAGCCAGTTTAAAAAAATTAGTATTTAGAGTCTAATTTTCTGTCTACATCATATGATATGTATAATGCTAAAGTAATATATTACTTTTTTTCTCTTTCCATTTTTTTTCCCAATGCAAAGGGAAATGTATAATTTTGCATGCATGATGTTAAGTAGACTGAAAAAATTATATAAATAGGTGTGTGGATATATATTGCATGGTTGAATCCTATATTATCAAGTTGGCTTAAAAAAAGAAAAAGAATCTCTTATTATTTTGCATCAGTGCTAAAGTTCTCAGAAATTATTATTATTTAATTATTGTTTAATTATATAAATAAGGTAATCTAGTTGCAAAGAGGCAGGTGTCTCCAGTTATTGTTTTTTGTTTAGCAAATGTTTTCATTATCATGTTTCAAATAATTATCACTTTAAAAGGACTTATTATTAAATTTTGTGGCATTGTAATTGAGCTTCTTAGGAGTGTGGTTGGACCATTAGGAGTCAAAATTTGCCTTTCTCTCTTTTGTTCTCAGAAAAAGTTGTTATTTTTGCATAAAGCGGCAGTTGTTGTGATTGTCATGCTCTAGTAATTTAAAGAAATCTTGTTAAATAAATGGAGATAGACAAGTTCCTTTCCGCTTCTCTACAATTCTAGAATATAGCAATTTTGGTTGTTATCAGTGAAAAATTTTCCCAGTCATATCTAAGCTGCACTTATTTTAAGTGACTTACAATTTTATATTATTTTAAAGTCATATTCTTGAGTGAGCTTAAGCTTACTTCCATCATAAGCCAATCAGCCTATGCTAACCTTTTCCCTAAGGTTACTAAAAAATTTGGTCAGCAGTTACCGTGTAATATATGTTGACTGCCTAAGGGGTTGTGTTGGGTTGATTTTTGCGAATTAGTTGGATATTTGCAAGAAGTAGGTGGATGCACACTTTGTTCATCTTTCTTTAGTCAAAATTTGTGATTTTGTGATCTTTCTTGGTTACATTCATGAGGGCCAAATCCAAGCCTCATGTGATGATGGGATATAGAGGAAAGATACTTTAGTTGCAATGTTCTGTTGGATGGTAAGGAATTGATCGTGTTTGGAAAGCTATTTTGTGTACATTTCTTTTAGTAAAGATGAACATTTCCACACTCATCCATCTATTTTGTATCTTGTAATTGGAATATTTTAATTTTCTGCTACACCATTACTAGATAGAAAGCACATTTGATGGCCATTCTTAAATTGTCTGTTACGTGCTTTCATATGGTGAATGTTATATAGCTATATAATACTTGAGTTTATAGTAAAATGAAGTTGAATGGACTAAGTAGAAACAGCTCTTTTCATTCATTCTTCATTTTTTAACCTGTTTTATTAGCACTTTAATTCTTTATTTTGGTTAGCATTATCTATAGACCAATGTAGAAAACTTTATTTTCCTTATATCAAAATTAAGTTTAGTAATAAGAAATTTAGCTTCTGGTTTTTGTATAAAAATAATTATTCCTCTTGTAATAAATTAATGAAATCTTTTTGGTCTATTTCTTCTTTACTTTACGTAGGCTAGGTAATTATTATTAACTTCGAAATGATTTGATAATACTAATAATATATTATTATCTTATACACCAACGATAAAATTTTTATGTTGAAAGATATAGATAATCTTCTATATAGTCCACCATTTGAACAAAATAATGACTATATATATATACTTGATTGTGTATTCAATAATCTTTGAGCTGAAAATTACTACTCAACCAAAATTATGACTATGCATAGAATAGGTGCATGATATTTATAGTAGAGAAATATCAGTTGCATTTGTAAAGTTGGAATATGAATTAGATGTTTATGAAAGAAAATATTTGGAGGAAGTGATGAGGAAGGAAGTAAAATCTCACTTAGTTCAATAATTAAAAGTCCATATCTTTCATGAAAATAAGATTTGTGTTGTAATTTAAAAGCATTTTGTTAACATAAGATATTCATTTGATAATGTTATTATTATTCTTACTATATGAGTCACGCACTTTTGTGTCGAAGTATTTGAATTTATAATTGTAATATATAGTTTCTAAATTTAATTTATGCTTACTTTTCCTATTTCAATTACATCCTTTTGGGTTGCACTGAGCTTCCTCTTACTTTTTGCTTATCCCACTCTTGAGCTTACAACTCCAAGTTTTCAGTACCACATTGCAGTCAACTGTGTTGCATTGAGAACTATAATTAATTGATAAACCATATAGCATTGAAACAATTCTAATCTATTTTTTGATTTAATAAGTTATTAAAGTAATATCGTTGGTGCTTTTCCATCATTATGCATAGTTTTTGATGCCATTATAAAAGTGCTTTAAAAGGGTTGGTAAAAGAATAAAAAATATTAAGAAAAATAATGTAATAGTGCTGAAAATTACCTAGACTTGGTCATGAAATATCAAAAGGTTGCCCATATCCAAATACAACATAAAAAAAGTATTAATTTAGTATTTAATTTATAAATCAAGTCCAAAAGGCAATAATCTATAGATGTATATAACATTTTATATATATATATATATATATATATATATATATATATATATATTAATGTTGAATGCATAGTTGGTCTCTTCACAAGTCTGCACTAATTACGACTTTGGTTTTTATTTGCAATTGTTTCTATGAAAACAATATTAGGACTACAAAATGGAAACAAATCGATCTTGTATGTATCAATGATTAACTCCTCATAGCTTCATGAGGGATGAATTAATGAATAAAGTTCAAGAATTTATTAATTTTACATCTTCTAAACTTACATTTATGCGGGAAAATAAAATTAGATGTCTTTGCCCTCGATGTAGCAACACTAGGTTTATAAGTTCTAATAAGGTGGTAGAACACCTTCTGAAAAAAGGTTTTTATTAGTTCTTGCACAATATAGAGTTTACATAGGAAACATAAAGTTAGACAATCATCAAGAAGTAGAGATGGTGTTGAACTATATTTTAGTCATAAGGAACATGGGAAACCAATGTATGAAGAGGAAATAGAAAATCAATATGTTAGAATGGTTCAGGATGCTATGGGACTGGAAATTATTTTGAATGCTAGTCATGATATCGACTCACTATCTGTGAAGAAAGATCCAAATTCAAATGCAGTGAGCTTTTACTCTTTGTTGGGTGATGCAGATGAACTTTTGTGGTTAGGTTGCACAAAGCAAACAACGTTTTCAGCAATGTCACAACTTTTAAATGGTAAATCAGAGTTTAATTTAAGTGAGTCGTATTTGGATCGTTTGATAGATATAATAAAGAATATGTTGCTAGAAGATGAAACTTTACCCTGTGACTTTAATACAATGAAAAGGGAAGTGGCGACACTTGAACTTAGATAGACAAAATTCATGCATGCAAAAACAATTGCATCTTATTTTATAAGGAAACCGTGAATTTGGAGTATTGTATGATATGTGTCATCCTTTATATGAACCGAGGAAATCAATTGTGGAAAGGTAAAAGAAAATTTCTTACAAGATTTTACGTTACTTGACACTTATATCAAGGCTTAAGAGATTTTTTATGTCGAGAAAAACTACAAAACATATGGCGTGGCATGCGCATAATCAAAGATGTCACGACCCAATACTCTCCTCGAGCTCGTGATAACCGTCGCGACATCTCGATCGACACTCATTATCCTAAATGTCAACCAGAATCTCGCAAGGCTTTAATATCATCGTCTCATTTTTTTTGTCAGTAACTGTTGCCAAATACTACGTTCTAAAAGACTTTAAACTGTTTTCAACTTAAAACAAATAAAATAATAATTTTCGTATCACAGGGGTATTTTGATCATTTTTTTCAAAAAATTTGAAACTGGTTAAAATGTAATTTACAAGTACAAAACACATAATTCATAATCAAAATGAGTTTAAAAGTCTAAAATTTTCATTTAAAACGAAATTATGATTAATTGGACATAATAAGAAAATAAAAAAATATTAAGTAAAATATTCGATTTTTTTATAAAATAATATTTTTAAAACACTGCGTAAATAATTTTTATAGCATCAAAGCAAAATAAATTTTTACATACAATAGTATAGATATCTAGAGTACGAAATTTAATTTACAATAACAAGTGGACTCCCTCGAATAAACAAAAGTACAAAGGATTACAAACTTACAGTTTGAATGATGCAAATCCAACGATAGTTTTCGATGAGATAAACTATTTACAGTCTATTTTGAGTCTGAAATGGGTGAAAAGGAGGGTGGTGAGATTATAAAATCTTAGTGAGTAAATAGACATCATAAATATCTAGAGTTGAGTACATGGAGACAATAAAATAAATCATCGTAAACTGGGTCACAACATTAGAACATATTTTATTCAAAATACGTAAAGAGGCTTATGAATCTCATAAAAACTAAGCTTGTGTCATAAATCCATCCTCGGAGACACCTTGGTCAAGGCATCCTACCGAGATCGTTAAGGCTGTTAAAAATTTACATTTCACATAAAATACATTTTTCGTTGGACATCACAATCGTTCCTTGGCGTTGGCTGAGTTCACCCTCACGTGGTGGTTTAGAGAATTACACCTCTTTCCGATCAAGGTAAGAATATAATAGGGTTTACCGTGCCCCTTTAAAAAGTTGATCTACAGAAACCCTATACTGCAGTGATTAATTAATATATAATCCACCATACAATAAATTCAATAACATGATATGGTAATTTTTTTAATTCGTAGTTTTTCAAGGCAACCAAACAATTCGTATTTCAATACAATTGCCAACTAGCCAATCATGGCCGATTTATCATAAGCCAATCAATTTAAACAATCGAATTGCAACAATTAACAGTTTCCGTGTACTTTATTTTTCAACATCATTATTAATTTCAAAACAATTTATAAATTAATTTCATTGAAACACATTTATTCAAAAAACATGAAAATTTACCTTTTTAAATTTCTTTTTTTCATAGAATTCATGAAATCATCTAAAAGTCACCTTAGATAATTAAAATGATAGTAAGTTTACTCACTATGTTTAGAGTGTAGTTTCTTGAAATACTCAGACTATTGGTCCTTGGGTGTAATTCTCTTGCTTTTATCGGAGGACTCACCACCTTGACATAGTACAAAATTGAGAAATTCATCACATTGGTGCTAAATTGAAATTAAACTAATTTAGACTACTAATGCATGATATGGAATGTAAAAATGCACTGATAACTATCTAAACCCAGTATAAGCCTAATTCGTTTTATCACCCGATTAAATTACTAACGCATCCAATTTAATTTCAAATTATTCTATTTTTTTTAATACCTCAATTCACCAAACATTATTCAAATAACACCAATTTCAGCATCAAAACCTTCCCATTTTTTCATGAAAAAATTTGACCAATACAGTGCATTAACACCGTGATTTTTTCTATTTAATTTTCTCATCATTATTCATCATTTTCTAAGCCATTTCTCTTGAAATAAATAACAATTCATCTCCCACACATATCAAGGAAGATTCGGCCAATGAAGATTCATGGGGAAATTGAATTATTTTCTTGTTGTTTTGCTTCTAAATATGCTAAACTAACTAAAAACACTAACATAACTTAAAATCAAATCAATCCAACATCTTTCTCTCTCCATACCCATTTTGATCAGCCATGAATTCATCATGAAAACATGTAATTTAATCATGGAAAATTAGTAGAAATGCTTAAGAAAAATAGATTTCAAGTTTAAATTGAAAAATCTTACCTTTTTCACTTATTTTTCTTGATTTTTCACACTTTTTCTCTTCAAATTCCCCACCTAGGGTTTATTCTCTTCCTTTTTCCCTTTGTTCTTGGTGTGGCCGAATATTTGGAGAGAAATGAGGGGTTTATATAGGCTGATTTTTATAAAAAATAATAAAATATCCTTGCTTAACACATGTCACATGCTTATTAGTCTATTTTTCTTTTTATACCTTAATAATTATGCTTCCAATCTCCACCACATATTTAGTCAAAGGTCAAAATGAGGATAAGGGAAGACCCGGTGCTGGATAAGTGTCCTGGTGGTGAAAATTTATAATTTTGCCCCTTGGAGGTAAAATTACCATTTTACCCTTATGCTCCAAAAAATACCAAGATTACAATTTTTCACTTCTCAACCTCAAATTATGTTCTAAATAGTCAATCTTGATTAATCTTAGTCAAAAATTTCATCCAACACTCACATTTTAACTTCGGGTGTTAAAATGATCATTTTGCCCATAGGTTATGAAAATTTCAGTTTGACTCCAAATTGATCCTCGAACTCCGAATCACCATATTAAATCATTCTTGAACTGTAAAATTTTCAATTTCACCATAAAATCTCTATTTGATATAGTTCGAGGCTTAAATCAACTTTGTTGTACTTCTAGGTACAATATCGACTTTTGTAAATTTTTTGGGACTCTTTTAGCATGTAAACATGCTATCCATCACATGTATGTCATGACAAGTATTTTATAAGGTCGGGCTTTACAACACTACCCCCTTTAAAATAAAATTTTGACCTCAAAATTTTACTTACCAAATTCAAAGAAAAGATGTGGATATCGGTTTCTCATCTAGCTCTTGACTTCTCACGTCATCTCCTCCATTCGAGCATTCTTCCACAGCACTTTAACCATTGGAATGCTCTTGTTCCTCAACACTCGATCCTTTCGATCTAGAATGCGTATAGGTTGCACTTCGAACTTCAAATTTTCAAGTAACTCAATGGGAGGTGTCTCTAGTATATGAGAGGGATCGAGAACATACTTTTTCAACATCAAGACGTGAAAGACATTATGAATCCGATCTAACTCCGGGGGTAATTCAAGTTTGTAAGCCACTAGCTCAATCTTTTCACTGATACGAAAGGGTCTAATGTATATCGGATTGAGCTTTCCTCGCTTCGCGAATCGAATCACACCTTTCATTATCCAATAAATACCATAAATTATCACAATAGTTTAATCAAATAAGATTTAATACTTCAAAATTTTCAAATTATTACCTTTCCAAGGAGAAACCTTAAGAAAAACTTTATCGTCAACTTCAAACTCCAAATCTTTCCTTCGTCTATGAGAATAATTTTTCTACCTATCTTGAGCTGTCTTTAACCGCTCTCGAATAACATTGACTTTATCATTTGTCAGATCAATCAATTCCACATTAAACAATTTTTTTTCTCCCACTTCATCCCAATAGAGTGGAGTTCGGCACTTCCTTCCATACAAAGCCTCGTATAGTGCCATCCCAATACTAGACTGAAAACTGTTATTATACGCGAACTCCACCAATGGCAAGTGTTTGTCTCAACTCCCAATAAAGTCAATGACACAAGCTCGTAACATATCCTCCAAGGTTTGAATAGTTCTCTTAGATTGACCATCAGTCTGCGGATGAAAGGTAGTACTAAATCTCAATTTAGTTCTGAGAGCTTCTTGAAATTTCGACCAAAATCGAGAAGTAAATCGAGGGTCTTGATCTAACACAATAGAAACTGAAACTCCGTGGAAACTCACAATCTCATCTATATAAAGTTTCGTTAGTTTCTCAATAGAATATGTGCTATGGATAGCCAAGAAATGAGCGGACTTAGTCAGTCTATCAACAATCACCCAAATAGCATCATTTCCACTCTGTGTCGCGGTAAACCCAATATAAAGTCCATAATCACGTGTTCTCATTTTCATTCAAGAATCGATAAAGGTTGAAGAGTACCTGACGGTTTTTGATGCTCTTCCTTGATTTGTTGGCATGTGAGACATTTCACTACAAACTCTACTATGTCTTGTTTCATACCCGGCCACCAATAACTTTCTTTAATAGTCCGATACATCTTGGTGCTTATGGGATGTAAAGCATAGGCGGAAGAATGAGCTTCCTCTAAAATAGCTTGTCTCAACTGATCATCCTTAGGGACAAACTCGGTCTCTAAGCATCAAAGTACCATCATCATTGAGTCTAAACTCTCTAGTTTCTCCATTTTGCAGCTTTGGAACTTCCTGCTTCAACCAATCATCGAATTTCTGTAATTCTCTGATCTGATTCAACAATGAAGTTCTCACAACAAAACTAGCAAGTAGGGTTCCATCCTCACCATTATTCAACTGGATCCCTATAGATTTCATCTCAAGTAACATCGAAAAATAAGAACTCTGAAGTACAGCTAATAAAGATGAGGATTTACGACTTAAAGCATCTGCTACAACATTTGCCTTTCTCGGATGATAATCAATCACCAAGTCGTAATCCTTAATCAACTCCAACCATCGTCTCTGTCTCAAGTTAAGCTCTTTTTGGGTGAGCAAGTATTTCAAGTTTTTATGATCAGTAAAAATTCGACAACGCTCACCATATAAATAATGTCTCCAAATCTACAATGCGAAGACTACTGCTGCTAACTCCAAGTCATGAGTAGGGTAATTCGTCTCATGCTTCTTCAATTGCCGGGAAGCATAAGCTATTACTTTCTCATCTTGCATTAATAAACACCCTAATCTCAACTTAGATGCATCATTGTATATCACAAATTCTTTTCCATTAACAGGAAGTGTTAAAACGGGAACAGAGGTTAACCGGTTCTTTAGCTCCTGAAATCGATTCTCACAAACATCATCCCACTCAAACTTAACTTCTTTAAGAGTCAAACGAGTCAGAGGAGCTGCTATCAATGAAAATCCCTAAACAAATCTCCGATAATAATCAGCTAAGTCAAGAAAACTGCGAATCTCAATTACCGTTCTTGGTTGCTCGCATTGTAAGATTGCCTCAATCTTCTTGGGATCGACATAAATTTCAGCTCCAAACACAACATGTCCCAAGAAAATCACTTTCTTTAACCATAACTCACATTTAGAGAACTTGACATAGAGTTCTCTCACGCAAAGTTTGCAACACAATGCGCAAATGGACAACATGTTCATCATCATTCTTCGAATAAACTAGGATGTCATCTATGAATACTATCACGAACTTATCTAAGTATGGATGGAACACCCTGTTCATAAGATTCATAAAAACTGTCGGGGCATTAGTTAAACCAAACAGCATCACCAAAAACGCATAATGCCCATAACTTGTCCTGAAGGCAGTCTTGGGTACATCCTGCTCCTTAATATTCAACTGATAGTACCCAGATCTCAAATCAATCTTAGAGAACACCATAGTACCTCGTAATTGATCAAAAAGATCATCAATCTGGGGTAAAGGGTATTTATTCTTGATGATCACTCGGTTCAGCTGACGATAATCAATACATAACCGAAGAGTGCCATCCTTCTTCTTTACAAATAGGACTGGTGCTCCCCAAGTAGAAGTGCTAGGGTGAATAAAACCCTTATCCACCAAATCTTGTAGCTGAACCTTTAGTTCCTTCAACTCTGCTGGAGCCATTCTATATGGAGGGATAGAAATAGGTGTGGTACCCGGAAGTAAATCAATAGGGAACTCAAGCTCCCGATTAGGAGGTAATCCCGGTAACTCATCAAGAAATACATCAGAAAACTCACTTACTATTGGGACATCCTCTAACTTAGGTTCCCCCTTTGAAGTATCGATCACGTGAGCCAAATAAGCTGAATACCCTTTCTGCACTAGTTTCAAAGCTTTGATGGTCGAGATTACACAGGACGGTAATACTCGACGTTCCCTTGCAAATACAATCTCTGCTCCCTCCGAATTTTGAAGAACTTCTTTCTGAAAATAATCCACGATCGCCCGATGTGCAGTTAACCAGTCCATACCCAATATCAAATCAAAATCTTGGATTTATAGAGGAATCAAGTCACCCCTAAATTCTTCCTCACCAACAATTACTTCACAATCTCTATAACAACTGTTTCTAACTAGCTTTTCTCCTAAAGGGGTGTGAATTACAATTTTCTCCTCTAATGGTGGCAGGTTTCTATCAGCAATTGATGCAAATGCTATACTCACATAAGACCTATATGAGCGAGAATCTATAAAAACATAAGCATCTTTATCAAATAAAGACATAATACCTGTCACTGCTCCAAGTCAGACCCGTGCCTCATCTTTTGTCACAGCGAAAACTCTTGTCGAAGTACGAGTCTGTGGTCTCGAAGGTGGATGTGTCGGGGTATTACTCTCCACACCGGATCATATGGCTACTCCCTATCTTGGTGGTAACCCAAAAGAATATCTCCTCTGCATATCAGTGCAAGCTGGTGGAGATGATGCAGCTACAGTGGCTCGTCCTAACTGTGGGCAATTACTCCTAATATGACCCGACTGACCACAATGAAAATATCACGTATGCCCTCTACACAGCCCAACATGATAATTTTTACAATTTCTGCATCTATCAGAACCTCCGGAACTCTTTCCAGAACCAGTCATAGTAGATTTGCTAAACCTCGAAGGTCTTTGCTGTGATTGTGGAAATGGAGGTCGAGGAGATGTCACTGAAACAGAGGTAGTACTCCCTGAAGTAGATAAGTCTTTGCTTCTTTTTACTGGCTGACTAGAAGATATACCAAGATTCCTCTCTTTTGCAAACTTAGTTTGAATCTTCCTATTCTCAATCACGAGCTTCTCAGCCCGTAAAGCCATCTGTACCACCTCTTTATTGGCTCCCTACCAGTCACTGTCATCCGCTCTCTAATCTCATTACGGAGCCCTTCCTCGAAATAATTGGCCTGATCCTGCTCAGATTTCACCAAATCTGGCACATATAACATCAGCTTGTTAAAACGAGCTTTGTACTTCTCTACAGTTAAATTTTCCTGTCTCAAACTTAAAAATTCTCTCTTCTTTTCTTTCTGATGGAAATAAGTGAAATACTTACCATCGAATTCTCTAAGAAAATTTGATCAGGTCGGAGGAGCAGTGGAACGGGATTTTACTGAATTCCACCATGTACGAGCTCTCTTTTCTAATAATCTCGTAGCCATTATTAGCTTCATATCGTCGTCTAATCTCATGTCAGAGAGAGTCTCCGAAAATTGATTAATCTAGTCTTTTGCCACGGTGGCATCCAACTCACCCATGAAAGACATGCAACCAAGTTACCTAGCCTCATTCAGCTTCTTAGAAATACACACATCCTGTACAGGCGGAACTGAAGGAGTAGCTGGAGGCACTATAGGTGGAACCTGACCAATCTGAGCTTGACCAACTATTTTGGTAAAGAAAGCTGCCAATGCCTGTGCTGCCTTAGTAGGCATGGCGAGAATACTAGTAGGTGGCTGAGGATGTGGAGAATGTGGAGGAGTCCAAGCCTACTTAGCAGTAGGTGCTGCCCGAACTGTGGGTGCAGTCGATTCTTCCTCTACTGCATCTAGCTGACGAGTTTAGGAACGACCTTTTCCCCTCCCAACCGATCTAGTGAGAGGTGGGGGTCCGCGTCGAGGAGGCATTATAATCTATAAAAGAATACGAGTAAGTTTAGGCAACCTTAGGCTCTATATGCAAATGCATGCATTCTATTTGACCTAACCTAACTTAATCTGGGGCCACACTGATATTGTAAATTTTTAAAACCACTTTAAAATCAAAAGCTCTGATCTTTAAAATCAAAAGCTCTGCTCTTTAAAACCAAAAGCTTTGATACCAATCGAATTATCACGACCCAGTACTCCTCTCGAGTCCGTGACAACCGCCGCGACGTCCTGATCGACACTTATTACCCCGAATATCAACAGGAACCCCGCAAGGGTTTAATATGAGCTTCTCATTTCCTCTGTAAGTAACTGTTGCCAAATACCACGTTCTAAAAGATTTTAAACTGTTTTGAACTTAAAACAAATAAAATAATAATTTTCGTCTCACAGGGGTATTTTAGTCTTTTTTAAAAAAAAATTTGAAACTGGCTAAAATGTAATTTACAAGTACAAAACACATAATTCATAATCAAAATAAGTTTAAAAGTCTAAAATCTTCATTTAAAACAAAATTATGATTAATTGGACATAATAAGAAAATAAAAGAAATATTAAGTAAAATATTCAATTTTCTTACAAAACAATATTTTTAAAACACTGCGTAAATAATTTTTAGAGTGTCAAAGCAAAATAAATTCCTACATACAGTAGTATAGATATTTAAAGTACGAAATTTAATTTACAATAACAAGTGGGCCCCCCCGAATAAACAAAAGTAAAGAGGACTATAAACCTACAATTTGAAGGATGCAAATCCAACGGTAGTTCTCGATGAGATCAACTATCTACAGTCTATTTTGAGCCTGAAATGGGTGGAAATAAGGGTGGTGAGATTATAAAATTTCAGTGAGTAAACAGACATCATCATAAACATCTAGAGTTGAGTACATGAAAACAATAAAATAAATCATCGTAAACTGGGTCACAACATTAGAACACATTTCATTCAAAATACGTAAAGAGGCTTATGAATCTCATAAAAATTAGGCTTGTGCCATAAATCCATCCTCGGGGACACCTTGGCCGAGGCATCCTCCTGAGATCGTCAAGGCTGTTAAAAATTTATATTTCACATAAAACACATTTTTCGTTGGACATCACAGCCGTTCGTTGGCGTTGGCTGAGTTCACCCTAAACTTTACCCCAGGAGATACCCTACGCGCCTCTCCGATCGAGGTAAGAATATAATGGAGTTTACCGTGTCCCTCAAAAAGGCTGATCCACAAAAACCCCCTACTACAATGATTAATTAATATATAATCCACCATACAATAAAATTCAATAACATGATATGGTAATTTTTGTAATTCGTAGTCTTTCAAGGCAACCAAACAATTCGTATTTCAATACAATTGCCAACTAGCCAATCATTCCCGATTTATCATAAGCCAATCAATTTAAACAATCGAATTGCAACAATTAACAGTCTCCGTGTACTCTATTTTTCAACATCATTATTAATTTCAAAACAATTTATAAATTAATTTCATTGAAACACATTTATTCATAAAACATGAAAATTTACCTTTTTAAATC
>NC_030858.1:14149784-14205273 GCF_000208745.1 Theobroma cacao | reverse complement strand
TAACTAAAAACACTAACATATCTTAAAATCAATTCAATCCAACATCTTTCTCTCTCCATACCCATTTTGGTCAGCCATGAATTCATCATGAAAACATGTAATTTAACCATGGAAAATTAGGAGAAATGCTTAAGGAAAATAGATTTCAAGTTTAAATTGAAAAATCTTACCTTTTTCACTTATTTTCCTTGATTTTTCACACTTTTTCTCTTCAAATTCCCCACCTAGGGTTTGTTCTCTTCCTTTTTCCCTTTATTCTTGTTGTGGCTGAATATTTGGAGAGAAATGAGGGGTTTATAGGTTGATTTTTATAGAAAATAATAAAATATCCTTACTTGACACATGTCACATGCTTATTAGTCCATTTTTCTTTTTTATACTTTAATTATGTTTCCAATCTCCACCACATGATTAATCAAAGGTCAAAATGAGGATAAGGGAAGACCATGTGCTGGACAAGTGTCCTGGTGGTGGAAAATTATAATTTTGCCCCTAGGGTGACAAAATTATCATTTTACCCCTATGCTTCGAAAAATACCAAGATTACAATTTTTCACTTCTCAACCTCAAATTATGTTCTAAATAGTCAATGTTGATCAATATTAGTCAAAAATTTCATCCAACACTCACATCTTAACCTCGGGTGGCAAAATGATCATTTTGCCCATGGGTTATGAAAATTTCAGTTTGACTCCAAATTGATCTTCGAACTCTAAATCACCATATTAAATCATTCCTGGACTTTAAAATTTTTAATTTCACCATAAAATCTCTATTTGATCTAGTTCGAGGCTTAAATCAACTTTGTTGTACCTCTAGGTACAATATCGACTTTTATAAATTTTTCGAGAATCTTATAGCATGCAAATATGCTATCCATCACATGTATGTCGTGACAAGTATTTTATAAGGTCAGGCTTTACAAAAGTGATGATGGAGTGCTTAGACACCCTGCTGATGGTGAGGTTTGGCAACATTTCAACCGCACACGAGTTATTTGCAATGGAATCTAGATATCATATTAAGATCATGTGCAGACAGTTTCAATCCTTTTGGACCAAATGTGAAACCTTATTCTGTTTGGCCAATAATGCTCACTATGTACAATTTACCTCCATGAATGTGTTTAAAACAACAATATATATTTCTTAATATTGTTATTCCAGGTAGAAAAAGTCCGAGCCAAAATGTAGATGTTTTTTTTAGGCCTTTGACAAATGAGTTAAGAGTATTGTGGAATGAGAGTGTTATCACGTATGATGCTTATCGGAAACAAAATTTCCAATTAAGAGTGGCGTTGTTATAGACAATTAATGATTTCCCTACTTATGGTATGTTCTCAGGGTGGAGCACTCATGGACTATTATCATGTCCTTATTGTATAGAACTATTTAAGTCTTTCATATTGGAGCATGGCTGAAAATCTTGTTTTTTTTATTGTCATTAATAATTCTTGCCATCTAATCATGCTTTTAGAAGGCAGAGAGATAAATTTATTAAAAAAGAGTTGAGTGTAACTTCCCAATTCCTCGAGTCTTAGGTGAAAGAATGTTATAACAGTTGAATTCACTTCCTGGTATTCCCATTGGAACAAAATGTGGTCAAATAAAAATTTCTAGTTCCGATCAAATTCATAATTGGGTGAAAAAGAGTATATTTTGAGATTTACCTTATTGGCATACACTTCTTATTCGTCACAATCTAGATGTGATGTATATTGAACGTAATGTCTTTAAGAATATCTTCAACACTATGATGGATGTTAATAGGAAGACAAAAGACAACTTAATGTCAAGACAAGGTTTAAAGGTGTATTGCAAGCATCCAGAATTGGAATTGGTGGAAAATAATAGAAAATTTTTCAAGCCTAAAGCTTCGTACACTTTAAGTAAGGAGGAAAAAAATTGTTTGTGATTGAGAGAAACAATTGAGATTACTTGATGGTTTTTCGTCAAACATATCTCAATGTATTAATGAGATCGAATGCAAATTTCATGGGATGAAGAGTCATGATTGTCATGTTTTCTTGCAACGATTGCTCCTAATTGCCTTTCATGATACGGTACCTAATTAAATTTGGGATGCAATTACTAAGATAACTCATTTTTTAGATATTTACACTCAACCAAAATACTTGTAGATCACATGGAAGCTTTGGAAGGAAAATTTGTTGAAACTATATGCAAACTAGAAAAAAAAAATCTTTCCTCCTAGTTTTTTTGACTCTATGGAGCATTTACCGATTCACTTACCTTACGAGGCTAAGGTTGGTGGACTTGTCTAGTATTGATGGATGTATCCATTTGATAGGTATTATATCTATTATTAGATTTCAATTATTTCATTAGAAGAGTTTAGGGTACTTATTAAATTTTATGAATATTATGATGTTTAGATTTTTCCATAATTTGAAGAAGAAAGTGAAAAATCGAGTCTTTATGGAGGGAAACATATGCGAGGCATATGTTATTGAGGAAGTCTCCTTGTTTTGCTTTTTGTATTTTGAACCTACTGTACAAACAAGATTAAATTGAGTGCCATGTAATGATGATAGGGGAGACATGGACTTTAATTGTCTTTTTTCAATTTTCACTCATCTTGGGCGAGCTTTTGGTCAACTAGATAAATCTCGATTTTTAGACGAAGATGAGTTATATGCTGCCAAACTATATGTTTTAATGGATTACAAGGAGATGCTTTGTATATTGAGTAAGTATCATTATATCTTAAACCTTCATGATTGATGTAAGATAATCTTGATTTGTAATATGGATGTAATGTTAGGATATTTGATGAAATGGTCAAAAGAGATGTTGTCCATATATGAGAAGATGAATTGGAGTAGAGGCAGAGCCTCCTTAAAAGATGGCCCCCCTAAATTTAAAATTTTTTTACATATTATATGAATTTTTTAAATTTTTAATAAATTTCTTTAATGGTCCCCTAGAATAATTTTTTCTTTAATAATTAATAGAAATAAAGAATAATAAAATAATTTTATATGCTTGACTCAATTTTAAAGTTTTTTTAATTTTTTTCTTTCAATTTATAGTATTATTATTTTTATTTATTTATTTATTTATTTCTATTCTATTTACTCATATGTTCTAAATCTCTATAAATTTTTTTCACAAATTTCTATGAACCATCAATCATATTCTTTTTCTTTATTTTTTATTATATCATATGTAGATTTTATCTTCTACTTATCATGTTTTTCTTTTTTCTATAATTTGGATTTTATTTTTTATGATTTTAATCTTTAAAAATAAATAAACTATCATGTAATTTTCAAATATAAGTTGCAGTGTTGTACTATTGCTCAAAATTTTATCAATATATCATTTTTTATTCAGAATAACCAATGCATTCTAGGTGTATGTTGCAAACTTTAATTTTTGTAGATAATTTTTGTAGCGTAAAAGCAAAGTAAATTCATACATACTGTAATACAGTAAATCAGAGTATTTAATTTAATTTACAATGACCAGTGAGCTCACGAATAACCAAAAGTAAAGAGGACTGTGAACCTACGGTTTTAAGAAAGCAAATCCCACAGTAGTCTTCAATGAGATCAGCTATTTACAATCTAATCTGAGCTTGAAATGGATGGAAAGGAGGGTGGTGAGATTATAAAATCCTAGTGAGTAAACAGACATCATCATAAACATCTAGAGTTGAGTACATGGAGACGATAAAATAAATCATCGTAAACTGGGTCACACCATTAGAACACATTTCATTCAAAAGACGTAAAGAGGCTTATGAATCTCATAAAAACTAGGCTTGTGCCATAAATTCATCTTCGGGGACACATTGGCTGAGGCATCCTACCGAGATTGCCAAGGCTGTTAAAAATTCACATTTCGCATAAAACACATTTTTTTTTCATTTAAAAGCATAGTCGTTCCTTGGCGTTGGCTGAGTTCTCCCTCACGTGGTGGTTTAGCGTGAAGTGAACCCTAATTTTTACCTCAGGAGATACCCTATCCGCCTTTCCGATCAAGGTAAGAATATAATGAGGTTTACCGTAACCCTCTAAAAGGCTGGTCTATAGAAACTCCTTACTGTAGTGATTAATTAATATATAATCCACCATACAATAAAATTCAATAACATAATATGACAATTTTTATAATTCGCAGCCTTTCAAGGCAACCAAACAATTCGTATTTCAATACAATTGCCAACCAGTCAATCATGCCGATTTATCATAAGCCAATCAATTTAAACAATCGAATTGCAACAATTAACAATCTTCGTGTACTCTATTTTTCAACATCATTATTAATTTCAAAACAATTTATAAATTAATTTCATTGAAACACATTTATTCATAAAACATGAAAATTTACCTTTTTAAATCCCTTTTTCCATAGAATTCATGAAATCATCTAAAAATCACCCTAGATAATTAAAATGACAGTAAGTTTACTCACAATATCTAGAGTGCAGATTCTTGAAATACTCAAACTACTGGCCTTCGGGTGTAATTCCCTTGCCTTTATCGGAGAACTCACCACCTTGACATAGTACAAAATCGAGAAATTCACCACATTGGTACTAAATTGAAATTAAACTAATTTAGACTACTAATGCATGATATGGAATGCAAAAATGCACTGGTGACTATCTAAACTCGGTATTGGCATCATTCGTCTTATTACCCGATTAAATTACTAACACGTCCAATTTAATCCCAAATTACTCCATTTCTTTTCTAATACCTTAATTCATCAAACATTATTCAAATAACATCAATTTCAGCATCAAAACCTTCCCATTTCTTCATGGAAAAATTCAGCTATTACAGTGCACTAACATCGTGATTTTTCCTACTTAATTTTCTCACCATCATTCATCATTTTTTAAGCCATTTCTCTTGAAATAATAACAATCCATCACCCACACACATCAAGGAAGATTCGGCCGATAAAGATTCATGGGGAAAATGGATTCTTTTCTTGTTGTTTTGCTTCTAAATATGCTAAACTAACTAAAAACACTAACATATCTTAAAATCAATTCAATCCAACATCTTTCTCTCTCCATACCCATTTTGGCCAGCCATGAATTCATCATGAAAACATGTAATTTAACCATGGAAATAAGGAGAAATGCTTAAGGAAAATAGATTTCAAGTTTAAATTGAAAAATCCTACCTTTTTCACTTGTTTTCCTTGATTTTTCACACTTTTTCTCTTGAAATCCTCCACCTAGGTTTTGTTCTTGTTTTTCCTTTCTTTCCTTTTGTTTTGGCCGAATATGGAGAAGAATAATGGGATAAATATGGGCTGATTTTTATAGAAAATAATAAAATATCCTTGTCTGACACGTGGCATGTTTCCATTGGTCCATTTTTAAAACTTTAAAAATTTTAAACTTTTTATCTCCACCACATGATTAGTCAAAGGTCAAAATGAGGATAAGGGAAGACCATGTGCTGGACAAATGTTCTGGTGGTAGAAAATTACTGTTTTGCCTCTGTGGTGGCAAAATTACCATTTTACCCCTATGCTCCGAAAAATACCAAGATTACAATTTTTTATTTCTCAACCTCAAATTATGTTCTAAATAGTCAATCTTGATCAATCTTAGTCAAAAATTTCATCCAACACTCACATCTTAACCTCGGGTGACAAAATGACCATTTTTCCCCTCGGTTATGAAAATTCCAGTATGACTCCAAATTGATCCTCGAACTCCGAATCATCATATTAAATCATTCATGAATTGTAAAATTTTGAATTTCACCCTTAAAATATCTATTCGATCTAGTTCGAGGCTTAAATCAACTTTGTTGTACCTTTAGGTACAATATCGACTTTTGTAAATTTTTTGGGACTCTCCTAGCATGCAAACATACTATCCATCATATGTATGTCATGACAAGTATTTTATAAGGTCGGGCTTTATAGCATTACCCCCTTTAAAATAAAATTTTGACCTCAAAATTTCACTTACCAGATTCAAAGAAAAGATGTGGATATTGGTTTCTCATCTGGCCTTCGACTTCCGACGTCATCTCCTCCATTCGAGCATTCTTCCACAGCACTTTAACCATTGGAATGCTCTTGTTCTTCAACACTCGATCCTTTCGATCTAGAATGCGTACAGGTTGCACTTCGAACTTCAAATCTTCATACAACTCAATCGGTGGTGTCTCTAAAATGTGGGAGGGTTCAGGAATATACTTTTTCAACATCGAGACGTGGAAGACATTATGAATCCGATTTAACTCTGGAGGTAATTCAAGTCTGTAAGCCACTGGCCCAATCCTTTCAATGATACGAAAGGGTCCAATGTATCTCGAATTGAGCTTTCCCCGCTTCGCAAATCGAATCACTCCTTCCATTATCTAATAAATACCATAAATTATCACAATAGTTTAATCAAATAAGATTTAATACTTCAAAATTTTTAAATTATTACCTTTCCAATGAGAAACTTTAAGAAAACTTTATCGTCAACTTAAAACTCTAAATTTTTCCTTCGTCTATCAGAATAATTCTTCTGCCTATCTTGAGCTGTCTTTAACCGCTCTCGAATAACCTTGACCTTATCATTTGTCAGATCAATCAATTCCACATTAAACAATTTCGTCTCTCCCACTTCATCCCAACAGAGTGGAGTTCGGCACTTCCTTCCATACAAAGCCTTGTATGGTGCCATCCCAATACTAGACTGAAAACTGTTATTATACGCGAACTCCACCAATGGCAAATGTCTGTTCTAACTCCCAATAAAGTCAATGGCACAAGCCCGTAACATATCCTTCAAAGTCTGAATAGTTCTCTCAGATTGACCATCAGTCTGCGGATGAAAGGTAGTACTAAATCTCAATTTAGTTTCGAGAGCTTCTTGAAATTTTGACCAAAATTGAGAAGTAAATCGAGGGTCTCGATCTAACACAATAAAAACTGGAACTCCATGTAATCTCACAATCTCATCTATAAAAAGCTTCGCTAGTTTCTCAATAGAATACGTGCTATGGATATCCAAGAAATGAGCGGACTTAGTCAGTCTATGCACAATCACCCAAATAGCATCCTTCCCACTTTGTGTCCGCGACAAACCCAATACAAAGTCCATAGTCACGTGTTTCCATTTCCATTCAGGAATCGATAAAGGCTGAAGAGTACCTGACGATTTTTGATGCTCCGCCTTGATCTGTTGGCATGTGAGACATTTCGCTACAAACTCTGCTATGTCTCGTTTCATACCCGGCCACCAATAACTTTCTTTAATAGTTTGATAAATCTTGGTGCTTCCGGGATGTAAAGCGTAGGTGGAAGAATGAGCTTCCTCCAAAATAGCTCGTCTCAACTGATCATCCTTAGGGACACAAATTTGATCTCTAAGCATCAAAGTACCATCATCGTTGAGTTTAAACTCACTAGTTTCTCCATCTTGCAGCTTTTGAACTTCTTGCTTCAACCAATCATCGGATTTTTGCAATTCTCTAATTTGATCCAACAATGAAGGTCTCACAACGAAACTAGCAAGTAGGGTTCCATCCTCACCATTATTCAACTGGATCCCTAGATATTCCATCTCAAGTAATATCGAAAAATAAGAACTCTGAAGTACAGCCAACGAAGATGAGGATTTACGACTTAAAGCATCCGCTACAACATTTGCCTTTCTCGGATGATAATCAATCACCAAGTCGTAATCCTTAATCAACTCCAACCATCGTCTATGCCTCAAGTTAAGCTCTTTCTAGGTGAGCAAGTATTTCAAACTCTTATGATCAGTAAAAATTCGACAACGCTCACCTTATAAATAATGTCTCCAAATCTTCAATGCGAAGACTATTGTTGCTAACTCCAAGTCATGAGTAGGGTAATTCGTCTCATGCTTATTCAACTGTCGAGAAGCATAAGCTATTACTTTCTCATCCTGCATTAATACACACCTTAATCCCAACTTAGATGCATCACTGTATACCACAAATTCTTTTCCATTAACAAGAAGTGTTAAAACGGGAGCGGAGGCTAATTGGTTCTTCAGCTCTTGAAATCGACTCTCATAGACATCATCCCACTCAAACTTAACTCTTTTATGAGTCAAACGAGTCAAAGGAGCTGCTATCAATGAAAATCCCTGAACAAACCTCCGATAATAACCGGCTAAGCCAAGAAAATTGTGAATCTCAGTTATCATTCTCAGTTGCTCCCATTGTAAGATGGCCTTAATCTTCTTGGGATCAACATAAATTCCAACTCTAAACATAACATGTCCCAAGAAAACTACTTCCTTTAACCAAAACTCACATTTAGAGAACTTAGTATAGAGTAGTCTCTCGCGCAAAGTTTGCAACACAATGCACAAATGGGCAGCATGTTCATCATCATTCTTCGAATAAACCAAGATGTCATCTATGAATACTATCACGAACTTATCTAAGTATGGATGGAACACCCTGTTCATAAGATCCATAAAAACTGTCGGGGCATTAGTCAAATCAAACGACATCACCAGAAACTCATAATAACCCATAACGCATCCTGAAGGCAGTCTTGGGTACATCCTGCTCCTTAATCTTCAACTGATAGTACCCATATCTCAAATCAATCTTAGAGAACACCATAGCACCTCGTAATTGATCAAAAAGATCATCAATCCGGGGTAAAAGGGTATTTATTCTTGATGGTCACTCGGTTCAGCTGACGGTAATCAATACACAATCGAAGAATGCTCTTCTTCTTTACAAATAGAACTGGTGCTCCCCAAGGAGAATTGCTAGGGCCAGTAAAACCCTTATCCATCAAATCTTGTAGCTGGACCTTCAGTTCCTTCAACTCTGCCGGAGCCATTCTATATAGAGGGATAGAAATAGGTGCGGTACTCAGAAGTAAATCAATAGAGAACTCAAGCTCTCGATTATGAGGTAGTCCTGGTAACTTATCGAGAAATACATCAGGAAACTCACTTACTATTGGGACATCCTCTAACTTAGGTTCCCCCTTTGAAGTATCGATCACGTGAGTCAAATAAATCGGATACCCTTTCTGCACTAGTTTCAGAGCTTTGATGGTCGAGATTACACAGGACGATAATACTCAACGGTCCCTTACAAAGATAATCTCTACTCCCTCTGAATTTTGAAGAATAACTTCTTTCCTAAAACAATCCACATTCGCCCGATTTACAGTTAACTAGTCCATACCCAATATCAAATCAAATCTTGGATTTTTAGAGAAATCAAATCACCCCTAAATTCTTCCTCACCTACCCTTACTCCACAATCTCTATAACAACTGTTTCTAACTAGCTTCTCTCTTAAAGGGGTGTGAATTACAATTTTCTCTTCTAACGGTGATAGGTTTCTATCAGCAATTGATGCAAATGCTATACTCACAGAAGACCTATCTAAGCCCGAATCTATCAGAACATAAGCATCTTTATCAAATAAAGACATAGTACCTATCACTGTTCCAAGTCGGACCCGTGCCTCATCTTCTGTCACAGCGAAAACTCTTGTCGAAGTATGAGTTTGTGGTCTCAAAGGTGGATGTGTCCAGGTATTACTCTCCACACCGGACTGTATGGCTACTCCCTGTCTTGGTGGTAACCCAGAAAAATCTCTCTTCTGCATATCAATGCGAGTTGGTGGAGATGATGCAGCTACAGTGGCTAGTCCTAACTGTGGGTAATTACTCATAATATGACCCGGCTAACCACAATGAAAACATCGCGTAAGCCCCCTACACAGCCCAACATGATAATTCCCACAATTTTTGCATCTATCAGAACCTCCAAAACTCTTCCCATAACCAGTCATAACAGATCTGCTAAACCTCGAAGGTCTCTGCTGTGATGGTGGAAATGGAGGTCGATGAGATGTCACTGAAATAGAAGTAGTGCTCCCTGAAGTCGCTGAGTCCTTACCTCTCTTTGGTGGTTGACTAGAAGATACACCAGGATTCCTTCTTTTTGCAAACTCGATCCGAATCTTCCTATTCTCAGTCGTGAGCTTCTGAGCTCGTAAAGCCATATGTACCACCTCCTTATGTGAGTCCCTACCAGTCACTTTTATCCACTCTCTAATCTCATTACGGAGCCTTTTCTCGAAATAATTGGCCTGATCCTACTCAGATTTCACCAGATCCAGCACATATAATATCAACTCGTTAAAACGAGTCTCGTACTCCTCAACAGTTAGATTTTCTTGTTTCACGCTCAAAAATTCTCTTTTCTTTTCTTTCTGATGAAAGTAAGTGAAATACTGACCATCGAATTCCTTGAGAAAGTCAGACCATGTTTGAGGAGTAGTAGAACAGGACTTCATCAAATTCCATCAAGTACGAGCCCTCTTCTCTAGTAATCTCGTTGCCACCATTAGCTTTATATCGTCGTCTAATCTCATGTTAGAGAAAGTCTTCGAAACTTGATTAATCCAGTCTTTTGCCACGATGGCATCCAACTCACCCGTGAAAGACATGCAACTAAGTTGCCTAGCCTCTTTCAGCTTCTTAAAAATAGACACATCTTGTACTAGCGGAACTGAAGGAGTAGCTGGAGGCACTATAGAAGGAACCTAACCAGCAATAGCGGTAAAGAAAGATGCCAATGCCTGGACTATCTCAGGAGACATGGCAGGAGTACTAGTAGGTGGCAGAGGATGTGGAGAATGTGGAGAAGTCTCGGCTTGCTCAGCAGCAGGTTCTACCTGATTGGTGGATGCAGCCGATTCCTCCTCTACTGCATCTAGCTGACAACGTTGGGAACGACCTCTTCCCCTCCCAACCGATCTAGTGAGAGGTGGGCGTCCGCGTCGAGGAGGCATTATAATCTATAAAAGAATACGAGTAAGTTTAGGCAACCTTAGGCTCTATATGCAAATGCATGCATTCTATTCGACCTAACCTAACTTAACTTAACTTAACTTAACTTAACTAGGAGTCACACTGACACTGTAAATTTTTAAAACAACTTTAAAACTAAAAACTCTTATCTTTAAAACCAAATGCTCCGATACCAATCCAATTGTCACAACCTGGTACTCCCCCCGAGCCCACGACAATCGCTGCGGTGTCCCGATAGACACTCATTACTCAGAATGTCAACCCGAAACCTCGCAAGGCTTTAATATCAGTTTCTCATTTCCCTTGTGAGCAACCATTGTCAAATATCGTGTTCTAAAAGATTTTAAGCTCTTTCCAACTTAAAATAAATAAAATATTAATTTTCGTCTCACAGAGGTATTTTGGTCATTTTTTTAAAAATTTCGAAACCAGCCAATAATGTAGTATATAAGTGCAGAACATATATTTCAAAATCAAAAATAAATTTAGATGTCTAAAACATTCGTTTAAAACGAAATTATGATTATTTGGATATAACAAGAAAATAAAATAAATATTAAGTAAAATATTCTATTTTCTTATTAAACAATATTTTTAGAGTTATACGTAGATAATTTTTGTAGCGTAAAAGTAAAGTAAATTCATACATAATGTAAAACAGTAAACCAGAGTATTTAATTTAATTTACAATGACTAGTGAGCCCCTAAATAATCAAAAGTAAAGAGGACTGTGAACCTACGGTTTAGAGAATGCAAATCCCACAGTAGTCCTCGATGAGATCAGCTATCTATAGTCTAATCTGAGCTTGAAATGAATGGAAAGGAGGGTGGTGAGATTATAAAATCCTAGTGAGTAAACAGACATCATCATAAACATCTAGAGTTGAGTACATAGAGATAATAAAATAAATCATCGTAAACTGGGTCACAGCATTAGAACACATTTCATTCAAAATACGTAAAGAGACTTATGAATCTCATAAAAACTAGGCTTGTGCCATAAATCCATCCTCGGAGACACCTTGGCCGAGGCATCCTACCGAGATCGCCAAGGCTGTTAAAAATTCACATTTCGCATAAAACACATTTTTTTTTCATTTAAAAGCACAGCCGTTCCTTGGCGTTGGCTGAGTTTTACCTCACGTGGTGGTTCAGCGTGAAGTGAACCCTAAACTTTACCCCAAGAGATACCCTACGCGCATCTCCGATTGAGGTAAGAATATAATGGGGTTTACCGTAACCCTCTAAAAGGCTGGTCCACAAAAACCCCATACCGTAGTGATTAATCAATATATAATCCACCATACAATAAAATTCAATAACATGAAATGGCAATTTTTATAATTCCCAACCTTTCAAGGCAACCAAACAATTTGTATTTCAATACAATTGCCAACCAGCCAAACATGTCGATTTATCATAAGCCAATCAATTTAAACAATCGAATTGCAACAATTAACAGTCTTCGTGTACTCTATTTTTTAACATCATTATTAATTTAATTGAAACACATTTATTCATAAAACATGAAAATTTACCTTTTTAAATCTCTTTTTCCATAGAATTCATGAAATCATCTAAAAACCACCCTAGATAATTAAAATGACAGTAAGTTTATTCACAATGTCTAGAGTGCAGATTCTCAAAATACTCAGACTACTGGTCCTCGGGTGTAATTCCCTTGCCTTTATCGGAGGACTCACCACCTTGACATAGTACAAAATCGAGAAATTCACCACATTGGTACTAAATTGAAATTAAACTAATTTAGACTACTAATGCATGATATGGGATGCAAAAATGCACTGATAACTATCTAAACCTAGTATTGGCTTAATTCTTCTTATCACCCGATTAAATTACTAACGCGTCCAATTTAATCTCAAATTACTCCATTTCTTTTCTAATACCTCAACTCACCAAACATTATTCAAATAACACCAATTTCAGCATCAAAACCTTCCCATTTCTTCATGGAAAAATTCAGCCATTATAGTGCACTAACACCGTGATTTTTCCTACTTAATTTTCTCACCATCATTCATCATTTTCTAAGCCATTTCTCTTGAAATAATAACAATCCATCACCCACACACATCAAAGAAGATTCGGCCAATGAAGATTCATGGACAAAATGGATTCTTTTCTTGTTGTTTTGCTTCTAAATATGCTAAATTAACTAAAAACACTAACATATCTTAAAATCAATTCAATCCAACATCTTTCTCTCTCCATACCCATTTTGGCCAGCCATGAATTTATCGTGAGAACATGTAATTTAACCATGAAAAATAAAGAGAAATGCTTAAGGAAAATAGATTTCAAGTTTAAATTGAAAAATCCTACCTTTTTCACTTGTTTTCCTTTATTTTCCACACTTTTTCTCTTGAAATCCTCCACCTAGGTTTTGTTCTTGTTTTTCCTTTCTTTCCTTTTGTCTTGGCCGAATATGGAAAAGAAGAATGGGATAAATATGGGCTGATTTTTATAGAAAATAATAAAATATCCTTGCTTGACACGTGGCATGTTTCCATTGGTCCAGTTTTAAAACTTTAAAAATTTTAAACCTTTTATCTCCACCACATGATTGGTCAAAGGTCAAAATGAGGATAAGGGAAGACCATGTGCTGGATAAATGTCTTGGTGGTAGAAAATTACTATTTTGCCCCTAGGGTGGCAAAATTACCATTTTACCCTTATGCTCCGAAAAATACCAAGATTACAATTTTTCACTTCTCAACCTCAAATTATGTTCTAAATAGTCAATTTTGATCAATCTTAGTCAAAAATTTCATCCAACACTCACATCTTAACCTCGGGTGGCAAAATGATCATTTTGCCTCCAGGTTATGAAAATTTCAGTTTGACTCCAAATTGATCCTCGAACTCTGAATCATCATCTTAAATCATTCCTGGATTGTAAAATTTTGAATTTCACCCTTAAAATCTCTATTCGATCTAGTTCGAGGCTTAAATCAACTTTGTTGTACCTTTAGGTGCAATACCGATTTTTATAAATTTTTCGGGACTCTCCTAGCATGCAAACATGTTATCCATCACATGTATATCATGACAAGTATTTTATAAGGTTGGGCTTTACATAATTAGTTTAATTCTTCAAACTATTTGATAAAATTAGAATCATTATGGTTAGCATAAACCCAATAAATAAATTCTAAACTAATATGTTAAACTTATCAAATTTTTTAAAAAATAAAGGTGAGTCTATTAATCTAAATCCATCAATTTTTAATATAAATCTAAGCCTATCATAACATATTATTTCTTAACAATCCAACCTAATAGCCTATCATAACATATTATATCTCAATAATTCAATCCAAAAACCCAATATGTTAATTAACAATTTAGAGGCAAATAGAAAATAAGAGAAGAGCTAGAACACACAAAGTAAAGAGGCAATTCTTTTTATAGTTTTATTCAGTCATATATATAAATGACATCATCATTATTATTAATGTATATTTGTTTTATATGTCCAATATCTTTTGAATTTTATTTAATTTTTTAGATGAGTGATAATTGAATTATATATAAAGTTCTCTTTAACTGTTTAATGTGTCTTTCTGTTTGGCCCTCCCTTTGAAAATGTTCTAGCTCCACCCTTGAATTGGAGAAAATACGTGATTCAAGATTTGCACAGTGGTTCCAAGAATATGTAAGTTTATGTGCAATCGATAAGTTGCCACTTAATACTAAAAAGGCATTACTGATGTACATTAACAATTAATGCTCTTATATTACATTTTGGTAGGTCGCAGAACATAAGGATGAAACTGACCGACATAAACTTGAAATTTCTCATGATCCAGGACGTATGGCAAGGTGTTATAAAGGATACTTCGTAAATGGTTTCAAGTTCCACACCTTAGATTATGGGCAAAATCGTAAGCCAATGAATAATGGGGTATGTGTCAAAGGGAGTTTGTACAATTATTATGAGCGTGACTTTTATGGTATCTTGGTGGATATAATCGAGTTAGAACATTTTGGTATCGAAAATAGAGTTGTGTTATTTAAGAGTCATTGGTTTAACACTGAAAAAAAGTGTTGAAGTAGACTTTTTTCATGGTTTTACTGAAATTAAACACAACTCGATACTTGCTATGAATTAACCATTTGTTTTAGCTGCACAAACTCACCAAGTTTATTATGGTAGTTGCACCTAAGCATTTGTCTCATTGGTTGGTGCATAATCCACCTACCAAAGAGCAGGGTTCAAATTCCCCCTCCCCCAATTACAAAAAAAAAAAAGTTTATTATAGTAGTTATCCGTAACCAAAAGATATCGATGTGATTGGTGGGCAGTATTTAAAACAAAAGCTAGGAGTAGATTTCACCTTCCATGTAGTGGAGACAAAGAAAATGAAATTGATTGAATAAGGAAGTGTACCAAAAAGATGATGTGTCTATTCCAATTAATATTACTCCTTTTGAAGACCTTGATATCCTTGTAGTATTAACAAGTGGTGATTAGGTAATGTCTTGATTAAGGATGAAGAAGATAACATGGAAGAAGTTGAAGAAGAACTTGAGAACCAAGATGAAAAAACTTTTAGTGACAGCGATGAGAAAAAAGTCCATGAAGAACATCAATTTGCTTATTCTGAAAGTGATTAATGATGTTAGAAATATATGTTATTGGTTTTGTATATTTTCTTACATAATTGTTTAACTTTATTATTATTATTATATTAAAAAATCTTGATATGTTATTATAGTTATTTATATTTTAAAATATTTAAATGTATGCTAGAATGTCATGTTTTATTAACATTTTTTATTGTAAACATGTGTGGGAATTAGTCTTGATTCTTACATTTTGATGATGATTTTGATAGTTTGTTTCAATTTCTTTTAGCTTATATGCATGTTTTTGTTAACATTTTTTATTGTAAACATGAATGGAAATTAGTCTTAATTCTTATATTTTGATGATGATTATGATAGTTTGTTTCAATTTCTTTTAGCTTATGTATGAATATTTTGTTACATTGCAAGAATGATGGTTAAAGGGAAGCATTCAAAACCAAGACCTTGAGTAACAAATACCTCTAGATCTATGTTATCACTTACGAATGTTGGTGCATTTCCTAATCCATCCACTCATCCACAAAGACAATAGCCCAATGATTTGCCCTCAGAGCCACCTTTTCGTTTGATGCGTCGTGGAGCCAGTAATCAATGTGACATATGCCCATGACTCTCATAGATCCACATCCGTTGATTAAGGTGTAAGTAGAGATAGCACATACTCAAGGTCAAGGGGTAGAGGGCATAGTGTAGGAATACATACACCAACAAATCCAACTCAAACATTGCGTATAACTCCTCTTGGAGATAGGTATATTATCTAATATTGTAATGAAATAATTATATCTCTTGTATATTGTACTAAGCAATAATTTTCTTTTATCTTATGGTAGTACTTTTTTTTTAGATAGGGGTCACCACAACAATAACAAAAATCATAAAAAATCACTTCCATGGTCCATGGCCAACATGGAAGAAAATCCCTATTAACATTAAAGAGTTAATGTTTAAGAAATTTGAGGTATATGTTTAATATTCAATTAAATTATAATTTCTTGTTTTTAATTATGTATTAAATTTTTTATTTACTCAATTATTTTGTTGTAGAAAAAATTTGTCTGGGCTTCAAATGAAGATCTTTTGGTTCAACAAATATGGAATAAAATTTGTTCTGATTGACAAAAAAACATGCTTTCAGAAGAAATGACACAAGCAAAAAAAGAAGCCAACACAAAAAACATCATGGACTGTAGGCAACGGATCACAACTGAAGTTTAGGATACCCTTATCGATGCGGTATAGGGTACAGAAGAATGGAAAAACAAATTAGAACAAGCAAGGAGGAATCGTTTAACACAAAAAGAAAGAAGCATTACAAAGCACATTGGTGGTTCAGTTCCATTCTTTATTCATGAAAAAAGGATGGTATGAATTAATATTTACTTTTTATGATTTACATACTACCACTTCACATATTCTAATATGCTTTACATGTTATGTAAAATATACACATTATGATTGTGTATAGTTTTAAATGAATGCAGGCAAATGACATGAATCGAGATGTTAGCTTTATGGAAGTATTCAACCGCACCCATAGACGTTTAAGGGGTCATGGTGATTTCATAGACAATAAGTCTAAAACAATTAGTGTACGTAAAAAATTGATTGATTTTTACTCCAAGTTAACAATAAAATTATATACTAATTCTTTTCACTTTTTTTATATGTAGAAAACATATACTACTACATTATCACAAAAGTACAGTGATGATTCATTCTCAAAGCAAAAATTTGATCCGCATGCTTAGACTAAAGCAATTGGAGGGATGACAACTACACACACTCACATGTATGGGTTTAGTTCTCGGAGGCCTGCTACAACTATACTTAATGATGCAGCAACATTTGAGTCAATAGCTAGCCTTTGCATAGGTCCTAACATTAGGTTGGAAGAAAAAGTGAAAAATCTATTAAATGACATGAGTCAGATGAGTGAGAAAATGATGCAACATTTTGAAGCCATGAATGAATTTATGGCAAGTATAAAAGCAATGATGACAAAGAAGCATTCGAAAAAAGGCCATGTGAGTACTTCAAGTTCAGATTATGACGAGTAAGGTGACATTTCATGATAATAGCCTATTTTCTGAATTTGACTTAGATACTTTTTTAATATGGTATATAATAGCACATTTAACTTTATTTTTATATTTGCATATTGTGTGTTTGTAATAATTTTTAATTCTGCCAACTCAACTTTGAATTAAGTATTTTAATTGCATGTTAATTGTAAGTTGCGTAGATTATTTTTATTAATTTGTAATTATGATTATTTTAATAATAAAATTGATGTTTTTGGGGATTCATATGGAATTTTCCATTGGTAGAGCATTTCCAACAGAAATTCTATTGGAAATTACCTACAAATTTTTCAACGAAAATTTCCATTGGTGTTGGTTTCCATCCGTTGGTAAATTTCAACAGAAAATTCTGTCAGAAATCTGTTGGTAATTCCCAATGAAAAATTCTGTAGGTAATTTCCAATGAAAAATTCTATTGGAAAGTCAGTTGGAAATTTCTAACAGAAACTTGACTATTTCCTATGAAAAATTTCTTCAAAAAAAGTCTGTTTTTTTGTAGTGTTATAAATAGTCGTCCTCATGAGCTAGCTTAAGCGCATAAATGACTTATGGTTTGATTAAAAGATATATCTACATCGAATGATGTAGATGTAGTTCTAGGTTCATACATAAAATAATAATCAAGATGAGACCAAGAAGGAAAACCTTAATCTTAGAAGATTTTTGTAAGCTATGCCATTTTGTTTTGTCTAGTTTTATGTCAAGAAAAAGTCTTGCATTTTTTCAAGAAATTTATTTCATTTGCCTTGCACTCAATGCTAAAGAACCCATGTACTTGTGCCAAGGTGAATGACAAACCAAACCCTAGACAAGATGCTTATTGATTTCATCCTTTTTCTTTTAAAATTGTTTTCATATCATGTGTGCTCGATAACTCAATTGCTTGATGTAACGAGAAGTTTCATTAATCTTTTTTGTGTTCGTGTGATTGATTTTTTTTTATTTATATTTTTTAATAACATTCTAAACTTAATTCAAGTTCATGAAAAGATATAGGTTACAAATTACCAAACAAATATAGCCTTATAAGTATGATTATGTGGAGCAGACCTCTCAGTTTTTAATTTTTTTTTATTTTTATGTGTATAAAAGTCAAAATATATAACTTTGCACCTTTATATAATTTAAAAGAACTGATTTGTAATAGTGATAAGGAACTTTAGCTAAATTTTGAATCCCTAGGTTCAATCCTTTCTAAACCCAAATTTTGAAATTATTTTTCTTCTCTTTTTTTTCCCTTTTTTTTTTAGCTCATCTTTTTGTTTTTGTTTTGGAGTGACATCAAATATCATTTTTAGAGTATTGTCCCTATCATGATTCTTTGAGTTTAGAGTTTTTTTCTTTTTTTTTTTTTGAAAGACAAAAAAATTTATTAGAATTTTAAGAGAAATAGAGTTTAAATTCTCCAATTCATAAAAAAAAAATCGAAAAATAAAGAACAGAATGGTGAAAACATCTCTGAAGTGAAACTCCCTGTTTTGCTAACCTATTAGTTATAAAATTTGTCTCTCTAAAAGTTTGCTTGAAGTATAAACTTGAAATTTAGTACTTAAGACTTTTAATGTGATTAAAGATTAACTTAAAAATTTAAATAACAGTGTAATGTTTATTAATCCAAAAAATTGTATTGCAAGAGTCACTTTGAATAATAAGGGAATGAGAAGAAACCCAAGGTGATGAATTGAAAATCAAAATACTATATCAAGGTGTATATAATCAAATGTGGCAAATATCTTATAATCTTGGGGTTTTTTTTTCAATCAACTCAAATATTTTGTATTTTGACTTTATCATATATAAATAGTCTTCGATTAAGTTTACAAGAGAGAAAGAGATTTACTACAGGTATATATGAGTTTTAGTTTAAGTGACAGTAAGAATACATTTATTTGAAAACTTATATTTCTTAGATTATGGTAAAATTTCTTTTAATGTCCAGATCACATGCGTGGTATCAAATCAAACCACGAAATTCCTTTATCTTTTATGTTCATTTTATTTTTGCTATATTTATTGAATTTTTGTGGATTGCGATTGAGTCTTATCACAACAATTCCTAACTCTGGAATATTTTATGAAGTTATAATTTTTGTTTTTTGCATCGGTAGCTTCACTAGAAAGAGTCGCCTAGAAGCATTAAAGGAAAAGCCGAATGCTACCTACAGAGTTGCTTGCAGGCCGTACATGAAGCACAACCATGGAATGAGAATAATTGGCTAGGGCTAGAGTACTATTAGTTATTAATAGAAAGGCTAGCCAGCTAATAGTAGACATTGCTTTGGTTTTGTTTGTTTCTAATAAGCTCTATGAAGAATTGGCAGTTGTTGTTGCTTTCGAAAGAGCATTAACTGAGTATGTGAGCCTTGGAGGCCACTAACAAGGCCAATGATCAATGAAAAGAGAAGTGGGGTTGCTTTGATTCGTCCTTTTAGCTACGCTATGTTTATTTTCCTTTGGAAGCGTTAGCAAAAATGTTTGTGAGAGGGAAGAGGGGTATAAAGAAACCGCATATGTAGATGGTTGATAAAAGGTATGAGAAAATAAAAATAGCAGGAATAAGCTGGGTGATTTGAAATGAGAGGAGAAAAAGGTTAGACCATATTAAGTATAGGAGAAGACTTGGAAGATGGAATTGAAGGGGAGAAAAAACTAAAGTACTGAGAGTAAGGTGGAGTCATGTGAGGGCATTTATAGTGGGTTTATGGTCTTTGTTTCTTAGTGCACATGGGAGAGGACTCCTTCTTTAGGTAGGTGCAAAAAGGCGAAAGCAGCATGTGAGGCCCTGTGCCCACTCTCAACAAACCCACCCCAAAATATTTTTGGACATGAATCTTTGGTATTTTTTTGGAAAATTCTAATCATCACTCTCCATTTTGACTTATGAGTTACCATCTTTCTACTCCTATCACTCACTACTGCTACTACTACTACTACATTGGTCCCTAAGACAGACTCTAAAGACTTGAGTGAGGTCAACAATGGCCCTTTTGCATTGCTATTGTATTTATTTATTTTCATGAAAATTAGATAGATCAGATCTACACGTCAGTAAGTATCAATATATATAACTGATTTATATTCAAGCATTTGGTTCATTAATTGATGTCTGATCTCTCTGGCTAAAGAGCAAGGTTTGAATCATCCTTTTCCCAATTAAAAAAATATATACAACTGATTTGCTGGAAAAATGAAGAAAAAATGTACCTGGAAGAAGAAAAACTGTGTTACCTCCACCTTCCGTAATCAGCTCTTTATTTTGTCCTATTCCTTCAATTTCTTTATCACTCCAATTATCTTGTGGGCTGGAGTCCATATTTCAAAGTCGGTTTTGACATGAACTGAAACAAGAGGTCGTATTTGTACATATAATATCCACCAATGACCAATCCTTTTGTCTATGACATAAGATGTAGCTAGCTAGATGCTTAAGTTGTACGTCCTAAATCAGTTGTTCTCCAAACTTTTTCTTCTCTCTGCGTTTGAAGGTATTAGAAAACAATGGAAGGACTCTTTTATCTCTCTTTCCTCTGTCCATTACTCTTGTTCACATTTTTTTTTTCCCCTTTGAATTGTTATATTCCTAGCTCCGTGGGTTTGTCCTTAACTCTCTGATTTAACAATTCTTTGATATCTTGATTCTCATACAAACACCACTGCTAGTAATATTTTTTGTTCTCATATAACTATTAACAAAACTTTTTCTATTTAGTTTTCTCTACTCTTCTTTTTTCTGTTGTTTCTATTTCATTTTCCTTATATTACTTATTGTTAAAATGGCAGCATTATTCGCTTTCTGGGATGGAAGGACACATGAGTAAACGAAGACGTATTTATTCTCAGGAACCAAGGAAGATAATCCAAGCCAATTTTGCAAGAAAATATGTGAAATACTTAGTCCCTGCTCTAACAAAGATCAGTAAAGAAATATTGTCTGGCGAAAGCACTAACCATGAAATAGAGGAGATTGTTAGGTATGAAATGGATATGGCATTGGCGTTGTCGGCTGAAGGCTTTGCGTGGAGTCATGCCTTGAAAGACGAGCTTCAATTATATGTCAATGTAGCTAGATTTCAAAGCTCTTTGGCTTATCATCAGCTCCCATCCTTCAAAATTTCCTCATCAACATATAGTCCAGACTGTGGGAACATGATACAAAATGAGGTCGATGATCACCAAAATGCAATGCTCTTAAAGAAGATTTCTTCCAAACCTGACCATGAGCCTACAGCCAAGAAATCGAAAAAGGCTAAAAGAACAGAAATGCAGCCAGAAAGTATGAAAGAGGAAGAAGTGGAAAGTGGAGAAGAGAATCAGATTAGAAGGCGATTAACATATCTAAGGACTCTTTTACCATGAGGGAGTGAGATGATGTTTGATGATGAAATGTTAAGTGAAGTGGGAAGTTATATTTCCTGTCTTGAGTTACAAGTGAATATTCTTATGTCCATGGTCGAAACAAATTGATTATCTAGATTAATTTCTTTTTACTAGCTAATTCACTTAATTTCTATTAAGAGTCAGTTTGGCTTGGTTTTTTTCTAACTTAAAAGCTATTATGAAACTTTTATAAAAAGTAATAGCTTTTAAAATTAAGGTAAAATTGTTTGGTAAATTTTTTTTTTATAAGTTTTTTTTTATAAGTTATAATTTTTGTTAAAATTATCATAGAAGGTTTTTTTTTTTTTTTTGAGAGGGTAATATTGTAATTATTTTTAACAAATGAGGATATATTTGAAATAAAAATAAAAATTTTCTTATATTTTTAAAAGAAGAGAAGAAAAAGTTCCTCCTTGGAGCTTTTTTTTAAGCTCTTTTTTTAAAAATTTTGTTCTTAAAAAAAAAAGCAACTTTTTTTTAAGAGCTTCTCAAAAAATCATATTTAGTCTGACTTTTACTTTTAAGAAGTAGATAAGTTGAAAAAAAACTAGGCCAAACATACACTAAAACACTCCATCAATGTTGAAAGCATGGCCCCAAGCCAATATATATCTATTGATATATTGTTGCTGCTGTTTCATTATTTTAAAAGTTGTAAAATGTATGGTTGCTATCTAATCCCTTATGTATTTGCACCCAAAAGAAAAAGAAAACAAAAATGCCTTCTATATGGATTAGGAGGATATTTGCACTTTCTCCCCTCATCATTTTGGTAGTATGAAATACAAATATTATATCATTTGAGTTGTAATGCAAACGTTTCAAAGATTCATTTGGTTAAAAAAGGTATATGTGCAAGAGTGTTTGACTAAACATGTACAGAAAATATATTGTAATAAAAGTAAAGATATACTAAGAAGATCTAATAAAGAAAAAATATTGCTTTAATACTCTCCTTCAAATCCGAGGATGAAGGTTCTAAATGTCCAATTTGATGCATAAAAAATGAAAACGTGGTGAATAAGTGAGAAAAGCTAGTTTGTGGTGAAAATGGAATGAGGAAGAAGGTTGTCAACTTGGAGTTTCTCACGAAAGATTAGATTAGCTACAATATGTAAGGCTACTTGATTATCACTAGACAAAAGGGTTGGTTGGACAGGAAAAAATACTAAAATCTGTAAATAAAGATTTCAACCAAATAATTTCACAAGTAATCATTGTCATAGCACGTTACCAAGCTTTTGTAGAAATCGGACTAGCACCAAGAAAGATATAATAGTCAATTATTGAACTACGAGTTATTGGATATGTGATTCAACCACAATAAAAAAAAATGCACGTAATTGGAGAGAATAATCAACCTCCAACTAATTACAGTATTTACTAAACAACCTAACTATAAAATACATATGGTATATGAGCATAAATATCTTCAGCATCCCCCCTCAAGAGGAGCATGGATGTCAATAATGCTCATCCTCCTCAGCAAATGATAGAACTGTGCAGGCTTAAAAACCTTAGTGAAGAGATTAGCAACCTAATTAACAGTAGAAACATGTTAAGGAACAATAATACCTTGTTGAACTTTTGCTTTCATAAAATGGCAATCAATTTTTGATACGCTTAGTACGTTCATGAAATGTGAGGTTTTTGCAAATATGAAATGCACTCTAATTATCACAGAACAAATCCACAAGCGAAGAATGAAAAATACCAAAACCTATTAACAAATGAAGTAACCAAGTAACTTCACAGCAAGCAGTGGCAATAGCTTTATACTTAGCCTCAGTGGAACTCCTAGCTACAACCAGTTGTTTCTTGGATTTCCAACTTATTAAAGAGTAAGCAAGAAAAATTCCAAACCTAGTCACTAACCATCGAGTGTGTCGACACCCTGCCCAATCACTATCAATGCAAACTTTCAAATTGTGAAACCCCAACCTTTCGTATAGTGAGATTTGATAAATTACAAGTATGTTTGATGAACCATATGATAATTGTGTTGTTGCATGATTTTCCCAACCATTTTGCTAAAAATTTCTCCCTCGTATAGTGCTTTAATTATGGAAGATTGATTATTTGAAGAATGGGAGGAAAAAGAAACCAAAAGAATCATTTTTGGAAGTTAAGGCTAAAATGGTAGATCCCTGGAGATTTTAAGCTCACGTTTAGCTTCTAAAATTATGGGGGGATCGACCCTGAAAGGAGAAAATGTCGATCCTTGCATCATAGAACACAGTACATAACTCTCTAAAATTCAAGGATTGACCCTTGAAAGAGGAAGGGTCGATACTTGCAAGACATAACACTTTGGTTAGCTTCTGGAATTACAAGGATTGGCCCTCAAGCTTTAAAAGGTTGATCCTTGCTAGGTAGAACATGGGAATAAGCTTTTAGATGTTGAAGGATCAACCCATGAGGTTTAAAAGGTCGATCCTCGTAGCCACATAAGGAAAATAAGGCCCAGGGATCGACCTTTAAGATTTAAAAGGTTGATCCCTAGAGCCCAACGGGAAAAAATAAAAAAGACCTAGCCCGAGTCCTATTTCACATTTTTTATTTCTGTTAGCCTCCATTGACTCCTTTTCACTTTCCAAACCTTTCCACAGCGATCATAGTCCACATCTAACAAGGTTTTAGTTTCTAAACTCAAATATAAGGTAAGATTCAACCATTTTCAAGCTTTAGTTCCATGGGTTAGGCTAATTTTCTCTCTCTACAAATTTATAGCAACCTACCCTCTTTTGAGTTAAGGATTTTGGGGGTTTTTAACTTCCTAAGGAAACTTTGAGGTAAGGATTTTCTATTTGGAGTAATAAATGCTTTGAGTTAGAAGTTTTAAGCTCATTGAAATCAAATCGAAGAATATTCGTTTACTCGACTAATTTCGAATAAATGCGTTTGATAGAAAACTTGGAAACTTATGATAGACTTAATTATTCTAGGAATCATAGAGCTCGAGGATCACAGATCAAGCAAGGGTCGGTGAATCGACGCTTGGAAAATATGTTTCTTGTCAAGGAGAGTAGATACATCGTTTCAAAGTATTTTGGTCTGTAAAGCTAAGCATGTGTAGACACCATTTTCAATTCTATTAATTTCTATTTATTTTTACCACTTTTTATTATTCATTTATTTTATTAATAATTTAGTTTTGGTTCATGGGCTCACATTGGGTCCAAATTCCAAAACTGGGCTCACGTTAAAGTTTGAAGGTGCTTATAAGGCCAGATTCATTTTAGTCTAGGCCTGGATGCATGAACCAGTTTTAAAGCCTTGTTTTGGTTTTTCAATTCAAAGCCTCTAGTTCAACAAGATTAGTAGAATTTATCAAAACTAAAATGAATCTAACAATAAAGTTAGGACAATATTATAGACTTAAAACAAATGAACATAAGGAACATTCTGAAATAAAAATTGAAAGGCCAACTGGCCAGAAAATACAAAAAGGATAACAAAATGCTCTCTATCAAGAGCATTTTCATGCCCTAGTAGAGGCTAGCACATAAGAAAATCAACGACCAACCAAAAAGTGCTCAAAACGGTACTTTTTTTAATAGTATATATACAACAATGCATCACCAAATAAAAAGAGTGAAAACCCTAAAAATTTTTAAAAAATAGTGAAACCCTAGAACCAAAAAATTTAAGAAAACCTAGAGAAATCAAAAACCCTAGATCCAAAAAAATAGAAACCCTAGAACCCAAAAAAAAATTTAAATCTTTTTTGAAAAGACAACCCTAGTTTCTACCAGCCATGCAAAAAAAAAATTAAAAGAAAACTGTAGAACAAAAATCAAAGAAAAACAAAAAAAAAGAAATGTATACATTTCTCATAAAGTTTTGAGGTATGGTAGAAAGTGTTAACTCTATGATATAGAGTTATATGGGCTTAATTTCGATAATAATCTAACGTAGTTCTTATAGTAATGCATAGAAATTAGTAAGTTTTATTTAAATTATTTTAAATTAGTTAATTTAGGTGAGTCAATCTAATCTTATTTAATTTTATACTTAATTTGGTGTTAATGTGGTTAAGATAGGTTGTTATTAATTTATTTGTGCTTTTGTAGATGTTTAATAAAGGAAGAATTTTAATGGAATAAGGATAGCAATTTTGAGATGCAAACTTCCACTGCACATGTTTCGGTATCTCAGCCACAACTTTCTCTACAGAGCTTCAAATGAAGAGATTCTTGTACCATTGGAAATATAAGAAAAAAATATACAACTTTTATGTTTATCACTTTACCCATTTAGGCTTGGAAGGAGGTCAAAAATCTTGTCAAATTTGATGCACTGTAGTAGTCCTAGAGCAATTACGATTTTTGTTAATTAATTGGGCAAGGATGCAACCCACATAGTCTGATGAGGAAATCTCAGCTGGAATTGACTTCTTTCTTCACTCAACTTGGCCTAACTTCAAAGCCTATAAAAACAACCTTTCGGAGGACTTAAAGGAGGGAGAACAAAAACACCAAATTGTCAGCTGAGAGTCAAGCCACAAAGTTATTGAAGTTAATAAGAATTTGAAGGATTCAAAGAGATTTGGAAATCAAGAAAACAATTCTTGGGTTTTTCTATCTTTTTGTTATTTTCTTATTTTTCTTAGTTTACTTTGAATGTTTAAACTTTATTCAATGATGATGTGTGACTTGATGGGGAACTAAATTGTTAATCTAAGATTATGATTGAACTCAATATGTAGTCTGAATTATTTATCTTTCTTTTATTTATGTTTAATTGATTTAAGTTGTTTATTTTATTTTGTTCTTAATGCTTCTAATTGTCTTATCATCAATTAGATTAAATTGAAAACCTAGATTAAACCTTGATGAAGAAAATTTGGGTAAACCTTGAATAAAATAGCATATGATCGAATGCACTTAGTTGATTAGGTGGTTTGATTTGCATATAGAGTAGTCATACACCTATAAGTCATACGTAGCCAAAATTAGAACACAAACTTAATGAATCTTTCTTCAATATAATTTGCATAGACATATAGTAAATTAGTTGAGAAATGTATTTTTATGAGAAACTCGATAAAGACTTGTAAATAATTTAGGACTCTAAGTTAGCAACTTAATCCATTAAATTAAGTTAAGAGAGAGAAACAATATTCAGATGAAGTATTGAGGGATATCATAATTTTAGGTCTGGTAATCACTAAAAGTAATTTTGCTAAGATATTAGTTTATTAGTTTCAATTTTTCTTTTTAATTTTTATTGTTTAGATAAAATTAGGGTGTGTTAATTTTAGTAGTTAACAATAAATATTAACTCAATTCTCTGTGGGATCGACACTCTACTCATCTCTATATTATCTTTGCGATACGTATACTTGCGTGAGTAGACAATTGAACAGTAGAAAGCTATTGGATGAGTGATAGTTTTAAAGAGAAAGGAGAGTCATTTGTCTATAGAGAAAAAGTGAAAAGAAAAAATGGAAAAAAAAAGAAAAAGGGATATTTAAATAGTGAAGGTTAAGAGAGGTATAAGCTAAATTCAAAAAGTTCCGTTTGAGAGCTTCATTAGTGCACCAAAACAATGCATTTTGCTAGATTTGGAGGACTTCTAAAGAACAGGCCCTCATTGCTTCCACACAGCCTGATTATCTTTGGTTAGTCTAAGCCCAAGCAAGGTGAGGTCTCTTTTCTTTTCTCTTAGATTACTATTTGGGCTTGGATTTTGCTTATTGTGAATGTTTGCATGTAGTTAGGTCCAATTTATATTTTAGAAAAAAAATAAAGTTAAAATATGTGCTTAATAAAATATGATAAGGTGGAAAAAATTAAAAAATATGTGTGTTTTGTAGTATGGGTGTTAGGAACAGGAAAGTAGAAAATTGTGAAAAAAATACAAAATATAAAATAATATGTAGAAAATATAGAAAAATATATAGTAATTAAAATGAAGACCACGCTACACAGTGGGTGTGTAAATTTTAATAAAAGATTGTGGCAGACATAAGTTCTTTGTTAAAGTAGCTAAAACTTGTCTAATAATAGTCATATAAAACATTGCAAAAACATTCCAATTGTATTTTATCTATAGATAGTAAGCATTTATACAACACAAAAATGTTTCTTCTATGTTTGAGATGTTGCCAAAATAGGGCAGACTCAAAAAAGATGGTGATCATGTTGTATGCCACATCAGAAACATAGTATGCTACACAACATATAACCAAAAACAAAGTCATAGCGTTTTCTTCATCTTCTAAAGATAGCTTGTACTATATACAGCCAGCACTACAATAAAAGAAAGATTATATTTTCAAAAGTCTCATCAATTTTGAAATTAAATTTTCATATAAATGTAAAAGTTGTGAGTGTGATTATTGTTACAAAAATTGGGCTGGTATTACTGAGATAAGGTTGTTAAAGCTGCTTGGCTTTTCCACATCCCTTACTGAAACACTAAGAAAGCAATATTTGAAATCACTCTATAAACATTTCTTTAATTCGTTCAACTGTGTATTGCATATATAAGCGAAAGGAATGCATGGCAATGGTGATGCTGATAATGTGTCCAGAGGACATGGCATATTTGAGTACATGTAAAACAAATTGTGAAATGAAGTAAATATATAACGCAACTTGAGTAGTAAATTCTTGTGCTATGAATGCATAAACAGATAAGGAGTTCATTTGTTGAGCTACCAAGGATGTAATAACCCTTAAAGAGGCTAGAGTAGGGAGTAATTGAAATTGAATCAAATTATTTTAAAAGAGGTATCACCTCAAAATTGGAGGTTTGTTCATCATCCAACTGTCAGAAGTAAGAATCATGAAAATATCCAATCAAACCTTTTCATTCCTCAATAAATGTTATTGAAACTCTGGTATTTGTTCATTAAGGATTTGGTTTAGCAAATCTGCATTACTAAATATATTGATTATAGCTAATGACATAATCAACATAAGTTTCTAGACAATCCTAATTTGAGAACATTCGAAATTGGAAATGAGTTTAAGGTAATAGAATCAAGCTCATAGTCAACAGAGTTATATATTCGCAATAACAGAAAAGGAAACTAATTATTAGCTCATTAACTAATATTGGTTCAAACTCTAATGTAATAGGTCCCTAACAAAGTCATCTACACCAACGCACTAAGTCAAAGCAACCTCCTTTGAAGCCCTACTACACTTTAAGGCACAAAAACCTTTTACAGATATATATACGTAATGCATTTTTCTAAATTAAATGTTAATATATCGTTAAAAATATGATAATTATTCTATTTCTAATATATATATATATATATATATATATTAACTATATTATAGACATTATTAAATATGATTATAATTATTAACATATTTAAGGTATAAAATATACTATATATTATGACGTTACAATATTAATCATAATTCCTATACAATAATTTATATTGTAATAATGACAATGGTGAAAATAATTATATATTGATTATTATATGACCTTTCATTTAATCACAAGCAAATGATAAGTTGCAACCACAACTAAACATAATTAATAACAATTAGTCAAGACCCTGCACTATCTCATAGAATAAAGAACCACCAAAATTACATAAGCAGCATACTTGAGACTCCACCCTAAGTTTTCCATATCTCTTATGGTCATTAAAAAAAAAAGTCAAATTTATAAATTACAATCCCATCATTTTTACCAATTGACTCTTATTATTGAATAATAAAGATCCACACCAAACACAATAAATAAAATAATTTTATTACATAACAAAAATGAGCCATACGGAAAGCCATATACAGTATTCTAGACACGTTTTTGAAATGCTTTACAAAGTTGCAAAGAATATGAAACAAATTTCCAAAGATTACAATTCATGATAGAAATACCATAATGTAGGTAGAAATATTTCATATAAATCATTAACCAAAATATTTCCTAGCATAAATCCTGAATTTTCTTGGCATATTGGCAACTATGTTTGCTTAACATAAATGAATGCAACTCAGTTAAATAAATAAAGAAAATGGAAAAAAAAATTGGATAAACTTGCCCTACCTTTTTATCTACAAAGGTGACAATGGCAGATGATATCGAGGTTAAAACATAAATAAGAAATTATTAGGATTTCTAATAATCAAGGGGTAAAACCACTTTAATTATGAATGCCACCAAATTAGACAAAATGAAAGAGTGATTCCAAACTTACTTCTTTTAAGGGAACACAAACATAGAGAATGCCAGCCTCTTCACATCGGATTGGAACATGAGTTATGACATCAATAGGAGATATGTTTCTAGCTATAACACATAATCTACATCCAGAAAAAGATTGAGAAAACATGATTAACATTTGAAGTTAAAACTCCTTCTTATAAGTTTAAATTTTGATGAATCAAGAAAGAATGCCCTATCAACAATGTGTTACAAAAAGCAAATAAATCTATAAATATGAAATGATTATTCTTTTTCATTTTTTTAACAAAAGTTGTTCAATAATTATAAATTGGCAGCATGGACTGCTACTAAAATAGGTGGCATCCATCTGTAGCTGCATTACATTACTGTATATAGCAATAACAGCCTAAATAAGTATTTGGTAAATCTTTTTTTGCTTCTCAAAAGTGCCAATATATTACTGGAACAGCATAAGTATTGTCCTTTCCTACTCAATTATGTTGTTCCAAATTCTGATATACTAAAGACATAGTTCAAAAAACCATAAGACAAATTTCCTTTTCTTATATATTAGCTATGAAGTAGATCAATTATAGCCACAAACTTCAAATAACCCTTAAAGCAGCAATGACATCTATAACAATAATTATGATGTAGTCATAGCCTCATAGGCATCATTTATAGGCATGATCTGATAAGTTCAAAGTTATAGTCTACTTAATTCATGTCGTGTTCTTAATTTAAAACATCATTAAACACGCTTATAGAAACTAATAGGTCAAATTATTAAACTAAGTTGAATTTATAAAAATTTCTCTCTTTCCCCATTTTCTCTATATCGTTTGTGTTCCCTCTACTTCTTTCAATGTAGCACAAATTTCCTTCTTTCCATAAATTTCTCATCAATCAGTCTTGCATGATTGCAATTTTTTTAAATTATCAACTTACTTTTCATTAATATCAAAGGGAATGAACTTGTTCCCTTGTCCAAAAGAAACAAAATGGGGCAAAAAAGGCTTAAGTCATATAATAAAAGATAAAAGTCAGAGATGCACCAAGGAAAGTAACTTAAGTACACTACATCCAAGATGAATAAATGACAATAAAAAATATGATCATTAATGAGCAGGAGAAACGCAAAAGTAACCATTTTACATAAATTGCTTGTCAGATTAACCAAAAGGAAAATGTTCCAAATACCATTATGAGGTTATAACCAATAAAAGAACTTATGCCTAATAAGAGGCTATATAATTTTCATATCATTATAACAACAAAACTAGAAAGAGTTATAAGAGTTTTAACCTGATCCAACAATAGAGCTTTAATGAAAATCTTCTTCTTACTTAAGGATTTTGTAAATTCATCAATTGTCACAGGCTCGAACAGTGCATCAAGACCAAGCTTAGAGATTGGGGGAACAGAAGTAGGTTGTGCCAATGAAATCATTTCAAAAAATAAACTGAAGGAAAGAAATTAAAACTAACAAAGAAATAAGCACCCAAAAAACAAAAGTTAAGAAATGATAATACATCTTTGAGCAAGCAAACTCTAGTAAATCACCTTTTATCTATGAAAGATAGCTCCAAACCATCCTTTAGCTGTAAAAGAGCATTCAAATGAGAACAAATCCTTACAAATTAAGGCTCAACGATTTCATTCAGGTATAGATAAACTTCATTGCTACTTATAGTTGCTAATTAAACAGACATATCGAATCAAACTAAAATCACATAAACAACACAATTTTTTTCGAAGGGCAAAAAACGATATTCAAGTGCCCATACAAAAGAGCACATATAAAACTCCATTCATAACCCATTAATGACAATTGTCACTAGAAAACCAACAGTACCGAAAAACCATAATAATTTGCTTCAGAATTTATGTTTTCCTTCATATTTCCCTCCTCCAAACTCATCACGTCTAGAAAAGCTAATTGAAGTTCAAACATAAGAATAAGATGGATGTAATATGCCTCTTCTAACATTATAAAGAAGCTCAAAATAGGAGACCATGAAAAACTTATCACAACCATTTTCAAAATTCTAGAGTTAAAAAGCTAGGCAAGGTTAGTCATGCATGCAAAAATAAAACTAATAAAAGAAGATTTAAAGAAGTCGAAAAAGAAGAGCTTGAGTCCGTCAATAGAAAAAAGATCACTAAAGATGCATTCCTTCAGAGTGGTTCTCAGCACTATGGCATCATACTCTTCATCCATGGCTTTTGGCTACTTCTACTGTCGTTTCAAAAAGATCAAAAAAGAAGCGAGAGAGATAGAGGAAAAAGAGAGAAACCTTTTGGAAGCTTCAAAAACGGAGTTTGAAAGACAAAGAGAAGCAGTGCCGTAAGTGAAAGAAGCTCAAAGTAGAAATGAAGAGAAGAAAAAAAACCTAGGTAACTAAATGAGAGAAAAGCATAAAGAAAAAAAAAGACCAAGGCAGGTGCTCCATGAAGCTTCTAGGGTTCTGAAGTAAAAAAAGAGGGAGCAAAATACCATAAAGCCCCTCCCATTTGCAACCAAAACTCGAAATTGCCCTTGACAAATCTTGAAAAGACAAACACATGTGTCAAGCTCTAAGGGGATATATACATAAGATTCAATATATATAGATATAAAGTATACTCAAAGGTAAGATATAATAAAAAAATAAAATGTATAGTAATATAAAGTAGACCTAAAGATAAAAATAAATAAATAAATAAATAAAATATTTAGATATAAAAAATAGATTTAGGTAGATAGAAAAATAGAAAAATAAAAAATATTTAATTATAAAAAAACAGATTTAGCTAGATAAAAAGAAATAGAAAAATAAAAAAATAATTATAAAAACATATTTAGGTAGATAAAAAATAGAGAAATAAATAAATATTTGATTGCAAAAAAATAGATTTAGGTAGATAAAAAAGAAAAAATAATAAAGTATTTAGTTATGATATATGTATAAAGAAGAAATAATAAAAAAGAGAAAATTTTCAAAAATGGTGGAATTATAGGGAAAATTAATAATGAATATTGGAATTTATTGCACGTCACATACCATCATTGTATTATTTAAATATAATGTTATATAGATATATCTTGTGTGAGAGTCATGACCCCGATGATGGGACTTTTCAAGAGAGCTTATGAAGATGAGTTCCCTCTAAAAATTTCCTAGGTGAAAAGATACCTTCAAGTCCCACCGATATGATGAGAGGGTTCAGAGAATGTCCTTTATAAAAGGCTTTTTCTTGTATTAAGGTTTGCATTCATTAAAAAATTATTTTTACCTACAAATGATTACTCCGATGATAGGATTTGCTTGATAAGAGTTTTTCTTGAATAATTACCTAGGTGAGAAAGTATCCTTGGATCCCACCAATATGATGAGCAGAGTTAAGAAATATCCTCAATAAAAAGTTTTCATTTAAAATTATCAAAATTTATGTCATGCATTTCATAATTGCATCATGTGCACGTCATACTCGTAAAATCGAATAAAACACTTTTAAGTTGCTAATAAAATAAATAAATAATAATTAAGGAAACACAAGAATAAAATTCAGAAAGTTAAGGTTTAAATAGGATAAGAAATTATTAAATGGTATTGTTCATGGAACGGAAGTCACAAAGATGCTAATGCTTTCTCGTGCATCACTGTATTCCCAAACCCAACTCTAAAACTCGCAGACCAGATTATTGTTCTTTAGACGGATCTAAAATCAATTTAGGACCTCGTCAAATAGAACAATTTAATAAGTGACCAATCACGCCTAGATAAAAAAGATTGGTGGCGATTGCTAAAATTTTTAACGTCGCATATCAATAGCATGTTTTATTGAAATATTTGTATTGCATGGCTTTAATGCTATCTCTTCAATTATTAAGCAAAAAAATATTTATATCCAAATGTATTCAAAAAAGTTTTAGAATCTATATATATATGTCAATATCTCTGTTATGTATTAGCTTTTAACAAAAGGGACAAACCCTTTCAAATGTTTTACCTCAAAAATGATCCCAACTAGATATGTTTGTGATTGAGCTTTAAGTATAAATTTATGAACCTTATGGTGGATGTATGTTTTCCCCACTTCAGTATTTAGAGTTAAGAATGTCGTATGTAAATGAGCAGTTATAGTATAAGCAAAAGTTAGTATGTGAAGTTGTGCCATGTACTAGATGATGTCATGGCAATGTGTGTGCTAAGGCGGATGTAAATTTTCCCACCTCATGAATTAGTGATAAGCATGTTATATATATACATGATGTATATACAGTAAAAGCTTGAAATATTACGTGAAATAACCAGATGAGATAAGCATGATATGAGTATGAACTATAGTGAAATATGTTAATGAAATGTTAATGATACCATGTATGAATATGTAAAATCCTATATGATTATGAAGGCCATGATGTGGGGAGTCATACCACACATAGTTATATATAGCCATGAGTTGGGGGGAAATACCACTCACAGAAGGTCCAAGATTAATGGATACCATACCATTATCCTAAGTTATATATATAGCCCAGCGATGCAACTAAGGTACCACCTAATTATAAAGCCCAAACGTGGGTTAAAATGTCATTCATCTACAGTCCATGCCTGATTATTGCATACTACCATTGTCATTAATGTATTCTTTAATGATTGTTTGTTATGTTTGGAATGAAAGGTTGATTGATAGATTAGATTCTAAGTTATAAATTAGTTATGATAGATTGATAAACAAACTAAGTTCTAAGACACAAGGTTGATTTATGTATTGAATGGTTGATTGTGTATTGTTATACGATTGGATCCTAAAGAAAACCTTGAATATATGAGCATTCCTAGAAAAGTAGTTTCCGTAATATATGTAATTGATATTAGAACATCCACTTCAGTTTAACAGCTAAGTATCACTATCCCTTAAAGAAGATTAGATGCTACAAGGATAGTACAGTTTCCTTATTTTTCCTAAAGGTTTTGCATAAATGTCTAGCCTTTCTTTATAGACTATATGTTTATGAAACATTGATTTCACCAAGAAAATTGATTAGTTTATGACAACTCAGTTTTTTAAGGATTTGATAAGAAAATGTGCTTACTTAAGATTCATGTTTACATTAAAGCTACAGTTTGTGCAAAAACCCGTCCCCTTGACTTGTCCCCTTCTCATATTCATTCACAGAATTTTTGTAACTCACACATTAGTTTTCCATTTTTTTTGGCAGATCAGTGATTAGCTTTCTACCTTGTCACAGAAACAAGATCTAGCTTTTTTTCTTGGTAGGTGATTTAGTGACCACTTGGAGCCTAAAGAGTCAGGTCATATTCCACTAATAAGTTGGTCTTTATATTTATGTTTGCATGTTATTGAGCATGTTTGACTATGAAGCCATTGATTGGCATTATACTTGTATGGATTTATATAGATGAGTTACATGATGGCTCAAGAGCCTATGTAAGCATCGAAAAGTGCATTTACATGTTGATATGAGATATATATTAAACAATAGATGAAAACGTTATCACACCTTATGTTGAGAAGTTCCATAACTGTGTGATGGCGCTTATGTATGTATGAAAATAAACTATATGATTGTATGAATGGTTGAGGTGGATGACTAGCCCACACATGTTGATTAAGAGGCTTACTTGGACTTAGTGGGCCATACCCACAGAGGTCCTATCGTCTGTCACGATCCTAAAAAATGGGATGTGACACAAATGCAAAGCAGAAGTAAAGGAAAACAATATACCTGGTCCCAATGCATTCTTCAAATATCTCAACACTCAATTAGCAACTTACAGATGATGAGCAGTGGGTTTATCCATAAAATGTGACAACACTTGCACAGAATAAATGATGTCAATACATGTAAATGTAAGATAAATCAACTTGCCAATAAGTTGCCTATATATTCTACTATCAGCAATAACAGAACTGCCATCTTCTTTAATCAACTTGTGATTGTAATTAATGGCAGTAGAAATAGATTCAGAACATAAGAAACCATACTCATTCAAGACATCAAGTGTATATTTGAGTTGGCAAACAAATATTCCAGCACCTGATCTTGCAATTTCAAGACTCGAAAAATATTTAAGAGTTTCCAAGTCTTTCAATTTGAATTTACATTTTAAGTAACTCTTCACTGCATTAGCTAACTTATATGATGAATTGCTATCACAAAGTCATCCACATATAGTAATACGATCAAGAAATCACCATTTATGTCACATCTTGATTCTGAGGAAGTGACCAGCACAAAACATTAATTCGGCTCATAAATGCAAATCTTCGATGCCAGGATCTTTTTGAGAAAATTGTAGAGACAAATTTCTCAAGAAAGTTTTTAGGTGAGAAAATATATTTAGATTCCACAAAAGCATTGGGAGAATTTAGAAAAGTTTCTAACATAACATATTTCATTTATTCATTAAAATCGACAATTATTGCAAAAATCATAATAAATAAGAAATTAAAATAATACTAAAAATAAAAAATAAAAAAACACAAAATTTAAAATCGGGGTCCTCTTTCATAAAACTTCAAATAAAACTCCGATGATCAACGGATCTTTTACAAGAAAATAATTTTTTGAATACTCTCGAGGTGAAGAAAATTTCCTAAAGAATTGGGAAGGTTTAGAAAAAATTTCTAATATTTAATAATGAATAAAAATAAGAGGAAAAGATCATAAATAATACATAAAAATTAAGGGAAACACAAGTAAGTATCAAATCAAAAATTATAAAAGCCAAAATAGCATAACATATGATTAATTGATATCATCATTTGAACGGGGCTGCTAATACCTTGTACAGCTTTAATACCATGGGAAAGTTTTCTAACAAAACCTAAAAAAAATGTAAAATGCAAGAAGAGTGCATCGAATAGAAGTTGGATGGTGTGAAGAAGACATTTCCAGTTCATAATTAAAAGATGTTTATACAACTCGTAAAGTTTGACATTTTCAGATATTTGATTAACCTAAACTACTTGAACAAAATGAATAAGGTGAGCAGCATGGTCAAGGTCATTAAGTCTCAAAAGCTTCACTTCTGTCAGTGTGTGACTTCTAACTGAGAAAGGCAGGTCACTTGCCTGTTGATGGATTCAAAAGGAACTTCACATTGGCACCAAAAAACTATTTTCAAGATGATCTCAAAATTCAACAGAAACGCCAACCTGACAACAATTACCACCAAGCAAAAAAAGTGCTAGCACCCATCAATGTTAACAAGAAACCAACAAGTACTGGACAGAAAGAGTTTTTTCCTTTAATGGCAAATCTAAACACCATGAATATTGTCATTCCTATCATTTTCACAGATCTTTTCTTGGAATACACTGTACCGTTGAGTGATCTTTGTAAACTATCAAGGATATTGCAAGGTGATAAAACTCTAGTCATATATCAATTCCATAAACCTAATCTCATTAAATAAACAAACTCAATATTCTCTTTGGCATTTGATAGTTGCCGGTCAAGGAAGTCAACTAGCACAATGGAAAATGAAGACAGTGTACACAAGAATTCAAAGAGTATAGAAAACCCAAGGGAAAAGTAGATTTGAAGCTTGAAACTGTGTAACATGGAACATTACATGGCTCCTTATTGGAGCAAGAAATGACCAAAACACAACCTTTTCTTCCGGCCTTGAATTACATAAGAAAGGCAAAGTAAACAGGGCAGGAAAATTATACCACAGATATGTCGCTATCTAGAAAGTTTAAACTAATTAGTTCTCTTTCTCTTCATGACCTGCATATGTCATCAAACTGCAACGGTGCAACCTTTGCTTTCAAGCATTGTTCTGACTTCTAAACAGTATAATGCTGCTGGATTGTATCAATGTCCAGCCCCTTCAGCTTCACCACTGACTCAACATGACCCTTGAGGGTGTGAAGCTCTCGTAGCCTATAAGCAGACAGTGGAAAGATATGTTTGTTGTTAAAACTATAATTGTGCCAAAAGATCTAACTTACAAAGATGAACAGTTTTTGCTATTGCCAGTTGTTTAAAGAAATATTTCATGTGGAAGTTAGTAAGTACTTAAGAAGGATAACTGAATGTGTACCTTGCAACCTCTGCTCGTCTCTTGGCCTGCTCAGCAATCTCAGACAACTCTCTATAGCTGCTCTTGTCATTGAAGAGATTAGTAGCTTCAGGTGGTTGAAGACCATGTAATGTCCTTTGAGCAAGAGCCCATTGAGCTTCCCTCTCTTCCTTGCCATAATCTTTCTTGGTGGTGAACGCAGTCTGTTACCCCGGACCAGTTTAGTAAACCAAACAACTGCATGCAAAGTTTTAGTTTTTGAAAAAGTAATCTAATGTAAGATAGGTATACCTTGTTTTCCAGTAAGTTGAGCCAAGCTTTTCCACTTAAGATGTAACGAATGGCAAACTTCATTAGATCCAGTGGAATATAGAAAACAATACTGTAAAGCCATATAACACCAGCCCATCCCCAACCAATTCCTTTAATCTTTGCAAATCCCCAGTTAGCATATACAGCAATCAAAGTAGCAACCTGACAAACACGAGAACTGATTAGCTTATTGCAATATGCGTCTTTTTATTGCACTCAAATTTAAATATAAGGACAAGGTAAACTCCTACCAGCTGTGCAATAATGAAGGCAGTAACCAATAGCAGTCCAGGACGCTCAACATAGGACCAGCTACGTGATCTAGTCACAAAAATCAAAGCCTGGCTCACAATGCTCACTTGTAAATATAGAGCAGCCATCATTTCATGATCACTGCTCCTTAAAGACCTAACACCAAATTTGTCCTGCATTCACAGATAGAAAATATTAGGGACTAAACAGAAATCAAAAATGAACTTTCAATCCTTCACTAAATATATGCAGCAAATTTTAGGACCACTTACCGGAAAGAATTTAGTATCATGCATAAGCCAGAAGAATATAACAGTCATCAATGCCAAATAGCCTCCAAGCATAATTCCGGTGGCGAAAATCTCTTTCAATTTCCAGCTATCAGGCAAGGGAGATGGCTTCACTCTGTCCTTTGAGATTGTCATAATAGTTCCTGAGTAATATTCAAATTGATTGAAGTAAATACTCTGCCTCAAGCCGGTTAAGCATAGCAATAGAACAAGATGAATCATGTTAAAATTATGTAATGATGCACTTTATTAAATCTCACCATCATTTAGAATGGCAATGATCAAAACCATGAATGGAGAAAAGTCAAACTTCCAGATGAGAGCAATAAACAAAAACCCAAACTGCAAAATCAGAAATAAAAGGGCACATATATCAATCAAGGTTAGAAAGATGTTAATAATTAATTCATATGAAAATCATTTGTCATATACTTACAACAATACGGATAGTGATGGAGACTGCATAGATCTGTGAGACAAAAAGCAAAAACAAAGAAAAAGAAAAAAGAAAAGTCATGCATTGCAAAATTTGCTGAAAAATCTTCAGAATATGTTTAAAGAGAAGAGAGCAAATTACAGTATAGTTCTTCATCCTCTGGAAAATAGCTCTGCTAGTTAACACTGCACTGATAATAACACTCAGTCCAGGTTCTGTGAGAACAATGTCTGAAGCACTTCGTGCGGCATCTGTAGCATCAGCCACAGCAATACCAATATCTGCCTTCTTTAAAGCAGGAGCATCATTAACACCATCTCCAGTCATTCCACAAATGTGCTTCCTCTCCTGCAACTTCCTCACAATTTCATATTTGTGCTCTGTAAAGTGAGTGCAATAACTAGGTGATACGTTATCCCAGACCACAACAATAATTAAAAAAAAAAAAAAGAAGAATTTCTCGTTCATGAATAGCCAGGGAGCAAAATCAGTTACCTGGAAACACGCCAGCAAACCCATCTGCCCTCTCAATCAACTCTTCCACAGGAAGGGCAGCTATGCTTGCATCCTTGTCTTGACCTAGCAAAGAAGCAGATGGATACATGTTTGTTCCCATTCCAAGTCTGCGGCCTGTCTCCTTTGCAATTGCAAGTTGATCACCTGGACAGAAACACAGAAGTATGAGTGAGCAATTGCCTCGAAGAATGAAGTACTATTGATGGAATGTCAACAGATGAACTCAAAGAAGGATTCAATTACCAGTGATCATCTTGACATTCACACCAAGATTAAGAGCTCTTCGAATAGTTTCTGCACTGTCATGTCTAGGAGGATCAAACAGAGGCAACAAACCTACAAATTGCCATGGGGTACCAGCACTTTCTTTTGTTTTCTCTGGCACTTGCTGGAAGACAGCAAATGAGAAAAGGTAAGGGAACTTTTCAATATTGAAATAACAGAATAGGGATATAAAAAATCATGTGTTCTAGAAAAACCTGTCTGCCAACAGCTAATGACCGAAGCCCACGTTCAGCAAACTTATCAATGATAGAATGAACCTTTTTCTTAAGATCTTCTCTTGCATTGCAAAGGGCCAAGATCTGTCAAAAGATATGAAATAATTAGGACACAGAAAGCCCATAAGATTTCCCATATTAATACAATCATCGCACCAGCAGCAACTGGTAATAACAAGGTTACCTGTTCAGGAGCACCCTTGCTTGCTCGGTGCCAGTTGCCATTGGAATCAATGTAAGTCAAAGCAGTTCTCTTGTCCACAGGATTAAAAGGGAAGAAGTGCACCTCTCTAATACCAGCTCTTGCCTGTATGAATAGCATATTGAACATAAATACTCATCTAATAGCCTCTTCCCACTTCATTTTAGCCCTTTAATAAGAAGCAGAAGAAGAAGGAAGAAATGGCTATACCTCCTTAGGGTCAGCAAGCATTCCAACAATGGCAGCATCAATGGCATCTTGATTTTCAGTTCTAGAGGCTCGAGCAGCAAGTAAAACAACATGCTCTTTATCCACATCTTTTACAAACACCTCAATCAAGTTTTTATCAACACTCAGCTTGTTGAGTGTCAATGTTCCGGTCTTATCACTACAAAGGACATCCATACCAGCCATTTCTTCAATGGCAGTCATACGCTTGGTGATGGCACCCTGCTGAGACAGCCTGTGAGATCCAATGGCCATGGTCACAGACAAAACAGTGGGCATAGCAATGGGAATACCACCAATCAAGAGAACCAAGAGATTGTCGATTCCATCCCTGTACTTGCGGTGCTGAATTGGATACATGACTATGATCTCAACCAACATACCGATGGCAATGGAACAAATACAGAAGTTTCCAATTGCTGTGAGCACCTTTTGGAAGTGTCCTACTTGGTTAGTGCTATCCACAAGATGTGCAGCCTTCCCGAAGAAGGTATGAACACCAGTAGCAATAACAACAGCTTCAATTTCACCTTGTTTACAAGTTGAACCAGAGAAGATTTCATCCCCGGGATTCTTGGTTACAGGAAGTGATTCTCCTGTTAGGGCAGATTGATCAACCTTCAACGGATCACCTTCAAGAAGACGGGCATCAGCAGGGATAATATCTCCCAATTTAATGCTAATGATGTCTCCTGGAACCAGAATTGCTGCTTCTTGCTCAGTCCACTTCCCATCTCTAAGCACCTATATTTTGCCACCGTATAAATTCACGACCAATTTCATTATATTCAAAACGAAAATAAACCTTCAAATTACTAAAATAACTCTTAGCCATCAAACTTACTAACATATGTATTGGACATAAAGAGACATCAGTTCATCCCCATGTGATAAGTGTATGTAAAAGGTTTATGTCATCTAGAATCTTTTTTGGCTAATTCTTACATAAGCACTGGCCTTTTTTCAGTTGTCTTTTAGTGAAAAAAAGATTAAAGATTGGACTTCTCCATAAAAATTGTACTAAGAAATCTTGGTTGTTACCTTGGTTTTTGGAGCAAGACCAGCCATAAGAGCAGCAGCAGCATTGCCAGCATTGTTTTCTTCAATGAAACTGATGGTAGAGTTAATGACCAACAAACAAACAATACCAATAAAGTCTTGCCAATCTGGGGGCTTCCCATCACCGTTAGCCAGAGCAATGGCCATGATGGCAGCAGATTCCATGACCCATGAGAGGGGATTCCACATGAACCCCAAAAACTTGAGAATTTTGCTTTCCTGTCATTTTAAAAAAATACTATTCCAAATTATAAGCAACCAATAGTAGGTCTTGAAGCAATTTATTGTCAACATATGTATTAATGGGCCACTATATATCGTAAGCACCATAATAAGACCTTTTTCTCTTCTAGCTTGTTGGGTCCAAAAATCTGCAGCCTGTTGGCTCCCTCGTCCGCAGACAATCCTTCTCTGGTACATTTCAGCTGCTCAAACACTTCCTCGATCGGGATTTTTTCCTGTAAACCAAGTAATTACCATCAAATTGTCAGCAAGTGATGGGTGGGTGCTTGATTCCAATCTTAAAGACTTCAATCTTTATTCTAAAGAGGGTTCGTCAATAGCCATAAACAAATTCAACTTTCACCTTTTGAAAACTTTAATTTCATATCATCCAGAATCTAAGATTTCTAATTTGGATGAATTTAACGTAAGACTTTCCATGGCAGTTAAAAGTTTTTCCTAAGATTGCGAGTCAAAATCCAAACTTGGTTTGTTTTAGTTGAGGTGAGGAGGACCGAGTGGACTCGTGACTGATTGGGGAATGACTCGGGCCTAGGGATGCTCCCCCGATGGAAATAAAAGCGTTGACTCAAGCCGTGACAAGATCGAAAAGCGCCTTGTCAGGTGGTGAGGGCACTTTTTTCCCACGTGATTGGTCCGTGCCATCCACTCTCCATTCTAATTGCAGTGTATCAAAAAAGAAAACATTTAAATAAAATTACTTATTAAAAAAACTAAAACTGATTGTGAAGTAATTTTAGTTACAATTACAACTTGGAGAGAGGAACTTTTAACAAAATAATAAAGAAAAGGAAAGATTTGTTGAATCCAAGGAAGGGGGCAGGTGGTGTCAGATCCGTGGAATTGAAACAAGGAAAAAAAAAGGGGGGGGAGAATTCTATTTCTAAAGAGAGAAAAAGGCGAAACCGCAAAAAAGTACCACGGCAAAGTACCTAAAAAACTCCCGAACTGACCAAAAACAAGCACACCACTTTGAGCAACAAAACACACATACATAAAATGAAATAAAATAGATTAAAACGCAGCGTAGCCAACTCTGTCACTTCCCTCGTTCATTTTCACATGATAGATCCCCCTCTCAGATTTGTTAGTATTTTTTAATGCCTTTCTCACATGGGTGGAAGACTACTCCTCTCTGCTTCACTACATGCTTTGCCTTGACTTTCATACTTTCAATCTAACTAAGGTTGGTACTTTTGGATTAGTTACCTTTATTAAAGGATGGAAATTTTGTGAAACAATATGACAATTGGAGAGGGCCTAGAGCCCTTTGACTACTGATATGGAGTTAGAGAGAGAAGGAAGGGGGTAAAAGTTCTTCCTTTCAATATCAGAATGGCAAAGTCAAAAACTTTTCTTCGGAAATGAATAGGAAATTCCATTCGTAACTGATCTAAGCTACAGTAAAAGGAAAGTGTGGGGGGAAGCACAAAGAAACCAAAAAAAGAGATGAAAAGAAACAGAGAACAACACTACATGGACTCAAAAAGCAGCCCCCTATAGATCTCATTTTACAGGTAACAAATCAAAAGACGAGAGATTTTCAAATCTGAGAGGAACCCAAAAACTGTTTATCAGGAAGAAACATGCAAGAAAGAAACGAAAGGGGAGGACTAGAAATAGATGAATACCAGATCAACAGTCTCGTTCTTGATCTCTTCAAGGCTGATACCTTTGTCACCACCCATGTTTTGTTTTTGTACAGCCACCAGCAACAGAGGGTACTCAAAAGCAAAATAAAAACAAGAGCAAAATCTCCTACAACTATGAAATCAATGAAGAGAGGGAAGGGGGTGAGAAAGTAAAGACCATTGAATGAGATTTTCAGTATCCCAATGAACAGAAGAAAAAAGAAAACGAAATGGGTTGGGGATGCTACCAGAGAGAAATTTTTTAGGCTTTTCCCTGGTTTTTTTTCCCCTGCAGGAAGGCTGCAAGCCTCGCTTTTTATATAGCCCTCAAACTGGAGACGAAGTGCCTCATAGAACATAATATAAGGCCCTCACCCCCGCCGTTTAGCCCCTGCCCCTCTCCTTCCTTCTGTGGGACCCCTGGCCCCCTGCCTTTGCTTTCACTATTTCGCTTCACCTTTCTCTCTCTTCTTACCGCTGAGTTGTCGGTTCAGCAGTACATCATCATCATATCATTCATCGAATCAAGCCTCCACCTGACATTTATTACGTTATACCCATTCTACTACACGCATCATGCAACTAATTTACCTGGATTATACCTTTCAAAACCTTTGTAGAATAATTTGCAAATAAAATATATTAAATATGCAATTATAGTTATATTAAAAAATTTTGATCTAAGACAATATTTATGGTAAAAACTTTACTATCAGCCATTCAACCTATGACATGTTGATAAAAATAACTTAATTACGTATCATAATCTAATTGGCTAAGCTTACTACTGATGTGTTAAGAAGGATTTAGTGAAACTAATGGCGTGAGCACTTAGAAATGGCCCACTATGATAATTAATTGCTACTTTATGGTTATTTATATTTTTTGTGCTTAGTCTGACTCCAAAGATTCATCCATTTTTAACATCTCTCACTACTAGTGATATTTTAATTTAAATATTTTCAACTTTTTCTTAGGTATCTCCCTTGTCACTATCAAAGAAATTAAAGACATGAGCTTTTTCTTTCCCCCATTGAATATACCAGGATATAATTGGATTCTAATATTAGAAATAGCAAGATTTATAACTAGAAGGAATTTATGGGTCACAAAGAAATTCACTAACATCTTTCTTTATATAATTAAATATGTATTACGAGAATAGTTTACCATATGAGTATATATTACATGATTTTCTAAAAAAAAAAATCAAATTGAAAGCTATCTTTTCCATACATTTGACAATTTTTGCTATTGAATTGGCTGTATTTACCATTTTGTTCTTTCTCTCTTAATCTTTTGATGCAACATATATAGATCTCTCCCTATAATTAAAAACCATAATAATGTAGTGTGTAAACACTAAAAATTGATAAAAGTTTCATATTGTACTTGCCAATTCAGATTGAACCTAGAGATTTTATAATTAATATATTCTCCATTCATTGTATCTTTCATCAAAAGTCTGACCTGTTGAATTTTTCTTTTAAGGAAATTGATTTGTGGAACTAGGTATATATGAGTGAATACTAAACATTAACCTTGTACTATAGCCACAAGTTTTGATCAAGTACTTACCAAAATTAATATTTATTAATTAATATATGTATGTGTACACGCATGTATATTCAATTATAATAGTCAAATTTTATATTTACAATGATTCAATGAATGTTATGTATGTATAATGTTGATATTAATGATTACCATTAATTCCCATTTATAGTGTTTATGTATGTACATATATATATATATATATATATATATATATATATAATGTTATGCATATAGTTATGTGATGTATGGAGACATGTCATGGCATGGTGAATTAAAAGAGACCGGTAGGCTGTAGCACATGGAAAGGATATAATTACGGAATTTATAAAGAAAAAGGAAACAAGAAATAAATAAAATATAATGTTTTATTTATATGGGAGAGATTGACTGTTATTTTTGGTGGGGTCCCCTAATAATAGATAGTCGGTCCAACACCCCAAACGAAACACACTTCTTTTCTTTCCAAAAAAATAAACAAATAAAAAGGATTATCAAACAAAAATAATATATATATATATATATATCACACACNTTCAAAATTTACGTTAAACATTATTTATTTTTGATGAATATCTATCAGTTCGGTCGGTCAATACGAGAGAACGAGTGGATTCCCTTAAAAGGTAATTCAACTCTTAGGATACTTTTTAATTAAATGTATGTAGTATAGTTATTGACTTATAGTAGCAATTAGAAAAGCATATATTCTCTTGCTTTAAAATTTTCCGTAGCTCTAATTTGACACCTTGTATTAGTGGTCCCTACCTCCACTTCTTTATTGATGGAATCAGCATTGAATTGCTCGAGATTTTAACTTTAATTTTTTTAAAATTAAAAAAACAAAGAAGAAAAATCTTTTAGGCCCACTGGCTTTTCTTATTTTCCTTTTATCATCTTATCCTTATATCAATTTCTGATCCATCATGCAAGTTGATATTGAAGAATTTAAAGAGGATAAGAAATTGAATCCTTTTTGGAAGCCATAGTAACTTTGGCGATAACCCAATTACAGTTCAAAAGCCATTTGGATTATTTTCATTTAATTCTTTTATATATTTAGAAGGCTCTATATTTGATTATTGAAAATATTGGGAGAAAGAGATTTTTTTTAAAAAAATTGAAATTTTATCTTATTTCATTTAATTTTCAACTTTACATTGTTATTAGATTATATATAAAAATTAAAATCATAATCAAACAATTCTCCATATATATCATATAGTACGTCCATGGAATTAAAATAAAATAAACGAACAAATAAAAAAAATACAAATCAAACAAAAGCAAGATAAAGTGGAACCAAACTCTCATACGATGGACCTTGAATCTAGACATAAGCATTCAAGACCTCTTCATTACCACTGAAATAAGGCATCAACAGCTAAATTTCACAAAATTGAACATAGCATAAATATTGTTGGAAAAAAATGACAAATTTTATTAGATTTTTTTTATATACATAGGAGGAAGTGTATAAGGGAATGACATAAAACTGATTTCTTGTATATAAATAATTTAAATTTAAAGTTTAGAAAAGCTTAACAAAATTTCTCGTATTTTGTATATATACCTTTTACATTCAATACAAATCAATCAAATTCGTATCATATTGTTCTTTTTTTTTTTTATAAAGGAAGGGATCATTTTAGTTTTGATGTCAAAGTTTTTTTAAAATAGGAAAGATTAATTTCAAATATAAAAAATTTAAAATATTAGATATTAAAAAAATGTACTTTTGGAATGTTGTAATGAATAAAGATGGACAAATGATGAAGTATAATATATAACTAAATCAATAATCAAGTGTTTGAGCTCAACTATATGCTTAAAATTTCATATTTTATTTTAACTTGAGGATAATAGCTAGAGATATATTAATTTGAGTGGGAACTACTCTGTTCCACTCAAAATGCGCATCCACCACCACTTGTATTTTTATTTCTTTTTAATTAAAAAGTTGGAAAGTTGTATGTTTAAGTTAAATATTTATATCTTATTATACTTATTGTTGCAAATGAAGACATAATCAATTCAAATTATTATATTAAAAAAGTAAAAAGCTCAAGTTTATACTTTATTATAATACATAAGACTCAAATGGTAAACTTGAGTTCAATCAAACTTTATACATGCCTGTTTCAAACTTAAAATTGACTTAACAAAGTAATCAAGCTTCTTTAAATATATAAGTTTATATGTTTTAAATATTTTTTAGTTTATTTAAATTGCTTCTCAAATACTTAACAATTACAATAAAAAAAATTGGCGCTAAAGTTATCTAGATTTTAGATATATGATTTGGTTCAAAAAGTTATGATATGATGTTTGAAAAAATTTATAAATTATTTAAGAAAATTTAAATAAAATTTTATTTTTTATTACATTTAATTAAGTTCGTATATTTTTATTTTGAATCAAATAAGTTTTTATGATTAAAAGTTAACTAATTTTTTTTAATCAAAATTTCACTTGTCATTTTTTTGCTCACATGATGTTAATATGGAGTTGACATGTAAGGTGAAATATGTCATATGTTCATATTAACATGCTACGTCATCATCAATTATGACATGTCAATATGTCACGTAGTATAAAATAACAAGTGATATTCTGATTAACAAGTGTTAATCAACTATTCGTTTTAAAAATTTATTTGATTTAAAATAAAAGTATAAGGAATTAATTAAATGTAATAAAAGAATAAGAGTTATTTGATTTTTTTCTAAATAATTCAAGGGCATTTTTAAGTATTATACCTAAACATATATAATTCCTCAAGAATTTCCTCCTAGAGGTAGAATAAAAATAAAATGAAGCTCTTTAATAAACAATAATGAATTCAAACGAAAGAATTACGTAATTATGTAAAAAAATATTAATTTTTTAATTTTTTATAGATATACGAGGACTGAGTAAAATTAGTCTAATTAACTATTTTTTTTAGAACAATAAAGAATAGAAGTTACGCAACCTTTTGAAAGGATAACGCTTTGAAAATGAAAAGGCCAGTATAACGGGTTTTTTTTAAAAAAAGAAAAGAAAAGAAGGAAACTTATGGAACAACTGGCTTTGTGTCCTATACACACATATATATTGACTTAAAAATGTTATTTAAATTATTTTAAATAGAATCTGGCATCATGAGTATACAGGTTTTTGCTAGAAAATCCCAAAAAAAAAATGTTCAAGTAAACATAAACAGACTATTGGATGATGCTGAGGAAACGGATGAAGCATAGGTTATTGCAATTAATTTCCATGTATGTACTTTTCTTTTCGATTTGATTTATTTCTTATAGCTATTATTGTGGTTTACCAAAGCAATAGCACTATAATTAAATTCCAATTATCATATCCATTGTCTCTATTCTAATTAGACTTGAATGGCACTTTTTTTTAAAAAAAAAAATTCCTTTGTGAATTATTCACTCGAATAAACATTAACACTCGATTTAGGGACATCATTTAGCATTGTAATCATCCAAAAGGGAGAAAAAGCAAAGTAATTAAGACCCAAAGAGAAAAAAAAATGACATCTTGGTTGAAAATTAACTAAATTAAACAAAACAAAACTCCTTTGACAACTAATGGAGAAAAATACCCCTCGCGTTCAAGCTTGTGCCATTAGTTTGCCGGAATGTGACCATGCAAACAAATTGTCAATTCCCACAATCTTTCCAAAGAAATATCACTTCAAGATATTTTGACTTCGACTTTGGGACCTTTCCCCAGATAAGGATGCTCTTTATTATTAAAATAATAAACTATTACATGCATGTCATGTGTCATTTAACTCTTTAAAACAATGAAGAGAATCAGCTGCCTCATGAATGGTGGCATCAACTGTCCCTTGTAACCTAATCTTCTATAAATTTGTCCTTTCAATTTAATAAGAGTCTCTTCTTTTTGACCCAAACTGTTTCTGATTCTTAAGTCTTTTCCTAAAGCTGTAGGGCTACAAGCATGCCTGATGCCTCTACAGGCAGCTGTAGGAAGGCATACACAGACATTGTCAATGCTCTCAACTGTACCTTCTATTTTATCACTATATAATTTTTCATATTTTCTTTTCAGATTGTATATTGTTTAAATTATCTCTTGATAACCCAAATAAACAGCTATATTGAGAATTATATCTCTTTACTTAGGACTCATCAGAAATAGATTATATAAAGTTTACTGTATTTAATTGAAAAGGGAAAAATTAAGCTACCCAAGTTGCTTAGTTCAACCATTGCCCTTTTTTTTCTGGTTTTTTTATTAAATGACACAATGTTAATGGTTTGGAGGCTGAAATAATTGAACTTTTAAAAATTAAAAAATATAATATAAATAATTAAAATTTTATTATATATAATCAGATAATGTTATAATAAATCACTAACCTCGGCATTGGCTATTTCATTGTAGAAGGAATCAACCTAAAATAGTATAGGTTTTTTAATTATTATATAGGTTTTTGAAGTGAACACTTATGTATAAATTCCTAAATATATGGGCCAAGAAAAAAAGTAGATACCTAACATGGTACATGGTAAAGTTTAAGCACATCAATCATGGAAGACGCACTATGCATTCCAGACAATTATGTTTCTTTTATAATTATTTTAATTTCTTGTTTAACCTATGATTGTGTGGTCCACATGCAGCAAATTAAGACACAGAGGCCTATCAGCAATAAGAAATAAGGAAATATATAGCATTTTTCCCTTTTTAGAAGGTTCAAGTCTGCTGTGAGCTGCACAATATATAAAACCTGAGAAAATGGTGCAGCTGTAATCAAATCCCCCCATTCCCCCATCCCCTGGTTGATTCACTCCCCTAGTAAAAACTCCCTTGAATATTAAGCAACTTTCTTTCTTTCTTTCTTTCGTTTTCCACCTACTGCTCCAGGTTTTATGTTCAATTGCCTAGCAACAAAACTGGAAATAATGTTGTGGATTTCCTCTCAATTATTTTCCCTTTACCTTGCGTGGTTTGTGAGCTTGCACTCGCACTTGCTGTTGGCTAATTGGTGTTGAGAATAATAAATACAGACATATATATATATATATATATATATATTAAAAAGTCAAAAAAATGAAGTGTCATTTGAATGATAAGAATTGTGAACCCCAACTTGGGATTTATAATATATAAAGAGCAGGAGAAGATGTAGTCATCAGACAATAATGTAACCAAATTTATTAGGCATTTGACTTCATTGCCTGTTTTAGGAGGTGTTATTAAGCATTAATCTATAGAAATTCCGCTGCATCCAGGGGAAAGTCTTCTTCTGTAGCTGCTTGGAGCTGTTGCATACATCATATGATTGAGGACTATATTAATCCCATAGTTAATTTATCATAAAATATGAGTATTTTTTTGCGTTTCTAAGTTGGAGATAGAAAACAAATTTCATTTTGACACTTCTTCTTGGTGGGATTATAATAGTAAAAAAATTCGGAGAAAAGGATCCACACACCGCTGTTATTAGGCTATTACATTACAATATGTTATTTATACAAAATTATCCAAAAAAATTTGTTATTAATTTACAAATTGATTAATTATTCTCGTCAAAATCATGTAGTATGACATTATAATGATACGTGTGATTTAAATGTTATCACATTTGTATGTTGATCCACAAAGTTTAACGGAATGTGTTAGTAATAAGTCAAATTCGTTTGTGAAATTAAATACTTCATTATCTATGTATAAGATAATTTTTCTACAAAGAAAAAGTGGACTTGTATCTATATTTTGGCCCTAGTCTTGGGATGAAAACATGTGTGTTGGGATCTTAATTAGATGAAATAATATTGCATGCCTACATGTCCTACTCCTAGCCAAAAAAGATAGTAGCACAGGTTTTGGTAAAAAAAAAGATTGTTTAAAGACATTTTAACAATCATGTGGGTGACCTGGAGTGCAATTTTGGGTCAAGCTGGTTATTTAAAGCATGATCCTTATATATTAATTACACAGACAGTTGCTATATATGTACCAAAAACAAAAAGGTATTTGACATTAACATTCCGATGCTTCCAATGTTAATTTATATATAACGAAGTAGCCGTGTTAGTTTTTCCCTTTTCTCCCTTCTTTAGAGTAAGAAAGAGGGAAGTTGAAAGAATTCAAACCTTAAAGCTTTATTCTAATCCAATAAAAGGTCAAGTCGATTACATTTTGAATAAATAATTTCAAGTCTCCACACAATATTTAAATGTACTTTACTCATTCACAAATTAAGAAAGCTTAATTATTGTATCATGAGTTCACATTTATAAATTTAAAACTAATCACACCTGTTATTAATATGAGATCTGAGACAACAAAATTTGATCAAAAAAAAAAATGAGAAGCATGAAAGTTATATCTTCAAGAGTGTCGTAGGGGTACCCTTTGCTACCCATTTAAACATAACGATATATACGCCAAGCGATAAGAATAAATGGAATTGAAAAAAAAAAGAAGAAAGAGAGATTAAGTGTCCTAAGTGATCATCTCCAAAAGATTTTTTTTTTTTATTCCGGATATGAGGATTTGTTTTTATATCTTTATATTTGATTCAATAAAAAAGGTATTTATATATTTAATAAATCAAAAGTTTAAATTTATTTTCCCTATTCTTTCCCTAAAAGAAAAACATGAAAACCATTTTTAGTCCTTTGAACATGTAAAAATGAAGGGTACGTATACCCTTTTCCCTTGAGATTGGTTAAATGAAAACAAAGGGATTAACCAATAAGAGATTAATCAGACAATGATGGGTTTGGTTTGAAATCCTATTGCCGGTCGAATATATATCCTAATACCGTACATATTGTGTTAATCTGAAAAGATTGAAAAATTTATCTTTTTTTTTTTAAAATATATCAGAAAAAAACAATATTGTATATCTGAATGGATTAAAGTTTTGTTATCAAGTAGTGAATTACTACTGATTTGGTAGTCCAAAGAGTGAAAGACAATAGAAATGGTGCAGTTAAATGAGGAGCAGGCAGCCTTAATTTATGAATGGACCGCACAAGCCCTGCCCTCACTACAAAGTTAGTTAATTGTTCCCTTCAGTTGGCCTTTCTTTATCTTACTCTCTTTTTTTTTGTCTATTAAAATATAGTATGAAAAAACTCCCTTGGAATTTTTTACGCCTCAGGGACTGCACCACTGTCTTCCAGAAAGTTCCTATTAATTATTCTTAATAAATTAAAACAGATTTTTTTTTACCAAAAGCATATATATATATATATTAATAATACTAAAGTCAGAGAAAACAAATATAGAGTGGATAAAATTTCAATTTGATATGATGCACATCTAAATCTAATAGTAATAGATTAGATTATATATTATCATAAAGTGATAAATGAACATCTTACTTTAGACATAGATTAAGTTACTATCAAAAAATATTTTACCTAAAGTTTCATTTTTAGAAGGATTACATTGTTAATTTTAATCAATAAAATGACTAAAATACTCTCACATTCAAAAAATTATTTTTTTAAGTAATTTTGTTCAATTATATTTTGCACATGAATCATGTTACCCAATTATACATAAGATAAATGGGGAAAACGTAGAATAAAAAGCCCCGAGTTGTTGGGGCATGTCCCAATGAGCAGTGTGGCGGTTAACTCTTCCTTCCAAGGGGTGCACCTAACTATCTCGGGGACCCTCATGGAAAGCGCTTGCTGCACTCAGCTCTGTGCCTCACGGTTACTGGACATACTCTAGTCCAACCACATGCCGACGCGTGTTATAACTATCTTTCATTTGCCAATGCTACTCTTTCTTTTGGTTTTAATTTAAAAAACAATTTTAAATTTACTCTTTTCTTTCTTTACTAAATACTTAAATAAACTTTTGAATTGTATTAAGAAAGTCAATTTAACTTTTATCTTTTTATATAAACTTTTAAATTTTTATTTTGAATCAAATAAATCTCTTTAACTAATAGTTGATTAACTTTCGTTAGTCAATGATACCGTCAACAATTTTTATGCCACATCATTTGCTATGTGACATAATAAGATGTCATCTTGATGATCTTAATATTATGTGATAGACGACATGACATAAAAAATTGATGACTTAGAATTGATTTTTTTCTTTTAAAATGTCCAAAAATTATTAGTTAAGAATTTGAAACAAAAAATTAAAAAAAAAACTAATTATTTCAAACTGATTACCGTCTATCTTTACTAACAAAAAAAAAAAAAACTTAATCCAACCTTTTCAATTTGATTGAAGTCATTGTTTCTCAAGTGAAAGTTTGTATTGAGAAATTCGAGAATACCTAGAAACAGAAAAAGCTAAGGTAGGACATACAACATTTATAATACTGAAACTAGTAAAAGACAACAATGTTGATCTACAAAAAGAAAGTCAAATCCTTCTCTTCTCTTTCCTAGAATTTGTAAAGAAATTTGATACTCTTTTGTTTCCCTAGAATTTGTAAGGAAATATGATGGTATTGAATATTATTTATAAACAATAATAAATTTTTTCTCCACATTTTTTACAAATTTTGAAAATTCAAGACTATCCAAAGAATGATTTTTAGAAGAGGAATATAAATTGCAAATAGGGAGAGGACATTTTAACTATAAGGTATGTTGGGTTTAAGGAATGTTAAAGAAAATGAAGGTTTTTTAGGAAGGATGACTCTAATTAAGAAGATGGTAATTAGTTAAGAAACAATAGTAATAAATTTGAAGCAATTAGTTTTTTTTTTAATTTTTTGTTTCAAATCCCTAATCAGTAATTTTAGGATATTTGGATGAGTAAAAAAAAAAAACTTAATTTTTAGTTAGCAATTTTTGATGCCACATCATCTACAATGTGATATTGACTTCATCAAGATGATATGCCAACATGAGATGATGTTGCATAAAAAATTACTGATTATATCGTTGACTAACAGAAGTTAATTAACTATTAGTGTGAGGGGTTTATTTACCTAAAAATAAAAATTCAATAACTTATTTAAACGTAATAAAAAAATAAAGACTAAACTGAGATAAACTCTTTATAATGTTTGATTGTAACGAGTGTTATGCTTCCAAAACTCCTTACTTTTTTGTTTATACTTGCATTAACCAAGAAAATAATATTAATCATCTCTTTTCCAATAAAAGAAAGAAAATGGCAAACATCAAAGAACTCGACAAGAAAGCTGAAAACTTTCTCTACCCGATTAGGTATAATTTTCGTCAGTTTATTCTCTAACCCACATATTCAGAAATTTGAAATTTGAGAATTTATATGAATCAAATCCAAAAGAAAGAAAATACTTTAAATTTTCTATAATATGCATTTTAATTTTCATTTTCGCCATAAGAAAATTAAAGATATGGCTTACTTAACAACTTCTCTTCTCCTTGAGGTCCCTAAAAAGATTGGAGTTTGTCATTATTTATTAGTGATCATGTACAAGAACCTCTGGTCAATCAAAGTATAGGAGAGGTGTTGACGACAGTTTCAATCCTAATCTCTGAGTAATGGTTATCATAAACTAAAGTTTGTGATAATTAATTATCAAGAAATTTTGATATCATATCACTTGAGCCTCACAAATTATCATTCAAAGTAAGCAATAATTTGAGAAAGAAAATGAAGAAAGAGAAACCTACTGATTTTTATTTCATTTGTAATTATTTTTCTTTCTTTATGTTAATTTAATATGAAATAATATATATGTCTTGTTTTCTCTATTGATCTACAATCAAAATTTGTCAAATTAAATTTTACAAGTTGTTGGGTTTAATCATAGCTTAATCCCCAATTGGATAATGATAATGTAGAAATCGTAAGCCAAAGAAATCATGACTGTAAAATGTAAATTATCCAGTCCTAAAAGAGATTACTGTCTCAAAATTTGAATTTGGAAGTGTCCAATTGGAATCACAGATGAACAAAATGAGATAAAAGAAAATTAGCTCCTATTATATACCTCAAGTCACAAATATTAAGAAATAAATAAATTTACCAAACAATTAAAATAAAATATAACTTAATATTCTAGTCTGGCAACTGACATCAGTATTAGGAAATGGGAGTAAGCATTCTTGAAGGATGCTTTGCATCTTGCATAGGTGCTACTTATAAGAGGTAAAAAGAATAGAGAGAGAGAGAGAGAGAGAGAGAGAGAGAGAGAGAGAGAGAGACGAACAATATATATAATATAGTATATATATATATATATAGTA
>NC_030858.1:14133417-14149751 GCF_000208745.1 Theobroma cacao | reverse complement strand
AGAGAGAGAGAGAGAGAGAGAGAGAGAGAGAGAGAGAGAGAGAGGTCCCGAATAAATATTTGATTAAAACTTGGAATATATATATATATATACGTGTACGTATTATGTTATTATTAGGTAATGGTAGAGTTGATCGTGCCTTGTACGTAATGATGAGAGCACTTATGTTGGACACATTTTATTTGATGTAACAACGTAAGCGATGGAGACTAAGTAGGCTAGGTGTGGCTCTCTTTGTGGCGGTTTTACGTTTCCTCACGTTTAATTGCCACTAAGTAAAGCAGAATAGTCTATTGTGCAAAAGCAGTCACTTGCAGACACGCCACTTCTTCTTTTTATTTAGGGTAAAACTAGACAGATCTTATCTAGGCTAGCGCCCCCCTCCCCTTCCCCAATTGGTACATATATATAATCTACTTGTCTCGTGAACAAATTTGTCTCGTCTTTTGGCTTGGAGAATAACACCAGATGAGCTAATTAAAAATCATTATCACATGCTATAACTGAAATTGAGTAAAAGACAATAATAACTTAAGAGTTTTGATTCATATATAATTTGATTATACATATTCTAACGGGAAATGCTTTCCTGTTCTGTTCAACTCCTACAGTTTTGATAAAGATACCCACAATTTACAGCAATTAATAAAAAGCCCTTTGAAATTATTTGAATTAATTATCAAGAACAGTTAAAGTCTTATTATTTTCACCAAATTCAAGAGATGATAATTTGTATTAATTACAATAATTTTTTTTTCCTAAAATCACCTTCATTCTCCTTGGATTATCAACAGTTAATCAGTTCTATCCTATGTTCCCTTTATGACTAAAGAACAAGAAAGTTGTAATTTGATCAATCATTTAATATAATGTAAAAACGTGAGGAAGAAAAGAGCCCACCAATTGGAAAGTTGAAACCGCATGTGAAAAATTTGTTAAAAAAAAACAAAAGAGTTGAGAAAACAAGAATGGCAGCTATAAAGAATTTGTTTGACTAACATAGTAAATTATTTGTTAAACAACTATGCTGTAATTGGGTTGGTGAGACCAGTAAATTGATCATTGTTCGACAACTTGAAGAGACACTTCTTAATTAAATCTTTAATTAATAATTATCATTTTGACTAACATAAATACATATACTAAAAAAAGAAAAATAATGGAGTTTGAAAGAGACTGGGCGTGCCGTTAATGGTGCTCTTTCTCTTTCATTTTTCTAATCCTAGAAGATGTTTGTCTTTCTATTAAGAAAAATAATGTATGATTGTAGCTGACCTTTTCTCATTTTCCATTGTCCCCAAAACAAAACAAAATTCCATTTCTAATGTTAATGTTGCTGTCTTCAATCGGCATGAACTGTGATACCAACATTTGTAGTTGACCTTCCATCTTTTTAAATATTATTAATGCAAACAATTGTTTCTTTCATTTCAAAGGCTCCTGCCCCTGCACTCGCCACCATTACTTCTTTGTTACCTGCCTCCCATCTTTGATGATGAACTTTTTTTAATTCCTTAATTATAAGTTAACCTTGATTAATTATTCTGGCTTTAATTATTGGAGCCACACATATTTATAAAACTAAGGACTACTTATGGAATATTTGTGCCTTGTGTATGCTGTTGTCACGCTGGTAACTTATATGCACGCATACCTCATTAATGATAAGAATTTGAGATTACTATATTGTGACATGAGGGGTGCAGATTATAAAATGAAAAACAGCTATTTCTTATCATATAATCCAAAATTTAATTAATTTTTATGTAAGAGGGATTGAATTATATATAGATCTAGATAGATAGAGAGTGAAAGGTGTTTGTGTATGTTAAGAAATGAAACAAAATTACAACGTTATTGATCATGATTCATGAGTTTATTCAAAATTTTGTAAATTGTTAATTGATTATGCAATTTGGTGACATTTGATTTTTCAAGAGCAAAACTTGAAAATCTTGCATTGATTAAGAAATTTAGCGTAGAAATGGGATATATAGATTGTCCAAAACATATAAATTAAAAAGAAAATTACACGGTAGCAACTGGTTTTAATTAAGATATACAATTTGATTTAAAATTTAGAATAAAGTGGACAAATTTTTTTTTTTGGTTTGGCCTTTTTTGTTCCTTGTTCACGAACCAGACACAACCAACTAGATAATGAAGTTGAATGGTAGTATTTTAATGTTAATAATAGGCCTCATGACCCACCTTTGCTGACTTATCCTCAAAGTTTGGCACCAAATTGTATTTTGTTCTTTCAAAGAAGGATCATAACATGAAGGATCAAGCATGCATGCTTTCTCCAGCAACGTCTCTCACGCATTAAGATGCAGACATTTTGAACATTATTGGTAAGAAGCTAAGATACACATTAAGGCTCCCCCAAGCTAACATGTCCTCATGTGACATTGACTAATGCCAAGTACATATCCCACCTAAACCTTGCACTTCTCTCGTGAAAAGAAGCCTTGCCTTCAAATTTTTCATGACAGTTTGGCGCTATCGATAGCACCGTCCGTCTTGCATTATAAACAGGCCATAATATTATATTGTTTCTTTATCACCCATTCAGATTATAGCTATAAACCAACATAAATTAGACATTCATGGTTAAGTAAAATGAGAGAGAGGCCTTTTTCTCTACCAAATATCAACTTGAAATTTAGGCCGGGTGGTGTGGAGAGGCAATCATGCTGGCTAATATTATTATTATGGCAAAATGATGACCACTTTGGGGCATTAGCTGCCAACGAATTAATTGCATTAATCAAGGCTTGGTTGGTCTTTTGGTCACTGATTACATGTCTAGTGCCATGTTCCTGTTGCTGGCCTGGGATTCAAAGAGGAACCGACATGTTCAATTTTCTTTTGGAAAGGTCCAGCTTCCAATTGCCGTCACGAAGCTAGACGGTTTCCAAACATCAAAGAAAAATGGGGACTGAGAGAAGACAATGTGAAAAGTGGAAGGCTTAATTCCAGTCCTGGCCATTTAATCAGAGATCTGGAAGAGAAGAGAGTCAATTAAAGTGGGCTCACGAGATCTTCTCCACAAGGGACATGATAGGGAGTGGAATGACAGAAGAAGAACATGTGGCTAATTCTTAATGGATGGAATTCTTTTACAAGAATTAATGTAACTCCTGTTTAGTCGAGATGGTGGAAATGGGGTCCACGATTTGGGTCGACTGTGAGGACAAAAAGCCGGTCTATGATTTCTGCAGCATTTGACCCTCAACATGAACCTCCTATTCCTAGTAGGAGTCCATTGCTTACTAGGATAATGCAATCTAAGTTGTGCCTCGGCTTTTTTGTGAGTGATTAAGACCCTTTGTAACTCACGTTCTAAAGGTGGTGAAAATGACATTGTTTATGTTATGTTGCTGAGTATGCCAATTAAGACAATTTATCTGCTTTTATGCTTCCAAGCTTGTTAAAATCATTTTCAATTCTAGTGGCTTAATTAATTATGGCTTTATAGTACTTTATTTTTTTCACAACAAATTAAGGGAAAAGCATTTGATTCTTCTATGTACAATTTCTTCACTGTTTTCATTTTTGTATAGCCAAGAGCTACCATTTAATTGGATTCATTATTTGAAAATGTTTAGTTAAATCACAAATCATTCTTTTCTTTTCTTTGAGTTAAGATGTAAATTTATCATTTTATTTCGAGCCATATATTGAATTTGTCATCTATTTTTAATTGATTTACAATGTTAACACTATATTTCATAATTTAGTTAAAAAATATCAAAAATTAAAACATTTTGTAGAATATTTTGTTATTTTTTCACGAAATATTCTTTTGCTGTTAAATTTAAACTTTTTTTTTTTACTAAGTTAAAAAGTTAGTGATAAAAGTATATCAATTTAGAAATAAATAGCAAATTTAATTTACCATCTTAAATAAAATAGTAAATTTATATTTTTTTGTTGTTGTCATGAATGGAGATTCAACAGAATTCTTCAAAGGTCAAACAGCCAAAAAAAAGCAACAGGTACAATGCTTTAATCATGCCTTTAAGCAACATTTGTGGACTATTTTATCTTGGAACTCTTGAACTCTGTCACTAGCTTGCAAATGGGTTTTGAAAACCCAGTCTAACATGGATCAACATGCATTAGTCTCAACTGGCAGTAACCTTTCCTCAGCCATAAATTATTGTTAAAATAGAATCTTGTCTTCTAGAATTTAGGACAGTTTAACACTGACTTGGTATTGCAATAACCTTCCATATTTTCCCATAATTTTTCTGCTTCTATGTAGTATTGATATGACCTATCACATAAGCATTAAGAAGTGGGGTTAGGGTTAGGGGATACTCTGTTTAGGTGACAAAATATATGTGAGAGTGAAACATGGCAACAGCTACGCAAATGGTATGTTGTCTTGCAATCTGATATCATCTTGGACCATCAGATTTCCACTATGTCAACTTTAGCTGCAAGGACAACTGCTGTTTTAGATTCAGACATCCATAAAATTTGAAGCCAAGGTCCTACCTAATTGTTGTGGCTCAAAAAAGGCCAACTTTAAACCTATTGAAATGAGATTTTAATATTTTTTTCTTAAAAAAAAGATGAATAGAGAAATAATTTCAAGGTCGGAATGAAAAGAGAAAGAGTAGAAGGAATTATTGCCACTAAAGAAACTAGCATCCCTCACCTAGCTGATGAAAAGTAATGGTATGCATCCTTTTCTGTCCACCAATGCTTTTTTGTGGTGGTGTGGTTTTGTTAGTCTTTCCCCATCATGGAGATTCTTGAAAAAAAAAAATCAGCATGTCTTGTTTGAAGAATAATGAGACAGCTATATTCTTCAAAATCATGTGTCCTGTTATGCCCTGGTGCTCTTGGTTGGATACTCGGTATCGGACTCGGGCTCCAAAATTTAAGAGAACATGGAAAGTACACAAGTTCCACTTACCAAGTGGCCTTGGCATATTTTTTGCCTGTCTTTCTCATAAAGGTCTCCTCTTTCTCTATTAACAGATCAATAATCCTTCATCAGTTGAAACCCAACCAGTAAGGGACTTTTTATTAATTATTGGGCTCCACATTATTTAATTGCTCTTTTTACTCTTAATCCTCATATATACACACACACACATATATATATATATATATATAATATATATATGTATATNTCTTGCAATTTACCTGGAAAACAAAGTGATCATTGAGTTTGACATATCTCAGTTTTCATTTGCATGGTCACATGATCACACACACACATTATATATATATATATATATATATATATATATATGTATATACAGTTGGGTTTCACTACTAACATTTTGGGAGATATACTAATGGTAAAGCAGCCACCACACGACGATCAGAGTCCAAAGAATCATCACCTACAATAACAAATCTTCTTTGTCTTCTTTAGTTTTTTTTTTTTTTAATGGGCTGAAATATATATCATACCTAACTAGATTGGTAGTTCATTGACTTACCCTAGACAATAGTTTTATTGGAAATAAATAATTTATTTTGTCAACAACTCAAAAAAAATTTATACAACACTCAATTGATGAATATGTATGAAAAAAGAGATTTCTTGAGTTGAGAAGTTCTCAACATCCCTTCTTCGATATCATCTTGCATTGAAACAACATATAAAGCAATATTACTACAAAGGAGACATATTTCATCCTCTATTCAAAAGTTTTTAGTACTAGCAACAATACACATTTACAATCTAAACAGTTAAAATACTATCTCCTTAACCACGCATCTCATAACCTTATGAATTTGAAAATCAAACCGTGTTATTTTTTATTTTAATTTTGAATCTTTTGGTTAAACCACATTCAACTCAATATACTGGGTTTAGGTTGATCATTCATACTTAAAGTGATTAGGTAAGATTGTTTTTGAATTTCAATTGATTTTTTGTTTTTTTTTCTTTCGATTTTTAACACATTTAATTTCATTTTAATTTACACGCAAATACTAATAAGATTCAAGTTAAGTAGGACTTAAATACAAATAATTTCAGATTTTCAATTATATTTGTGTCATGTTGAATTTTAAGGATATATATAAAATCTAATTACGTTTAATCATAATTGTCAATTCTAACTCAATAATGAATATCCTATTTGTAGCAATAATTATATATAACATGATAATTATATATATAGATATGTGATCAATTATTATCATAATCCTATTTATAGCAATAATTAATTTAATTACATTCATCGTGTGTGCGTATGATGCATGTTTATATAAAAATCAATTATGGTCAGTGTAGAAGATCTTTGCAGTGGCACCTCTTGGGGCCAATGGAATCACACCCAATTCAAACAGTGAACAACATGGCTATGTGATCAAGTGGAGCCCTGGGATCCTTTAATTTTGCTCATAAACAAAATACAATATGGATTTGTTGAATCAAATCTACGCCGTTACATATGGATATTTCAACAATAATAAAGAAAAAGCTGCGGATGACTTCATTGTAGGTAGGCCTAAAGCAAGCAACATATACGAAATGATCAGCCATGGAAAGTGACAAGTTTTGTTATGGAAGATGAGTTTCAAAAGGAAGAAGAGATGTAGCTTCTGGGGATGACAACAACGTATTTGTTGGCTTACTCATACTTTCATATTTCTCATTCAGGCTTTGCTTAGTTTCTCAGTGTACTACTCTAAAAAGATATACCAAAAAATGTCATCATATCAACCTTGTTTGTATATGATGTTGCCTGATATTAGTTGTTGTTGCTGCTTCTGCTATATGTTAAAATATTCATCAAAGGAAATTTACATATATACAAATTAGAGCAGCCTCAATTTGGAAATCCAATTCCATTATGTATATGTGGATGATATCTCTAATTCGCACTAATTTACTAGTCTATAATTACCTGGGTTAAGGTAAGGGTTTGGGTAGCTACCTTTTTATTTGAACATTTAGTTTTCTCCACTTATATTAACTAAACAGTAAGACAAAGTTTCGAAATTAGGGATAATTTACTTCACCTTGATCCTATATACAATCTCTAATTATCTTATCTCCATCACTTCTTTTTCATTAACCTATTTTATTACATCAAGAAACAATATTATTATTCTATCGGACATTTGAACAATCCGATTACTCATAAATGACGAATTTATATACATTTATTTTTTGTAAACTGTTGACTTTGGCACAAATTAATATTTCTCTTAATGAAAATCATTTGAATATTGATCAAATTAAAAATACATGATGATCTCCTTTTTCAAATTAAATTCTTCTCGTTTTTGTGACGCACTCCTGCATTTATTTATATTAATTATTGTCTATGGCATTCCTCCAAGTTCAAATGGGTAATAAAGAGATGATCTTTTCCTGGTTGAATTGAAGCACACCAGAATCATCACAGCGATGCAATGTTAGTATGCTGCATTTTGCTTTTATGTCGCCAATTTGACACGAGTTAATGATATCATATTTTACGTCCAAAATCATCATTGGGCTCATACCCATTTTTTAAAAATTGGGTCCATTTGAAGGCTTGTAATTGCCTTTTGGGGCTGTGACTCAAAAGGGGAACGAGAGTTTCGTTTTTCAGCCCAAGCTACGGAGTAAGTTCCATCAATAACTACGAATATAATACCATTAATTAAATTAGTTAATATTCTAAATATGTATATAAATATGTTTATTACATAACATAATTAATATGTTTAATTATATATGACATGACACGATAAATTCATTTAAATACAATCAATCTATTTAAATGAGTATCATAAACGGCTTAAATAAGTTATATAATACCGATTGACATGATAACTCGAATAATTAATAAATTAACTGTGTTGTATGCGACTTAAGTGGATTTTAAATATTTAGAACACAAAATTAACGTGTCTTAAATGTGTTGATATATTTAAGACATGAAACACGATAATCTAGAGCTAAACTTGCTGAACTCATTATTATTATTCTGGTATTGCTGTGAATGAGTCACATTTAAAATTGTTAGATATAATCCAATTTCATCCGTTACTTTTTTTTATTATTTTAAATATCAAAATAAATACCTAAATTATATTAAAAAAGTTAATTAAGCTCTTATATTTTTATTGCATTCAATTAAGTTACTAAACTTTTCTTTTAAATTAAATAAGTTTCTCTGACTAATTTCTGTTAGTTAATGGTACAATTAACACTTTTATCTCATGTTATCTAGCATGTGCCATGTTAACATGTCATTTTGATGATGTCAATGTCATTTAGTAGATGACGTGATAATAAAATTTCTCACCTAAAAATTGTGTATTTAACTTTTTACCTTGTCACGTGTCCAAAAATAATTGATTAAAAAATTTGAAGAAAATTTAAAAATGAAAAATAAAAAACATCAAACTAAGTCTTCCTTTATCATCCTATTGGATTCTTATTTTTGCTGAAAATTTAGTGAATAATTCAAGAAGAAAAAAAAAGCAAATCCCTATCTTTTATTGTCCATTAATGCCGTTGAAAAAAAAAATACTATAATTCTCAAATAAAATCTAATTCCATTCTTATATAATTTGATTCCAAAACACACCCTTTGAAAACTCTAATACTAATTAATATTTAGTTCCAGTAAGATAATTCCACCATTAATAGAAAAACTAACATTGCGAAAAAAAAAAACACGTGAGATATTAAATGAAGAATGAACTAAATTGAAGAATAAAGTAAAGGATGACGGTTGAAATAAATGCCACCGCTACAAGAGAGTGAAGGATGATGTAAATGGAGTAGGAAAGAGTATGAAGGGGCAAATGAATTAAATAGAGTTCTATTCTAGTAAGAGTCTATTTGGTTTGACTTTTTTTAGTTTAAAAGTTATTATGTGTTATAAATAGTTTTATGAATATCTATTTATTCTATCTATAGCTAGATCTTATGTAAATTAGATTGGATTAGGATTTAATCCATCTAATCTCTAAGGGCATGCTTAGTTTGGGGGAATGGAATAGCCATTCCTTCCTTATTCTCATTCTTTAGATAAAGCTGCATTTGGTTCAATGGAATGGCTATTCTTTAGAATAACCATTCTAAGAGAAGCCTGAATAGCCATTACCAAGGCCCCCCTTGGTGATAGCTATTCCAAATTGTTGGGAATAAAAAAAGAAGTTGATTAGACAAATATACCCTTTTTCAATGTTAAAAATTACCTTATAAAAAAATACTAAACTTATTTTTTTCTCTCTCTTCCTCACTCCTCTCTCTCTAAAGCACAAAAGACACAAAATTTTTTACTTTATTTTCAAAAAAAGGGAAATGAAAATATTTAAATATTATTTAATATATTAATATTATTTCACTATAATAAATATTATGAAGCATGTTACTTAATATTATTATTTGAATATAATAAATGTAATAAAGAATATTATTTAGTATTATTTAAATTTAATGAAGAATATATTTTATCTTTTAATATTAAATATTATTTAATTATAATAAAAGGTTTAATTATCTTTTAATAAAAAATATTATTAAATTATAATAAAAATATGTTTGTATTTTGGTGAAAATATTATTTAATTATAGTAAAAGTTATTTTGATTTTATTGCTAAGAATATTTTTATCTTTTAACAAAATAAATTCTTTCATTTTAATAAAGAGTATTTATTTCTCATCATAATTTGTTTGTTTTTTAATTAAAAAATCTTTAAATTTTAATAAAGGGTATTTTTATCATTTACCCATTATTCCTTAACCATTCTTAAAATTATTCTTGCCAACCAAATAATGAAATAAGTAATAATAGCAATTTCTATCTTATTACATTCCCATGAACCAATCTACATAATAGTTATTCTTCCTCTATTCTATTCCGTTGGAATGGTTATTATATTCCCATTCTATTCTTTCCAGTGAACTAAGCATGCTATAAGTGTTATCTTTATCTTGTAAATTCTATCAAGATAAGGGAGTTATTTGCCTATAAATAGGACCCCTCAGTTCATTTGTAAATATACACTTCAATAAGATCTCTTTTCCCCCCCTTAAATACTTTTTTTCTTTCTCTTTAATTGTTCTTTCAGTTATCTTTACTTATTCTTTTAAGTTGTTTTCATAACACGTTATCCTTTGATCTATCAAGTTTTGGAATTATTTTGTTTTCATCATCTTCAAGCTTCAAAATGATTTCAACGATTCGGTTTTGATTTATAATTTTAGCAAATTAGGTAAGTGTTGCTATTATTTTGTTTTCATCATCTCTAAGCTTAGAAAGAATTTCAATGGTTGATCTTTTAATTGTTTTGATTGTAATAAATCAAATAAGTGACTTGATATCTCTTTAATATTTTTATTCTCTAAAAATCAACTTTAATATGAATTTTACTATCATATAGTATATATTATAATCTGTCCCTTGATTAGAAAGTGAATTTGCTATTATATAGCTATTAATGAAAAATCATCATATCCATTCCTTGAAGTGAATGTGACAATCGAGCTACTAATAAAAAAAATTATAAATTTGTTCATTCCCTGAAGTGAATGCGACGTAATTTAATAATTATTGTCATGGTCATGAATCTATCTTCATGAATCTATCTATTCCCTGAAGTGAATACTACATCATTTAATAATTATGATCATGGATATGGAAGAAGTTTTTATAATAATTTACACTATTACTATTTTAATTCTAATTATAATTTTACCACCAGAAGTGGATAATAATTTTACCATCAGAATCTAAGGATAATTTTACCACCAGAAATGGATGGATAATTTTGCCACTAAAAGTAGATGGATAATTTTACCATCAGAAGTGGATGAATACCGTAACCCACTATTCACCAGAAATGAATAACCCATCAAAAAGTAGATGAATACTTTCAACCCACTAGAAGTGGATGAATAATGAAAATACAAAAATAGAACGAAAAAAAAAGAGGAATATAGAAAACATATTGTTATTGATGTGGCATGCAAGATCATTGATCACGTATCTGTTGTACATCTTAAATTTTATCAAGCATCACTGAAAATTAAAACATATTGTGATAATTTTAATCATAGCCAAGTTGGTATAGCACATTAAGATATTTGTCCACTTGGAAAAAAGAATTGATTACATGATTGGTAATAGAAATATCTGAGAATGAACTTAATAGTAATTTGTATATTTAGTATAACTATATTATGAAGATACTTTAATATGTTTTCATTATGTTTAAATGATATGTTCTTATTATGTGTTTTAATTTTATATTTAATATTCTTTTATGTTAACTTGCAAGTTTCTTATTGTATATATTTTATTTTATTGAAGAAAATATAGATATTGATCTTGTTGGATCTAAGATCAATAATATAAATATATGTCTAGCAGACATTGCTATAACACACACTATATTTAAATACAAGAAATATTTTTCCTACTTGACAACGAAAAAAAAAAGCTAATGTCAATTCAATATTTGGTAGTCTAAAATTAATTGAAGGCTCTAGAAGTACTAATATTTTACTACCTGGAGGAATAAAGTAATAGAGGATGTATTATTTTCTATTAAGTCTCAAAGAAGTTTATTAAGTTTTAAAGATATTTGTTTGAATAGATATTATATTGAGACAACGAATGAAAGAGACACTTAATACCTCTATAGTGCAATTATCTCAAGTAAAAAGTGTGTGTTGAAAAAAAAATTACATGCTTTGTTCTCAGAATTAAACTATACAAATATTAGAATAATTGAAACTCATAGTAAACTAGAAGTTTACTAATAATTTTAATGTTTGGCATGATCAGTTGGACCATCCCGAATCAATAATGATGAAAAAAATGATTGAAAATTTATCATTCATTCAAAAATCAGAAGATTTTTCAATCTAATGAATTTTATGTGCTACTTGCTCTGAAGGCAAATAAATTATAAGTCTACCACCAACTAAAGTTGGGACTGAATTCCCTACGTTTTTGAATAATATTCAAGGTTATATGTGGATTCATACATCCATCTTGTGAACCATTTATATATTTTATGATTTTAATCGATGCATCAACTAGATGGTCACATGTATGCTTATTCTAGCTTGCAATTTGGCATTTGCAACCATTCATTTGCAAGCACATTTTCTTGGTTATGTAATCAAGATTATTTGTCTTGATAATGCTAGTGTATATACATCTCAAGCCTTTAATATTGCATATTAGTTGGAATAACTATTGAACAACCTGTTGCTTATGTTTATACACAAATGGTTTAGCAGAATTATTTATTAAACACTTCCAACTGATTACAAGCTTATGAAATTCAAACTCCCAATGTTGACTTGGGGGCATGCCATTTTGGATACAACAACATTTGCATGCATCAGGCCAAACGAGTTATTAGAAATTCTCCCTATACAATTGGTTTATGGTCAAGAACTAGCTATTTTCCATCTAAGAATTTTTTGAATGTGCGGTATATGTTTCAATTGCTCCACCACAACGCATAAAGATGGGTCCTCATAGGAGGTTAGGAATATATGTTGGATATAAATCTCCATTTGTAATTAAATATTTACAATTATCGATAGGAGATTTATTCATGACAAAGTTTGTCAATTGTTATTTTGATGAAACAATTTTTCCAACGTTAAGGGGAGAAAATAAGCAGATGAAAGAGGAAATTTCTTAGAGTAAATTATCATTATCTAGTTTTGATCCTTGCACAAAGCAATATGAACTTGAAGTTCAAAGGATAATTATTTTGCAAAATATAGTAAATCAGTTGCCAGACGTATTTACTAACCTAAAGGGAATAACTAAATCTTATATACTAGCTGTAAATGCTCCTATTAGCATTGATGTCCCTGTAGGACAAGGCACGCCAGAAGCATGGAAATCAATCAGTTCCAAAGATAAAATCCTCGAAAAAGAAAAAGAGCAAATATTTAAGATGATCAAAAAGAGGAAGTAGAAACTCTAGAAGAGACCCTTGACATAATTGAGAAAAATTTCAGAAGAAATTCAGATACCTGAAATAATTGAAAATGAAGAGATCTCAATCAATTATGTCATGATGGGAAAAGATGGAACTGATAAATAAACGTCGATGATATTTTGTATATAATATAGAGCTCACTACTATGAAAGAAAAAAGAGGATCTTGAACTTATATAAATTATTGGCTAATGTGGAAAGACGTAATCAAAGTAGAATTAAATTTAATTGCAAAATGTGAAGTTTTTGGACTTGTAGTTTGTACATCAAATGACGTAAAACTAATGAGATATAAATGGGTATTTGTGCGAATACGAAATGAGAAAAATGAGATTATGAGATATAAAGCACAACCTATTCATATGGCTTATTTGATATCAATATCTATATGAAAATCCTTGAAGGATTTAAGTTGCCTGAAGCACAAAATTTGAATTCTCGAGAAATTTATTCGATTAAATTAAATAAATTTTTATATGGATTAAAATAATTCGGACACATGTGGTATAATCCCTTAGTGNTTTATATGGATTAAAATAATTCGGACACATGTGGTATAATCCCTTTAGTGCAAATTTGTTGAAAGAAGGCTATAGTAATAATCCTATATGCCCATGTATTTTATAAAAGGGGTTTAGATATGAATTTATTATAATTGTTGTTTATGTTGATAACTTGAACATTATTGGAACTCTTGAAGAGTTATCAAAAGTTGGGGATTACTTAAAGAGAGAATTTGAGATGAAAGACCTTGAAAAAAATAAAGTTTTGCGTGGGTTTTTAGATTGAACACTGGGTAAATAGAAGTTTTGTCCATCAATCAAATTATATCACAAAAATGCTAAAACGATTTTATATGGAGAAAGCATATCCATTGAGTTCACCAATGGTTGTAAGGTCATTAGATGTGAAAAAAGATATTTTCTGACCTTGTGAGGATAATAAAGAACTTCATGGTCCTGAAGTACCATATCTTATTGAAATTAGAGCATTAATGTATCTTGCTAGTAATATATGACTTGATATAGCAATTGCTGTGAATTTATTAGCAAGATATAGTTCTTTTCCAACTCGAAGGCATTGGAATGGAATTAAACATATACTTTGATGTCTCCGAGAAACAATGGATATGACTTATATAATTCAAATGCATCAAAATAAAATTTAATTAGTTATGCAGATGCAGAATATTCATTTGATCCACACAAAGCTCGATCCCAGACAGGTTATTTGTTCACATATGGAGGTATGGCTATTTTATGGCATTTTATAAAGCAAACTATAGTTGTTACTTCTTCTAGCCATGCAGAAATTTTAGCAACTCATGAGCAAGTTATGAATTTGTCTTGTTAAGATTTGTAACTTAACATATTCGAGAAACGTGTGGCATGTCAACCAAGAAGAAAATTCCAACAATATTATATCAGGATAATACTGCTTGCATAACGCAGCTAAAAGAAAGATATATTAAAGGCGATCGAACAAAACACATAGTTCGCTAAAAATTCTTCTTCACTCATGATCTCCAAGAAAAAGGTGAAATTTGTGTTCAACAAATTTAGTCAAGTGACAATTTAGCAGATTTGTTCACTAATGCCCTTCTTACTACAACATTTGAAAAGTTGGAATGCATCATTTTAAAGATCTCTATAATGCAGTCATCAGGGAGAGTAAAATACGCACTGTACTCTTTTCCTTCATCAAGGTGTTTCCCACTGGGTTTTTCTTGTTAAGGTTTTTAATGAGGTAGTATTTTATAAGCGTATTCTTGAAAAGAATTATGTACTATTTTTCCTTCACTCGAATTTTTTTTCCATGAGGTTTTTTCCTTGTAAGGTTTTAATGAGGCATATTCTTAATACAATGGCTATTCAAGGAGGAATGTTATGAATATTTTTGTGAATATCCATTTATTCTATCTATATCTAGATTTGATGTAAATTAGATTGGATTAGGATTTAATCCATCTAATCTCTAAGTGTTATCTTCATCTTGTAAATTTTATCAAGATAAGGGAGTTATTTGCCTATAAATAGGCTCCCTCAGTTCATTTGTAAATATACACTTCAAGAAGATCTCTTTTCCCCCCTTAAATACTTTATTTCTTATCTTTAATTGTTCTTTCAGTTATCTTTATTTATTTTTTAAAGTTATTTTTCATAACATTATGAAATTTTTATAAAAAATAATAGTTTTTAAAGTTAAGCCAAATCTGTTTGGTAAATTTACTTTTGAAAGTTCTTTTTTATAGATAAATTGTCGCAACCCGGAACTCCCCATCGGGCTCTTGACAACTGCCGCGAGGCCTCGACAAACATTCTTCACCCCAAATGTCGATCGAAACCTCGCAAGGCTCTCGTATCAGCTTTCGCACTTCCCCGGTGAGCAATAGTTATCAAATATCAAAATTCGAAGGATTACAAATCATTTCCAAATCAGAACATAATATATTAGTTTCTGGCTCGTAGGGGCCTTTTCGTTATTTTTGTCGAAAATCTTGAAACTTGTTAAAAATGTAATAGATAAGCAAAAAATATATATTTAATGATTTAAAAACAAATTAAGTATCTAAAACATTCATTTGAAGTGAAAATTTGACCATTTGAATATAATAAAAATATTCAATAAAATAAACTATTTTCTTGTAAAATAATTTTCATAAAATTATTGGTACATAATTCTTATAGCGTAAAAGTTAATTATATTCATATATACTATAAAGCAAATAACCAAAGCATAGAATTTCTTTTACAGTGACACATGGGCCCACATCTAACCAAAATGCATCGAAAGCTGAAAACCTACAGCTTTTACCGATTCGAGTCCAAATGAAGGTCCTTGTGAAAGTCAACTAACTATGGAATTCCCCGAGCCTGAAATGTGAGGAAATGAGGGTGGTGAGATTATAAAATCCCAGTGAGTAAACAGATACCATTTAAACTATCTAAAGTCGAGTAAATTGAGACAATTGAAATAAGTCATCATACTGTAATTTCATTACCTTTCAACTCATTTCAACCAAATAAAATCAATCCATATAAATCGAGTAATCAACTTGGCTTATGAATTTCTTAAAACTTTGGCTCGTGCCAAAACTCATACTCGGTGATACCTTGCGCAGGGCATCCAACCGAGTCCGCCAAGGCTATTAAAATTTCATATACACTTAAAATATATTTTTAGTTTGAGAAAAATACAGCCGTTCCTTGGCGTTGGCTGAGTTCCCCGTCACGTGGTGGTTTGACGGGAAGTGAACCCTAAGCTTTACCCCAGGAGATACCCTACGCGCCTCTCCGTTCGAGGTAATAATATAATGGAGTTTACCGTGCCCCTCTAATAGGCTGGTCCACGGAACCCCCTCTGCAGTAAATAATTAATATATA
>NC_030858.1:14127653-14132420 GCF_000208745.1 Theobroma cacao | reverse complement strand
TTTTTCACTTAATTTCCTTGAAAATTCACACTTTTTCTTTGATTTTCTCTCTCTAGGGTTTTGTTTTTATTTTCTCTCTCTTCTTGCTGGTTTGGCCGGCCATGGGGTGGAAGATGGGCTGATTTTTGTGCCTTTTAAAAAGGAAAATAATAAATTAATAAAGGCATGACACGTGGCATCATGTCATTAGCCCGTTTTTAAAACTTTAAAATTTTTAATCCTTTTTATCTCCACCACACAATTAGTCAATGGTCAAAATGAGGATAAGGGATGACCATGTGCTGGAAAAATATCCTGGTGATGAAAAATTACTGTTTTGCCCCTAGGGTGGTAAAATTACTATTTTACCCCTATACTCCAAATTATACCGGAATTAAAATTTTTTCCACTTCTAAACCTCAAATCATACTCCAATAAGTCAAATGGGGCCAAAAATCTTTTCTAAAAATTTCCATTTTGTTCCCAGGTGGCAAATGACCATTTTGCCCTTAGATAGCAAAAATTTCGGTTTGACTCCAAATTGATCCTCGAACTCCTAATTACCATATTAAACCATTCCGGGACTTTAAAATTCTTAATTTCATCATAAATTCTCTATTTGATCTAGTTCGAGGCTTAAATCAACTTTGTTGTACCTCTAGGTACAATACCGACTTTTGTAAATTTTTCGAGACTCTCCTAGCATGCAAACATTCTATCCATTACATGTATATCATGACAAATATTTTTATAAAGTCGAGTTTGTCATCTTCTCCCCCACTTGGATCAACCATATGATCCTTCTTCATGACTGATTTCGACATCCAGCTAAATATTAATATTTTAATATTATTTCATTAATAAAATATTATTTTATTCTAAAAATTTTATCTTGTCTCCTTGGTACCCAAAATACCTTATTATGCCTCACTTGACTTCTGAATCTCCTTTTATCACTTTTAAACATTTTAATTGACCTCAATTTGCATCCGATCAACTTTATTTATCACCATATCAAAGTATGGGGTATTTCATAAATTGTTTGGTAAAACAACTTATATAAATTTTAATTTTAGTTAAAATTACCATAAAGAGTAGTTAATAAATGACTTTCTATTAATCACAAATTACTTTGTTCACAATAGAAAAAAGTTAACTTTATTTTTATTTATTTAAAACAAATTTTTAGAAATATAAAAAGTATCTTTATGTAACATAAAATTTATAATTAGTAATAAATCATTTAAAACTAAAAACGGATAATGTTGAGATTATTTTTAATAAATGAGGACATTTTTGAAACAAAAAAAAATTCTCCTAAAAAGGAGGTGTTTTTTTTTTTTTTAAAAGAGAAAGGTCTTTTCTGGATGTCACGAGCTTGGAACTTTAGCCAAGTTCTGTACGATGCTGTAGTCTTGTGTTTGTAAGACTAAGCAAGTCTAAACGAGGTTTCTTAACTATCGACGCGAAAACGTAAGTAAGTAAATATGAAAAAAGAGATTGGGGAGAATAAATAAGTATTATTGCTTCAACGAGAGAAAAACAAAGTACTTAAGATTTAAGCACAAAGTAAATTACTTGATGATAAGAAAAGTCTACCTAAGGAGGCTATTTATAGTCTCTAGCCTACTTGGGGTGCAAGTAAAATAAAATAAGGAAATATCTAACCTAGGTTTCCTTGGTGTACAAGTAAAGTAAACATATAATTAAGGAAATAAAGTTTCTAACCTTAACTTCAGCCTAAGGATTGTGGTCCCCATGTAGCTTGTGTGGCTCTTCCCAACTAGTTCTACCATTGGAGTGCTGGTCAAGCAGTGGTGTACCTTGGGGTGCGCAACAGGTGTGTGCGCCCTGTGGGTGTGTTGTGCACAGCAGGTGTGTGTTCCTTGTGGGTGCGCTATGGGCAATTTGATGTCGCACCAGGGGTGCTTTTTACGCGGCTACCCTAGTATGGCGCCTAAATTTTAGGCACTAGGGTTCTCCTCGCGAGCAACACACATGTGGGTTGTGCTGCTAGCACGACCCATTGTGCGAACGCGCAGACCACTAGTGCGATGTGCATAGCCTAGTAGCGCATGCGGCCTGCTAGTGAGTAGGAAGCTTGCGCATTACCTACACATGCATGGGCCTTGTGAACTAGATCGGCTCCCGATGCCTGTTGGGGCAAGGAGACGTGGAGCCTCTTGCAACTCGCTCTACTATGTGCGCACTAGAACCCCTCGTCTGCATGTTGGTCCGATGGTTGGCTAGAGTTGGACTCACATGCCATGTCACTAGAACTTTTCCCAAAACTTTTTTTTTTAATTTTGTTCTTTAAAAAAGTTACCTTTTTTTTGTTTTCTAAAAGCTTATCAAAATCATTATTTGGCTTGATTTTTGCTTTTAAGAGATAGATAAACTGAAACAAAGACATGCCAAACGAACATTAAGAATCACTTACAATTGTAAGGGCAGATGCTATTAATTTTTGACTTGAGTGTAAGTCTAATTAAAGGTTTTTAAACCCAAATATTTGTTGCTTAAAATGATTTCATGTCTACTCTCTCAGTAAAAATATATTTATTATTACTATTATTATTATTTATAATAATAATAATATAATAATATTTAGTTAGTTAGTTAACTTTTTAATTTCAATATTATCGACTGTTCAAATATAATTTATTTTCTATTTGTGTGAATATAAATAACAATTACTAGTACTTGAATTTGTTTCAATGTCAATAATTAATTGATAATTTCTATTGGCTTGATTTAAATGGAATGAATTTGAATCAAGTATTATATCTTCTATAAAAATCAATGAAATAGACAAATTAACAAGTAAAAATTTTCCTTCCATCCAAGAATTTTTTATAATATTTTATTTTCATCCTTTATTTGTTTTCTTTTAAGATGAAACTTGGAAAAGAAAAAAAAGATGAAGCATTGAAGAAAATAAAAAAGGGACTTGAAAGAAATCAGAGAGGAAAGGGCTAGGGTTAAGGTCAAATAACTAGATTGGTCCACCTATTGCGAAAAACTTGATGGAGTTTGAGTTTCTTGCTAACTATGTAATATAGTATGAGAAATCTTCACAATATTGTGATGAATCCATGATCAAGATTACTTGGAGAAGAAGCACAAAATAAGGTAAGTTGTTTGGTGTTGAAGCACCTTTTGACTACGATTTTAACTATTTTTAAAGATTTTTTACATTTATATTTATATATGTGTTGCTATGTGTGACAAAGAAAATTTTTAAGAGTTGTTATCAATCTTTTTTGTTTAGTTGTGATTGGTTATCCATTAAATTAGTTATTCAAGGAAATCCTAAATTAATTTTAAGTTCATCTAAAGAACAAAAAACTAATCTGCAAGTTTAGAGTTGGATTTGGAAAGTACGGTTACATACAGGGAAATATTAGCACTCTGTGAAGCTCTTTCCATGAATAGTACTAACTAATCATGTGTTATCTTATTTAAACCTTAATTCTTAATTTTATTCTTGTGCTTCCTTAATCATTGTTTATTTATTTTATTAACAAACTAAAGTTTATTATTGCATCGTGCATATGATGCAATCATGAAATGCATGATGTAAACATTGATAAAACGTCTAATGAAACCTTTTATTGAGATTATTTCTCGGATCTGCCTATTATACTAGTGGGATTTGGAGATAATCTCTCACTTAGAAAATGTCACAGTCCAATCTTGGGTCATGACCGGTGCAAGGACCTAATAGGCACAGCCCACTAGGCCCAAGCAAGCCTTCTTATATGAATCTGTACATTAGTCCATCTGTCATTTATATTTCTTTAAGATATATACTTAATAGTGTTTGAATGCTAATTTCTTCGAAGACAATTCGTAGAACCTAAGTAAATGCTCGCACTGGTATCATAAATTAAAATATACATAGATAGTTTATCAAATGTATCTCAACAATTCATATTAAACATATATGTGCATATACAAAGACCTTTACAGTCAGCAAAGTGAGTTTGAAAGTAGGTGCTAACATTTAGTGTTAGGGCGAGCTACCGAAAATTAGATAAGAGGAAGCACCTCGTGTCACGACCCGAAACTTCCATCGAGCCCGTGACAACCGTCGCGACGTCCCGATAAGCACTCATTACCCTGAATACCGATCGAAACCCCGCAAGGCTTAGCATCAACTTCCGCATCTCTCCAGTGAGCGACAATTATTAAATCTCACATTTTAAAAAAAAAATCATAAGTCATTTCCAAATCAAAACAATAAAATATTACTTTCTGGCTCATAGGGGCATTTTTGTCATTTTTCTTCGAAAATACCAAAACTCGCCAAAAACATGGTGTAAAAGCTCAATATATTCATACATATTTTAAATTAAATAACTGAAGAATAAAATTACTTTTACAGTGACACGTGGGCTCCCAACTGACTAAGAAGATGTAGGGCTACGAACCCTTACTTTCTAAGATGCAACTTCGAAATTAATTCTCATCTTAATCAACTATCAACAAATTTTCCTAAGCCTGAAAAATGTATAGGAAGAAGGGGTGAGATTATAAAATCCCAGTGAGTAGACAGACATCATCAAAATAATCTAAAGCCGAGTAATAGGAGACAATTAAAATAATTCATCCTAACCCATATAAATAATTGGATTTCATCCAATTACTCAACATGGCTTATGCACTTTTCAAAAACTTGGCCCTTGCCAAAAATCCATTCTGGGGGATACCCCGCGAAGGCATCTTACCGAGACCGCCAAGGCTGTTTATTGTCACACACACAAACACATTTCACCTCTGACAACA